>NC_089807.1:1300000-1675000 GCF_029633855.1 Hoplias malabaricus | reverse complement strand
GATATCTGTCCGAACACAAATGGACCGGGCCCAGGTCGGGTCCAGACTTCATGTGTGGACTGACACGACCCAACGCCTGCTTTTGGATTTGTTACAGAGTTCAGTATAGAATCAACTGAGGCTTGATAATGAAATGCAGCTGAACACACTTGGAGGAGATCACTACTTGCTAATTTTCTTGGGGATTTTCTTCAGGATCAACTTCTTATCGTATCTTAGCTAACGTTTCTGATTATCTGTGTATCAATATATGTTTAACTGCCTTATTAATGCATTATAACATCTTAATAACTTGTTTTTTAGATCTGATATTCAAAGTGTTACGGATGCCGTTTACCACGGGTTACGTTTGTCTTTCAGTTCCATGTCAATATCATTAATATGTTACAAATATTATATTAAATCTACCTCTTTTTTCCTTCATTCCCTGTCCATTCTCTCAGCTCCATTAATCAAACCGGTCACTCTGTAGTCCATCTGTTGCTCTGCATACTTTGTCACCCCTCTTTCCCCCTGTTCCTCAGCGCTCAGGACCCCCACAGAGCAGGTGTGATGTGGTGGTGGATCATTCTCAGCGCTGCAGTGACACTGACGTGGTGGTGGTGTGTTAGTGTGTGTTGTGCTGGTGTAGAGTGGATCCTGTAGTGAGGAGCAAAACTTGTTCACACACTGACATCGTATGTAATGGAACGTTAAAGAGGAGACGTACTCGGGTGGGAGTGAGGGTTAGGATTGGGGTAGGTTTTCATAGAATGAATGGGGCCTGGTTAAAGTCCTCAGAAACTGGGGAAGAGACTGTGTGTGTGTGTGTGTGTGTGTGTGTGAGAGAGACAGATTTAGAGTCTTTGGTGAGGTGCCAGCATTAGATTGAATGCAGTGTGGACTGAACTCTGTCCATAGAGCTGTAAATGATTATTGACTCTCCACTCTGAGTTCTGAGGCCTAATGTTCTACCTTTAAAACCCTAACTTTAAAGGAGCAGTCAGTAATTTCCTCCACTGGGCTTTTCTGTGTGGAATCTGTTATGATCTGGACACCTCCGTGTGGAGGAAGGCTGGTCTCGGGGCGAATTATTTCACAGTTTACACAAAGTTTAAAAAATATAACTAACACATTAATTGTGCACTGTTTGTTTGTTGAGGTTCATGTGCAATTCTGAAAACTCAGCGTTAAACATCTGCTTCAAAATGTTCCCTAAACCTAACACTAATCCTAAATTTAACCTTAAACTTAATTAAAAACCAAATATTAAGAAATGACAGTGTCCTGTGCTTATAAACATAGCCCTAACTCTAATCTAAAGTCTAACCATAATCCTAATCCCAACCCTGGCACTAACCCTCAATGTAAACTTAAAGCAAACGATGATTCTAACTCATTAAAACGCAACAACAAACTTGTATCTAATTCTAACCCTTAACTCAACCCTAATCCCAGACCTGAGCCTAAACTTAATCTTAACACAAATCTACTGTACGCCCCGAAATGTATGAAATGGCATGTTGTGTAAATGACTCAGAATAACGCTGTGTTTTTGTAGCTCTTCTTTGGGTAAAGATTTAGTGTTGAATTGATGAAAACAGCGCCCCCTGTGGACACGAGCTCACTCAGCTACAAATGTTGATGAAGTAAAACGTATAAATGCTTTTTGAAGTAAAATATGTACTAACTTTTGAAGAGGTTCTTGGTGGGGATCCACTCTAAACTGCTTCAGAACTTGATAAAAATGTAATAAAATACAATAAAGAAAAATCTCTAGCGGAAATATTCATTAATAACTTATTGCTCCGTTAGCGTTTCTTTAATGGCCGAGAGCAGATGATTGTTTGATGAAGCCGAGGATGATGCTGGCACGCCGGACTGAAGATCCATCCCTCCTTCATCTGTCCGTTTGACTTTTTGCCCATTGGAAAATATGGCAAATTATAATCTGGAGGCGCAGATGTTCCCTGTAGAGAGGAAAGGAGAGGAATAGAGAGAGAGAGAGGGACCAAGAAAAAAAAAAAAAAAACCTTTAAAACATTTATTCGATTCTTCCTCTGCCCGCGCTTTTCGCTGTGAACTCATCAGGGGCTGAATACCGAGCCCATCTGCTGCAGAAACTGGGACAAACTCTACTTTGGGAGAGAGGAGGAATAAAAAGGAGCAATCTCCTGGCAAATAAGACTTGGCTGTGGCGAGTCCAAGGCAGAGACAAGATTCCAGAAGTGTCCATGTGGTAAAAGCTCCACACTTACTAATCACTGTGTCCATGCTGCGGATATGGCCGACTTCCCAAAGACGAATCTCCCATCCGTTCGTTCTGGAATTACCACAGAAAATTATCTCTGTATTCATGGTCAGCGCGGTCCTCAGCCACAGCTCGGTCGATCCACAGTGGCGCGTACTGAATTAAATGTGCCCTGCTGGGGCTTTATTAGCTGTACAAATAAAACAGGCTTATTTTACCTGTGTGTTTCTTACAGAATAAGAGTTTAACACGTATTTAAGAGGCCACATGGTCACGCCCACTGCCCTCTGCCATGTAGAATATTGAATGCAATGTTTTAAAACATTATACAGCACCGCAGTAAAGGTTTAAAACATGTCCCTCTGTTGGTTTAGAGGAAGTATTGCAAATCTTGTGTTTGAAAATTATATTTGAATTACTCTCCACTAAAACAGACACCAGCCATGAACATGTTTAAAGCATTTTTGTGTAGTGTATAACTGTGATTCTAAATTCAAACATTCTTTACTCTTTTATTTTACTGTAACTGAGTCGTGTTAGGTGCAGCAGGTAGGTGTCGCAGTCACGCAGCTCCAGGGACCTGGAGGTTGTGGGTTCGATTCCGGCTCTGAAGGAGTGTGGTGTGTTCTCCCTGTGTCTGCGTGGGTTTCCTCCGGGTGACTGTCTATGAGAAGTGTGGTGTGTTCTCCCTGTGTCTGCGTGGGTTTCCTCCGGGTGACTGTCTATGAGAAGTGTGGTGTGTTCTCCCTGTGTCTGCGTGGGTTTCCTCCGGGTGACTGTCTATGAGAAGTGTGGTGTGTTCTCCCTGTGTCTGCGTGGGTTTCCTCCGGGTGACTGTCTGTGAGGAGTGTGGTGTGTTCTCCCCGTGTCCACGTGGGTTTCCTCGGGGTGCTCTGGTTTCCTCCCACAGTCCAAAAACACACGTTGGTAGGTGGATTGGTGACTCAAAAGTGTCTGTAGGTGTGAGTGAATGTGTGTGTGTGTCTGTGTTGCCCTGTGAAGGACTGGCGCCCCCTCCAGGGTGTATTCCCGCCTTGCGCCCAATGATTCTGGGTAGGCTCTGGACCCACCGCGACCCTGAACTGGATAAGGGTTACAGACAATGAATGAATGAATGAATGAGTGTCGTATTAAAAGGCAGTTGCATTTTATTCAACAAAAAATAACCTAAAAATGAAGTAGTGTGAATGCATTAATCAATGATGTATTTTTTGAGTTTACCTTAATGTAAGTTTTAGAAAATTATAGAAATATATTGAGTACATTTACATTTTATGGCATTTTGATGCTCTTATCCAGAGCGACTTACACAGTTACTGGTATTACAGGGAGGCCAACACAGTGTTAGGAGTCTTGCCCAGTGAGTCTTATTGGTGTAGCACAAACTGATTGCCCAGGCATGGAATCAAACCCATGTCTCTCACATGGGAATCAATGGCGTTACCACTGTAAAGAAATGTATAATAACTTCAGTGTGCTGCCCCCTACTGGTTGGAGTCTAACTGTGGCTTGGTGGGCAGATATTGACAGTAGGAGTAGAGCTTGGAACATGAGCCAAATAGTAGCAAGGAATTCCTGCCTGGGAATTGAACCCTCATCAATCATGTTCTCTATGCTACATCAACTCTCCACATTCATGATACATGAGTCTCTTCATTTGAAGAGGAATATTTCAATGACACACAGATTCAGTATCGGCCTGTGTCCTGCGAGCTACTGCAGATGCTCTGTAATGACCCTGAGGCATGTCCAGCTCCATCAGAAATGCGACAGAGGAGGGGTGAGTCGATATCACAGATGTAAAGCTATGCTTGTGAGGTTGGATATAAAGGGCTTGAAATGGGTGCAGTCCTCCGTGTCGTCCCGGGGTTGTACAGATCCCAGAGACACTCCCAACATCATCATCTCCACATCAGTTATCGGGTGGTCCGGCTCGATAAATCAATGGAGGTCCACACTCAGGCGTTCCTACTCTTCTTCTGTCACTCCCTGGAATCACTTATCCACCGCACAACGAGCTGATGCTTTGTGTGGAGGACTTTCGAATGTTCATTAAGTTGTTTTCCAATGTGAGGGGCCGGATCGATACCCCCAGGCTCCTCGCTCTCACTCAGACACATGCACATCTCCTACTTGGTCTCCTCCTCCTCCTCCTCTGTCTAAATGTGTCTCAGCTTGGACTCTTTCTTTGAGAGAGACATGTACATTCCCTCTGCTTTACCCTTCAAAATCTATAGTTATTATCCTTGTTTGTACAATATTATATTATTACACAATTATACGCTTCATCCACAGTCACGCTTGATTTTATTTAGTGAGATTTCTGACAGGTGCTTTCACATTTTCGACCAATAGTGCTGCTGCTTTGGCTGTGGCAAGACTGAAAGGGTGGGGCTTGGTGCAGCAGTATTGCACAGTCAGAATGGAGTGGTGTGGCACTGTACCCATGAAAATATCTCACTGAACTGTATTACTCATACAGACATTCTTGAACAACACAACTAATAACTGTCCAACATTGTATTCACTTCCATTTAGCATTTAGATTGTGGGGAAACATACTCGCTGGTTGTACATTCAGTAACTCTGTGTCTTTTAAAGGAGGAGTGGTTTCTGTGATTAACCCTAATCCTATCCTTAACCCCAAACCATAACCATGAACCTAAACCCAACACTAATCCTAAAGATGGTCAGGAGCTGCAGGAGTGTCTCCTGTGTAAAGTCCTCTCACAGCAGTTTACAGCACTCATTTTGTGATTCTTCTTCAGGTTTGGAGTCTGTGTGGGTTCAGTGAAACAGCGCCACCAGTGGACAGGAGCTCACTTAGTGACTGTCCAAAAACAACCAATCATAACCAACCAGAGGGATATTGGAGTTGTTCTTTTAGTGATGTTTGTACTAATATTTGGAGAACTGTACCATCTGCTCAAATTCAGATCATAAACATCTCTTCTTCCACTCGCCACGTACTGTTTAAATACAGTACTACAATTAGACTCTCCTGGGAATAAGGTTTAAGGAAAGCACATTTACTAAATTCCAGGATTTGAGAAACCGAGGGCCAGTGGAAGAAGCTTGTTAAGTGAGTGTGTTTGGAGCGATGACAGCAGCTCACAGGATTGAGAGGGAAGAAGTTTAATAGCTTGCTCTTGATTTGACTTCTTTATGAAAGTGAAGGTTATCGATTGGGACCACTGTTGTTTGAGATAAGCCTGGCCTTGGAGGAAGCAATCTCGCGCTGTGTTCGTGCTCGGTGCATCTTGCTCGCTCAAAACAGGCCCCAATTACAACTGCACTCTCCTCATTTTCGGAGAAGAGGCTCTGCAGGCGTTGGTAACGGCCCATTCACGAACCTCCGCTCATCTCCATCTAATGCAGTGGGGTGTCTCTGTGGGGTCCTCCAGTAAAAAAAAAAAAAAAAAAAAAAAAAAAAAACTCTAATCATTTTCCCCATTTCTTTTTCTTAAAATGACTTTCTGAATCAGTGCCAGGACGAGATGGTCGATAGTTCCCAAGCTTTCAGGCTCTCGTGACCCTCTGAGATGGTTTCTTTTGTCCATTCTCAGCAGAGACAGAAAGAAAAGCAGGACATCACTGACCTCTGAAGACATCTGGACCTCCCAGTGAACCAGTGTGGCCTTGGTTCTTAATTGAATAGAACTGGACGTGCAGTGCTCTCCTCTAAGTGTGTTGAGCTCCAGTGACATAACGTTGTAAGCAGTTCAAAAAGAAGCAGGGGAGCATATACTGCCTTCATTATAAGAGCTTTACAGCATCTCTATGAGGATTTGATGATGTTCACCCACAAGAGCATCGATGAGATCAGGCGCTGGTGTTGGATGATATTGGGTGTTTACTTCTGGGTCACATACACCACCCAAACACATCCCAGAGGAAATGGATGGACCTCCATCACTCCAGAGAACACAGTTCCACTGCTCCACAGCCCAGAGCTGGGGTGCATATGTAGACTACCTCTCTGGTCAATGCTTGTGCAGCTGCTTTGGAGAGTCCAATTTCATTTCAAGTTTTCATGGAGATTATACTGACAGACTGTGCACATTGAAAAGACATATGGCCACAGAGGTTGCCAAAAATTCTATAGTGGACACACAGTGCATGTAATTTCATCAATTTAGTGTCGGTGACTACATGAGCAATTATCCTTCAAAATACTTTTGAAGTGTGTGATGATATTTACATAGTGAGACATGCACTAATGACAGTTTTCCACTGCATGGTACATACTCTACTGGACTCTACTCTCTGATTGGTCCCTGGTTGGTTTTCCACTCCCATAGCTTCCCCCCTGAAATGTATCTGGTGTCGTCTCTAACCCCGTCTCTAATGGGAACAGTGGTCGTTGAAAACCACAACAACGGCGGTGGTAACGTTAAGCGGTGTTTACTCATGGTGTATCGGCGTGTTGTTGTTGTTTGGGACTGAACACAGCTCCGTCATCAGTTCAGACAGATCAGTAGAGTTTGTTCCTTCCTTGTTGCAGCGTCCAGCTCTCGCTGGATTCTTTCGTCGGCCACCGATCCAAGGAGCGTTTGAACCTCTTCAAAAGACCACGGCGTCATTTTACGAGCTGCCGTCGTGAGTCGGATAAAAACAAACGTGATCTCTGCTGCAGCTGGAGATTTTACAGATGGAGAGTTGGTGCTGGTCGTCTGCGTTGCGTGGCGTAGAGTGACGACTCTCTCTGGACGATCAGCGCTCTGCAAGGTTTACACGCCATGGCGAGTCCCTACTCGACTCGCTCTGAACCACGAGAGAACAGCCACTAAACAAGAACCCGCTTCCAGAACCAGGACCTGATTCACCTGGTGGAGGAGGAGAACTCCAGTGTAGTAGTGTGGAAAATTCCATTACAGGATGCTGTCGGCTGGATGTTTTTGGTCGGTGGACTGTTCTCAGTCCAGACACTGAGGGGTTTAAAAACTCCAGCAGCACTGCTGTGTCTGATCCACTCTACACCAGCACAACACACACTAACACACCACCACCACGTCACAAAGTGTGCAGAGCAACAGATGGACTACAGCCTGTAACTGTAGGGCTATAAAATGCACTAGTTTCCTTAACCCTATCCCTAGCCTAAAGGAATCTTCAGAGACGTGTTGGTGTGGAGTGTCTGTGACGACTGTGTCAGTGTGTCTTCCTTCTGAAGTAGCTCTGAAGTAAATTGGATCTCACATTGTGAAGGATTTTATTATGAGTACAATGTTCTGATGAATTCAATTGTTTTTCTCTGCGTTTTTGCGTTCGGTGGGAGATGGCGCTGGGTGGTTAATGAAATCCTAGCAGTGTTGGCCTGGAGCAGATTGAGATCACATGGCCCTGAAGGTGCCCAGCAGGAGAGACAGATGGATGGATGTGACATCTACATCAGTGTGACTGCGACTTTAAAAAGAGAGCTGTGAGAATCTGGGGTTTTGGGGGGTGTCATTAGACTCCACACAAAATACTAACATTGTGATACAGCACGATACAGCCTCGGCAATCTGTGGACCGCCATGGAGCTGTGCCTCCTCTGTTTTATTTTTTCCTGTCTTTCCATCTATTTCTGTTCTGCTTTAAAGGGAACAAAATATGAACATGGAGTCCACCAACCAAAACACTCTGTGAAACAAGACCCCAGTCTGTTTCCTGTACACTGCCCGAGTCTGAAAACGCAGGATAAAAGAAGTCGCTCTGATCCTGCTGTGCTTCTGATGTCGCATGCCCTGCCCCTCTTCTGAGTCTGTCCAATCACAGCGCTGGACCCGTGTTTATGTGAGAGCACAAAGACGAGGTTAAACTCAGCAAAACAGACACAACGAGCGCGGAGAAATAAGAGCACTGAGTAAAAACGGAGAAGAAAGAGAACAGAGTGAAAACGGCTAAAAACCAGAGCTTCTGCTCCTCGCTCCTCACTGCTGTGCGCTCGGGGTCGGGGTGAACAGCGAGCGGCTCATTATCATTTAAAGGAACAGGTGCTGAAAGCGGGCGTTCTGAACAGGGGCTGTTTACACAGGGGGAGAACACTGCTGTGGGGCTCGTGGGGTTTGGACCAAAGCGGGTCACAGACGTTTCATTAAGAAACAGAACTGTGTTCCACTGTGGAGATGAGGAGAATGACTTTTCCTTAGTTTTTGTGTTCATATATTATATAAGCATTTGTGTGTGTATATGTGTGTGTGTGTGTGTGTGTGTGTGTGTTTGTATATGTGTGTGTGTGTGTGTGTGTGTGTGTGTTTGTATATGTGTGTGTGTGTGTGTGTGTGTATGTGTATGTGTATGTGTGTGTGTGTGTGTGTGTGTGTGTGTGTGTGTGTGTATGTGTGTGTGTGTGTGTGTGTGTGTGTGTGTGTGTGTGTGTGTATATGTGTGTGTGTGTGTGTGTGTGTATATATGTGTGTGCATGTGTATGTGTGTGTGTTTACATTCTACATACGTGTGTGCAGTTGTTTGCCTGAGTCAGCCACATGTGCTTGTTTTACAGCACCATTCAGGGCTCAGTTATGACACGTTTGGTCAGAAAGGGTTGAAAATCGAGCTGAGGACCATCACTTTAGGATTCAAAAGGTTTAAATATTTAATGACGTTGTGTGGTCGCTCACAGCCTTTCCTTGAAGAGACATAAAGCGAACCTCCCTGCAGCTCGTCCTCGGCTGCCTGGCTCCGAATGCTTCGTACCAACTTTGTGTTTAGTGTTTGTGTTGAGTGGGCCGCTCAGTGTGCCTCACTAATTAAAGCGCCTGAGATTGCGGGGGTGTCACAGACTGTTTGGAGATCTATAGGGGGTCCGAGCTCAGCCACGTTGCTTCTCTGCATATGTAATCACATTTAATTGCAACTCTGAGGATTGCAGAGCCTCCGCTGCTCCCTGGGTGCGCCAAAAAATCACCGCCTGGGTTCTCTGCTGTTGAACCGGGGGACAGAGCGATGCTGATTGCGCTGCTTTCACATGCAAGGTTTTTTTTTTTATTGTCGTCTTTCAATTATGGATTTATTTGAGTCACAGTGGGGGGGGGGGGGGTGGATTGGAGGAAGGGGGCTTGTCTTTCCACATCATTGAAGCAGAACAAGAGGGAATGCTTTGAGTGAGTCTCAGTGTCCGTCAGCATTCGTTGCAGTGAATGGAGGCTGTAAATGGACAGTGTGCGGTCGGCAGACGTGAATCTGAGAGGATGTTACTTTAGGGGCTGTGACTCTTTCACACTGTTGTTTTTACTCTCCAAACCACGGAGGCTTCAAATCTACTGGAACGGATGTCAGGCTCCGTCTTCACCTGCTCCGTCCCAAGGGCCAATCAATCACAATTCTTCAGCCTATCCATCACTCTCCAGGAGAAACTGCAGGCAGTTGCCAGCAACATATGTCTCATTTAAACACATGGCATACATCAGTCTACAAGTATTTCTTCTACATTAGACCCCCCCTTCCTTCTCTGGAGACAGAGGTGGGGCAGAATATCTGATCTGTGATCGTAAAACTTTAGGAGTTAACAGTGCACCAGCTGCTGCCAGCATTCTGTGCATGCCTTTATTTTTCTATTCTGATAAACTGAGCTCGGTGTCATGCACCAGTAGAACACATCGTTCTGAGTAAGTTTTGCTCGTACAGTGCTCCACAGACACATCAGATTAGTTTACAGACAATAGATCAAATATATATTCACTCTGTCATTTAAAAACGCATCAAAAAGTAAGTGTATATGACGTGTACAAGTCGATGTTAAAGTATTGTTGTGTGGTGTTTAATCGTAATTAAATACTCAAACATTCTCCCGTTCTTTAGTCGTTATTTTATGGTCAACACTGTGTAGTTTCACAAATCACAGCTGCCATTTTCCATCCATCCATTATCTGTAACCGCTTATCCAATTTAGGGTCGCGGGGGGTCCAGAGCCTATCTGGAATTATTGGGCGCAAGGCAGGAATACACCCTGGAAGGGACGCCAGTCCTTCACAGTGCAGCTGCCATTTTATTCTATATTTTTCATATTGTCTCTGTCTCCCAAAATACTAACTTTACAGAAGGAGGAAAACACGTTCTTAGCTTTTAATGGAAGTGAATATAAATAGAATTTATTAACAGTACTTTTGGAGCATTTCTATGGGTCTATTCCTGAAATCTTCACACAGGGTGAGGGACAGCTGCTGTGTTCAAAAGATGTAGTAACTAAACATCCACAAACACAGAGAGATGTTTTTCTTAGAACAGTGACGATGTGACTCGACTGTTACTGACGCTGTCATTACATCAGTAAATATTTATGATCCAGTAGAAGATTCTCACAGAACGACCATGTGGTGGTTTATTGAACGCCTCCAAAACCCTAAACTGTTTCAGAGAGGCAGGAGACTGTGTTTACTGTTGTGTATAATGATGTTTTAAACCTGGCAGGGCATAAGTAATGCTTCCTTCTGGTCCCTCGTCCACACTTTAATGCTCTCTTTCACATCTCCAAAAGTCTATAGTGGGACTGTCAGCTCTATTAGCTCTGAAAAGGCTAATTGCCTGATTAGCAGGCTGCTTCTCTTTAAGGTCAGAAAAAGCTTATCAGTCCATGGTGGAGATGTGACTGTGGCGTCTGGCTGAAGCCACAGTGGATCATTTTACACACACTGGGATGTGATTTCTTTTTTTTTTGTTTTTTCTGCGATTTGATGGATATCTGAACACTTTTAGACATAGGTTGGAGATTATGGCTCAGATACACAGTTATGGTTCTGAAATCCCACCTAGGCAGTGTTCTTGTGGCTGGGTACTATCAAATCCTCACAACAATCTACTCATGTCTAGTGTAACCCCGGCCCCCTAGTGGAAAACAAGTGGTTACTACATCAAAAAAAGATATATTCCCAGTTAATACTCCCATAAATTCCCTCACTTCTCCCCTTCTCTCTGAGTCGTATGCTCTCATTATTGTGGAGGGGACATGTCCCACCTGCCCCCCTGGTTACTATGCATTCATTCATTAATTCTCTGCAAGTGCTTCATTCTGATCAGGGTCACGATGGGTCCGAAGCCCACCCATATTCAGTGGACGCAAAACAGGAACTTTCTTTCTTTCTTTCTTTCTTACTTACTTACTTACTTACTGTCTTGCTTACTTGCTTTCTTTCTTTCTTACTTTCTTTCTCGCTTACTTGCTTTCTTTTTTACTTTCTTTCTTTCTTTCTTTCTTTCTTTCATACTTCTTTTCTTTTTTTCTTGCTTACTTTCTTTCTTTTTTCTTTCTTTCTTACTTACTCACTCTCTCTCTCTTTCTCTCTCTCTCTCTCTCTCTCTTTGACACATGCAAATGTTGGTTTTGCTATACTTGGGAGGACCTTCTTTGAAATAATGAATTGTGCAGCTATTTAACACTAGACCCAACCCCAGACCCAACCTTAACCGTAACCTCTATAACGAGTAATAATTTTATGCTTTTAATTTTTCACAATTTTTGTTTAAAAAAAAAGGTAGTGCTGTATAATTTATTGCACAATTTGCTGCAATTAACAAATAATCATTATTCATCACATTGTCCCTTCATAAGACTGAAGCTTTTAATAATATATGTTTAAATGTAAAATAAATGAGAACGCTAATTAGAAGTTTTGAGGCCAATGATGTCCTCATACTATAACACAATATGAAAAATTATTATTTCAAGGACATCTGGTTCTCACAAATATATAACACACATACACACACACACACACACACACACACACACACATACTCACACCTGTAGACAGTTTAGCACACTCCCCCAATCCCTCACACAGTCTCTAATACATTTAAAACATGTTATAATGATTTAAAGTGTACAACTCTTGTATTACAGTTCCCTGTGGACACATTATAACATATTACCAATGTGTTAAAGACATTATTCACAGAAGTTACTGCTGCGTATTCCGACCAATCCTGATCAGACACCCACAGCTAAACCTCTATGGACTCTCACATAAAGCCCAGTGAATATCTGCATGTCTTTACTGTGGACACGTTCAGTGGCTGGAACGTTACGTCTGCACGTGCCACAGTGTCTCACGTTGTCATTGATGAATGGTCCAATTTCCAGCTTCATGGTTCTGAGCGTCTGCACAGATCTGAGGAAAAGCAGCCTGTGGAACGAATGGCTTTAATAAGGTGGATGGAGACCGGGACTCATTATCTTTATTCATTTCTCCTGTAGATCTGTTGGTTTACTGTCTACTGTAGGAGGGGGGGGGGGTTGTCTTCACCACGGGGGATGGGGAGGCAATGCTTATCAACACCCATCAATCCCTGAGGACCATTGAAGGTTATATTCAGTAAAAGAGGACATTAGAAATAACAATAGTCGCCCAAGACCCTCGTCAATGACACACATGGTGTAATTCCTTGGTGGAAAGGCGTGTGCCTGACGAATCTGCAAGATAAGCAAGATAATCATTGATTGGTGATTCCCACTGGTCAATAGCTTTGACCAGACCTTTGGGAACTGTGGTGATAGCCGTATCATTTGTGTTATTGACTTGGGAAGCTGTCTTTTCTCCTAGCACTGGAGAGGAGGAGGGATACCTCTTTGTTGGATGAAGCTTGATGATGTGTAAATCTCTTAATGGTTTAGTCCCACAGTATATCATGGTGCTTTTTCACTAAATGGCCCCAACTATGCTGGACTCTACTGGTGTCTATTATACACTATTGGACACTACAGGACTCTACTGGACCCTACTGGTCTTGCCGGTGTCAGCATTCAAAAGAGGCTTGGACCTGGATCTCTATAAAGCTGCTTTGTGACAACAACCGTTATGAAGAACAATGTATATCAGGTTGAATATGATTTAAAGCATCTGTTTGTGTAAAATATTATTTTAGTTTAACATTCTCCACTCTTTAGATTGAAGGGGATTGTGCTATAGACGGTTATATACAGAATCTTTCAGAAAAAGGGTTCTAAACAGCACCGGAATGGTTCTTATCTTGTATCAAACTTGACTTTCTAACAACATAAGAACCGTTTGGTGCCATATAGAACCATCTACAGCACATTCTCCATCAATCTGGAAAAATGTCCATATGGAAGTTGTAGCATCTTTCACTGCCCCCAACTTTCAAAAGACTTGCAAATTACATGCGAAATGAATGCAGAGTATGAACAGAAGGCTCCGTCTGTATTCATACTTAACGCTGAGTGTAAATGAGCCCTTAGACGATTTAAAGATGGGGATTTACATGTTAGCCATCATTAATGTAGCATGTTATTACTTCATATTTTCTTATTATTTGTTATAACACAATATTTACATTAAAATGACTAAAGAGCGGGAGAATGTTTGAATTTTATTATGTGCAATTATTTGTCATTGTACAACATACAACAAAATATGTATTTAACCCATCTGTGGCAGTGAACACACACAAACACACACACACACTAGTGTAGTAGGGGGGTGAACAATTACACATACGCTACACAAAACACTGTGTATCTGTGTATTTATTTGCACACCTGATACATATATATAGCGGAACTGAACTGAACTAAATTCTCCACTCCAGTCTCTCCTCACTGTGCTGTAGACCCAGGGGCTGGTGAAAGAACGCCCAGTGACCAGTGACAGTTTGTGACCAGAGCAGGATACAGTGTGCTGTAATGTAGCTTCACTCCTAAAGAGGAAGAATCCTGATCTGGAGCAGTGCCACAGCCTTCGTTTCCTAAAATAACACATTTCACACACACCTTCACTTCAGGTGACAGTGAACAGTGAAGGCTTCATCCTGGAGCTCGTACCTGATGTAGAGAGATGTTTTTCAGCTTCACAGTTCTCCAAAGAGCCGCCCATTTACAGCGGTTGTTTAAGGCAATACAAAAGTCTCTGTCATGGCATTGTGCCCTTGTTTTTAAATTATTCTAAAACTTATAGATACTTATCTCTCAGCGGTGCTGACTGGAACACAGGGACTTATTCATTCATATTGCAGTCAGTTTTATTTATGGAGCACTTTATACAGAATTCCAGATCCGAGCCTCAAAGGATTTCCACTGAAAACACTCCCTCAGAACCACTGAGAGGAACCAAGACTCAAACGAGGAACTCATTCTCCTGTGGTTGGACAACACAGTACCACCACCAACAAAGAGGAGGTGGACGTATACAAGATAAACTAGACCCGGAAACACATCAACTGCCCTGTAACTGTAAACTCACCTGAGTAACCTTTTTTTTTTTTTTTCCCTCCTCTCCTAGTGGCATCAAAATGAAAGGAGGTGACCTGTCTGGATGCAATGATGTTCTTTATTGAGAGCTCAGGTTCGAGGATGAGATCTAGAAAGTCTCAAAAGTCTCAAAGAAATCAAAAGTCTGAATTGAAAACTAAGAGGCACCCTTTTCATAACTTTACATGGACGTAGATTCAGATTCTGAATAGATTCAGATGTTGTAGGAAATAAGATTTCCTAGACTTGACTGACTATGTTTAGAGGGATATTCTGGTAAGCGAATGTGTGGCCTTTTAAACTTTGAACAGTGGTTTAGTCCAACTAAAGAAAAAATAATTTACAACACCCCGGAGGACGTATCTAGCCCCAGCGGCACTGTTAATGCATGCTTAGTGTCTATAGTTCAATGTGGAATTACATGAGAGATCAGCAAAACACATTAATCACCTTCATTTCACACTAAATCCTGACCAACAACACACACAGCTCCCTGCCCCAGCCCCACTGGAACCGTTAATTCAGACTGATCCAAATGGTCTTTACACACTACATTAACAAACACACACACCTTAAATCAATTATCTACATGCACGCATAATACATTAACAGCCTTACATATACACACACATAACACACACACACATACCATCACCAACCTTTCCTACTGTGCGCACACATATGGTCACTAAGCTCATGTGCAGCAGCTCCAGAGGCACGTTATTGTATGTGTGTGTATAGAGATTATTCACCAGTGCGTCAGTGGCTGCCATGAGTCACCAAAGAACTAAATTCACTTATTTTTCTGATTGACTTTGTTTATCGTAAAGCAGCATGTGAACTTTCTCCTGACCTTTGAGTTCCTGTAATGCTGTTTGTGTTTAAACTCTGATAAATCCTACTGCTGTGATTTCTTAAAGTGCTGTAAATGCTCTGCAGTTCACAGCATGTGTTTAAAATGCATTTTAGGTCTAAAGTTTATTGCAAAACTATTGTAAAAAAAAAACTATTTCTTGCCCCAGGTGCATCGCCATAAACATTTCATGAGCAGCTTTCAGTGAGAGGCATTAGACGTCTGGTTCCTATCACAGCCACTGTGAACGGCTCTGATTCAGCAGCTTTCTCTGCAACGACCCATTTCACATTTACACCACTTTGAGTGACTGTGTTTACATCTTAACAACTGCATTATGCAGAAACGTTGAAGAGCGGAGTGGAGGTGGCTTGTTTACAGGCAGATTTACTACAGACCCGGTTGCACATTTGTTCCTTCAGAGCTGTGTCTATGCATTTGGAGCTGAATGTGTTTATACGCTGTCAATACATGCTTAAGCAGTCCTCAGGGAATTAGCTTTAAAAAATATTAGTCTATTTCAGTCCAGGACATTCAGCAGGCGCACACTGATTAGTTTAGGAGACCCAGAGATATGGCTGTGCCCATATTTGGTGTGAACTTCAGCAGAAATCCCATGTATTGAATAATTCAGGCCCCGAATGCCTGAGGATGTTTTGGTTAGTTGAAATGGATTCTCAGATGTTAAGCCCAACAACAGCATATTTGTATTCACTTGGGGAAATTGTAATTATTCCAAAGAGTGCCTCCATCTAGGATTCCATCTTCTCAGTTTTCTGTTGTTCCCCACTGGTCAACATCTCAGTTGGGCTCAACGACTGTGATGTATCCCTTTAGTTTTGAAAGAATCAGAAGATGGGCACTGGGGGAACACGGGGAGTGATATCTGATACGCCTGGCTCTTTCTGGGGATATTTATTTACATTACTGAGTTGTTGAACTTGATTTTGTTAGCATTAGCGTTGATTACATTCCTGTCTGGGATGACTCTACTTACTGCAGTCTGGGCTCCAGGTGAATTTGTACGTATTTGAGTAAAATACGATGCATACGTTGTGTACTCAATGTTGTTGAGTACACAAACTGCATGTCTACACGTGGATGTCCATGTGAATTTCTGATACCTGCCCAGAATGAAATTCAACTGGCTTGATCTCGGGCATGTTTTATATAAATAAATAATAATGGGACACAAGGGAGACTGCACATGATTCCAGGTACTGAAGCTGATTTTTCAACTGCACTCAACTCCCTGCTTGCTTCCACAACATACAAAATGTTCATGAATCCTAGTAAACATGGAACGTCCCTGGACATTCAAAATAGGTCTAAATGTAGTCTGTCCGTCAAGGACATATTTTAAACGTCAATGGACGTCCAAATTCCATCTTAATAAGTTAGTTAAGTGGTGACCAATCGATAACGTCAATGGGCGTCCAAAATACCTCTAATTTATCACCATTTGTCGCCTTTTCAATGTCTGTGTTTGGACGTCTTTTAAACTTTCATTTTCAACCTCAAGAGAACGTTGATTATGCGCCAGTCATTGCGTTATTTCAACGTTGAATCAACGGCTAAATGTTTACTGGCATCAGACAATGAAGAGCTTGTCCTTTACTCAGAGCGGTCAGATCTGCTCACTTCTGATCAGTAGAGTGGCAGAGTGTAAAGATTCAATAATGTTTGGATATTATTCATTTTTCTTCTTCTTCTTCTTCTGAACCTGGACACTGTCTTTTCTTATACTGTATGTTAGCAACCAAGACTTGGAAATGGGGTGCCCCCTCTGTGACTAGCCCCAACTCCCAAATCTCTGTCCATCTCGACACTTGGACTAAAATACCAAAAGAGTCTGTATAATAGAGACCCTTATACAAGTGTCATATAAAAGTAAATCCCTGATCAAACCTCTTAGAAACTCCCGTACTTCAGCTTCATCTTGATTAAAGGGTCAACCTTAGGCCCATTAGTGCTCATGTGTGATTAATGTCCCTGCCCTTGCTCCTCATTGCTCTGCCTAAATTCTGGATTATTATCTGCATTGCGAGTGGCAGAAAAATAGATTTCACTGATGTAAGCCTGAGCGCTGGCGCTGATGGAGATTTCTCATTCCTCAGATGGATTAAGATAAATTTCTTGGACATTAATCCTGCATGGGCGAGGAAGCGGGAAGCAGAGCATGAAAACCAGACAAATGTTAATGAGACATTTGTAGGGAAATGGGAGTCACTGCAGAACCCTTACCTTACCAAACTTGACCTTTCTTCTGTTACACCCAGATGATGCCCGGCCAGAAAGACTCTGTCCTTAATGCCATGAAATCACACTTAATCCGTTTTCAACCGTCGTGACAATAGACATTTTGGACCTTTACCCAGCCTGTATGACATAACATGGCTCTGGTGGGTTCAACATGGGCTTGCTATGTTCAAGATGGGCGTAGGCTCAGGGCGGGTGGGTGCAGGGGCTGTGTGTGGGAGTGCAGTTCAGATTATGAAGGTAATGATATGCACAGCATCTTGTAGTAATTGTGAGTTATCATGCTTTTCTTTTTGGAGAACTATGAGTTTTTGGATAGTTATTCATACTTGTGTGTGTGCACACAGCATCCCAGGCTAATGTTACAGTCTGTGAAGGCAGCAAATAGAAGGAGCTCAACTTACATGTCGACATCTGCAGGATCTGTGTCCACTAACACGTCATATAATACACAATTTAAAAATGATTTTTACTCAACTGTGAAACAGCTGTCTTATAGAATAAAAGCCAATCAGTGGATCTTTACACTGTCAGTGGTAGTACCCTCAAGAGTACATTTCTGTACCTTCAGTTAGGGAACATAATTGTACATTATTCTTTGTTAATTGTAGGTTTTAAAGTTGTGTTGAGTTCATTCGCCCCGTTTCATCTCCAGGACTTTTATTGTGTTCTTTTATTCTCCACAGTTGTTTAATGAAAGATTACAGAGATCCCCCTCTCCTTCTGGAGAAGAGAATGTAATGAACCTTTAGGGAACACAACTAGACTCTAACACCACTGCTGTACCTTTAAAGATACACTACACTGACTGTACCTTTAAATATACACTACACTGTCTGTACCTTTAGTAACAGTAATGTATGCACACATTACCTTTGTATATTTATTTTTCTGAGAGTGTAACTCATTTAATCACCTCCCACAGAAAAGTTCTCTGGCCCCGAGTACAGTTCACTAACTGGCATGTCTTTAAGTGTTCTGTGCCAAATCACATCCGGGTGGAAGTGCCACTGAGACAGTTTGGTCCTGTATCTCTGACATGAACCTCACTGAAAAGACATTCCATGAGAATCCAGTGACCCCTGTTCTCTGAGAGTGGAATCAGAGAAGGCCCCATCTGGGCAATTATATGCAGAACAAAAAATCTGGAGATTCATTACTAACGTTAAGAGAGGATGCTGCTGAAAAGCATTTTAAGCAGGTCTTACCCAACCGCTCCCTAATCCGATATCACTCATGCGAAAGCTTGTTTCTAAGCAACAATGGATCCCTGCAATCCCGCCGCATTCAAAACTCTTTGTTTTGGTAATTGCTTCTCGTGAAGTGCCGTCTCTTTTAGCTCATGCTGTGCGGATGACTCTTATTGCTCTGAAGGATAAGGAGGACAGCCCTGGTGTGTTTTTGCCAGGGGCTACATGATGTTGTTTCCCAGAGGCCTGTGTATCTGGTCTAGTTTCTGACCTTGCGCCAGTGCCCTCGAGGAGGGAGCTGAGCTGCCTGTCTGATTGGATTGGGACACTCCTGAGATCAGAGCGAAGGAGCCCCTGGCCTGAGGGGCCGAGTTGTTGTGTCGCTTGATGATTTCTGGAGGCTGGCACAGTGCAGGTCTTTGTTGGGTTACAGTGCCTTCGTGAAGCACAACCAATTTGACATGATTCCTAACAATGATGACCTAAATACTGCTCTACGCCTGGGAACAGGAGAGATGCACTGGGTTTGCAGGGTACACTGTCTGATACCAAGCGTACTGTACAAATGTGTTATTAATTCATCACTGACTCACTGGTGTTGAATAAACTACTCAATAGTGGGAGCTATAGTGTGCTCAGTATCCGTGACACCATTGGTTCATACGTTTTATCAAGGTCTTAGGGTACATTTCTAGAAGAAAGTCACTGAATAAACACTGAATAATAATAGTAATAATAAAAAAAGTACCTTTTCCTTAGCAAACTTTTCACAGTGAAAATAAAAAGTGACTGTGAACTGTGATGGAGGGTGGTACAGTTCTCTAAATAAATTTACCGAGCAGTGATGGCCGTGTGTCAGACACAGAGGGAATGGAGAAGCCTGCAGATTCGAGTCTAAGAAAAGTGTTTGTTGCTATTCCCTTTTCATTAAAACCAAAAAGTCCAAAGTCAAAATCAGAAACATCAGAACAAAAGGAGTAAGGCAACATTAAAGAAGTCAAACATCAGAGAAAGACAAAACCAGAAAACACACTCAGAGAGACTTAGAACAAGGCAATACTTCGTGATAAGTCCAAATAAAAGTTGCGTTCCAAAGCCCAGGCTGTAGCTAAGCATTCCTCAGCCACTCGGTGTGAAGGCTCATTCATATACAGCTGAGAAACACAGCCTATGTTTGGAGCAATTTGAAGGACACAACAGACGTAGCCTTCATGGCCCTTAGTCACCCACAATTCTCTGTGCACATACAGCACATTGGATAAAATAAAGACACAGCGAAAAACAGACCTTCAGAGTTTGTTTACCTTGTAAAGTTTAAAATAACTATTTAAACTATTTGTTTCTATACCAATATTAATTAAAAAAAAAACAAAAAAAAAAAAAACTTAATGTCATATTACAGTACCATAGAAAACATATACTTAGTAGTATATTATTTTTAATCCCAGTTGAAATGTAAAGGTAATTTAATTTTTTTGAAACGTTTAAGGGTGAAGTATAAGTAAATGGTATTTTCCTTCAGGATAATATTAATAAAGAAATACAATTTATTTTGACTTACTTGTTGGTTCTTCAAGGCAAATAAGACCTTTCAATTGACGTCACGGTGAGCCTCCTCCTGCAGACTGTTCTATTTGTGTGATCGGGTTACTAAGGAGGACAGTCCTACCTCGGCTGCAGCCTATAGGCTTTGAACCGCAGTTAAGTTTAAATAATCTGAGAATCAGTGGTCTGTTGATCAGTGTCCCTGGTCATGTGATGACTGAGAGCATTCTGGGAACTGTAGTCAACCACTTAAGGCTGTAACAACATGAAATAGAAAATGTCAGTAGTTTCTTTATTTATGAATTATGGCGGGTATGTGCCACAGTTTATCATGTGCTGATTAACTGTTCTGTATTCTATACCAAATTAATGGTATCAATTTGTCTAGCAGTAAAATAACTTGCCGTGAACTACACATTATGAGAGGAGAGTGTTACATAGTGGCCCCTGGGTGCTTCAATTTGTTTAGAGTCAATAAGAATCACCCAGAATGTAATACAGAGTTGACAGAAAAGTACAGGTGACTTGTGAGAAATTCTGGTATGTCTAGAGTAAAGTGTAGGGGGTTTGGTACTGTGTACCTGTGAGAAATCTGCCCTCGACTGTGCCCCCGGTGTTGTGAGAGGTGCCCTCCCAGGTGTGTCCCTTCTGTGCTGAAGATGTAGGAATATTACATACATTAAGGTTTGTGTCTGTTCTCCCCAGTCTCTCTGGTGTGATGCAGGATAGTGATTGCTAATTCTTTCTACGATATGAGTTCCATGGTTCTTGAAATCAAAGGAAGAAAGTGTGGTTTCCCTGCTGAGCTTAAAGAAAGAAAATCCATCCTGTGAATTACAGTTTGTGTTTTTCAAATCATGGATGTAAGTGATGTCTCTAGGGGGGACAGAGGAGACAATATCACTGCTGAAAAAGCCCTCGGACACAGCAGACTCAGAACTTCAAAGCCTCCCCTCATTGCCAATGTTGACAGGAGCCCATGATTAAGATGAAAGGCAGTGCACTGAGGAAGCCCCTCTGTAAAAGGCCCAGAAGTTTCTGCTGTGAATCTATAGGATGTGTCCTGTGGGGAATGACAAATGGTAAACAGATGCAAGTGTTGCAGAAATGGCGAGATGTTCTCTGAGAGGACGCTGCATCTGTTGCCACTTAAGGCTCACCTGCGTTGAATTTAGATAACGTTTTTGAGGCTTTGTTCATCCAGTTCCCAAACTTTCAAGATTCCAAAGCAGGATCTGTTTATCTGTGATGGCTACACACTTAAAAATGATGGTCCTCCAAGGGTTCTTTAGTAGAGCAAATTATTCTGTGTAGAACCCTGAACACTTGAAGAACTTTTGCATGATTAAAGGGATTGTGATGTGTCTATAGACGGTTCTACAGTATACAACACCTTTTAGAAAATGGTTCTATGTGACACCAACAACAGTTCCTCTGTTGTAACATGGTTGGTGCCATATAGAACCATCTATATGAAGAACTCCTTCATGATGCAAAAATACCTGTAATCATGCAAACGATCCTATAAGTGCTCATGGATCTATATAGAACCATCTTCTTTAATAAAGAACCCTTGCAGATCCATTGTTTTTAAGAGTGTATGTTAAACTGAGTGTGTCCTACACAGAGACAGTGTGAGTATTACTGATGATGAACTGGGTACAGTTCTATAGACCTGTGATGATGATGATGATGATGATGATAGAAATCCCCTAAAAATGCAATGCAGTTCTGACTTGTGAGATTTGATGAGATCTAATTAGCGAAAGCTGATTGTTGCTAAGTTGCTTCACTTACTTCGCAGTCCTTCAGCATCAAAGCAGTGCAGCAGTGTGTGTGGGTAATTAACTAGTGACAGAATTCCTCCTGCTATGAGCTCCAGCGCTTTGGATCTGGAGACAATAATAATGAGTTTAAACTTTCAGCAGTAAGGTTATGTTTATAAACACACCGCTCAGCCGTGATATTACAGTGACCACTCTCTCAGCTCCACTGACCACATTGGTCACTCTGTAGCCCATATGTTGCTCTGCATACTTTGTTACCCCTCTTTCCCCCTGTTCCTCAGCGCTCAGGACCCCCACAGAGCAGGTGTGATGTGATGGTGGATCATTCTCAGCGCTGCAGTGACACTGACGTGGTGGTGGTGTGTTAGTGTGTGTTGTGCTGGTGTAGAGTGGATCAGACACAGCAGTGCTGCTGGAGTTTTTAAACCCTGTGTCCACTCTCTGTCCACTCTGTGAGACACCCCTCCCTGTTGGTCCACCTTGTAGATGTAGAGTCAGAGACAGTAGCTCATCTGTCGCTGCACAGTGTGTGTCGCTCGTCCTCTAGTCCTTCATCAGTGACACAGGACGCTGTCGGCTGGATGTTTTTGGTCGGTGGACTGTTCTCAGTCCAGCAGTGACACTGAGGGGTTTAAAAACACCTTTGCAATTTCTAAAATTCTAAGCTTGGTTTCACTCACCTCTTTCTTTCCTCATTCTCCAACTGAGCTGAAGCTGAAAGTGACTTCTGCACGGGATCGTTCAGAGGGAATTATCCCGTCCGCAGATTTGCTGAGTGCTGCTTTCTGTCTCTGTTGCTGTAGCCAGAGTCTGTCTCTGGTGGGAATGTCTGCAGGTGTGTGCAGCCATTGGGAACAGAAGGGCCGATAAACGGGAGCTTGGCAGGATGTAATGTCCCGGCTGTCCCTAGAAAAGTCGTCTCTTCACTGAAGCTGTCACGGCACGCCCCGGAGCGTGTCTCAATTCCACGCACTAACCGCAGAGTGCAGGAAGCTGTGTCATCCCGTCTGATAGCACAGCTTAAAGATCTCTTTTAGGCTTTTGTGAAGAGCTGGAAAAACACCTCACACTTTTCTTCTAACCTGGGCAAGGAGAAGTGTTGCAGTTTTTAAACCCTGTATCCACTCACTTACCACTCTATGACACACTCCTCCCTCGTTGGTCCACCTTGTAGATATAAAATCAGAGACAGTAGCTCATCTGTCGCTGCACAGTGTGTGTCGCTCGTCCTTTAGTCCTCCATCAGTGACACAGGACACTGGGAGTTTTTGGATGGGGGACTATTCTCAGTCCAGCTAGATATGCACATGCAGATTTTGAAGCATCAAACAACATGGAATGCTCTGGAGCAGCTGCACATGATCCTAATGCATCCTTAGCATGGGCTAGAGGGGCTTAAAGTGCACCAGCCCATGTCTGTGCTGTAGTGGGATTGTTCAGTGGAGTAATGGAGCTCCATCCAGTTCCTCTGGGATGAGCAGCAATGCTGTTGTGATCCAGAACTAATTACACAACATCAGCAGCTGACCTCCCTAATGAGTCCGTTGACCATTCCACATTAATCCGCTCTGAATCCCAGTAAATGTATTATGCAGAGCTATGGAAAACTCTTTGGAAGTTCACATTAAAGCATTGACTGGGGTTTAAATGCATAATGCATTGACTCTGGGGCTTGCAAACCTCACTGTATCGACTTCCAATCAATTTACATCCAGCAGCTGAGATATTGACAGGACTAGTGTAGGTGCAGTACCAGCACAGGACGATCCCAGGCTGGAAAATCTCACTTCTAACATCCCTGTTTAGATTTTAAATCCTTGCGTTTCGATCCTGGGATTAAAAAAAAACACCCCAGACATCAATACCACACCTTGGTTTTCACTGGAGTACCTGTACAACACTAAAACTGCAGGCTTAGAGCGCTAAGAGATGCCACTCTGACAAATCCCCGGCTCCACACACCGCAAACGCTGGACTGATTGTCTCGGAAAGGGCTGCCGTTGTCCTGGGATTGTTAACAGTGATAAGGAAGTGATTGGGGTTTTAGCTCCACTCGAGGTCATGAATTATGCACCGAGGCTTGTCTTACTATTCAGCAACAAGGGCCGTGTTCAATTAACCTCCCTTTCCCAGTTCCCACGGCAATGATGGCGCTTTTAGTGTCAGCGCAGCAATTTTTTTATGCTCTTAGAACTGGGATGGGATGGCGTCGGCACTTCTTTCATCAATAAAAATGTTAAAATGTTTAAAAGCTGCAGCCAGAGGACCAGGTTCCTGTGGCATGGTTAATGACTGACCTTTCGGATGAGTGTTTGGGGGATATGGCTGAGAAATGAGGCTGCCATCCGGGCGACTGCTGCCGCAGCCACTGCCTGACCTTCAGTACGTCGGTAAACATTGGTTTGTGTTTGCGTCTGGCTCTCGCTCTGTAATGGCTGCCGATCTGTAATGTGTCACCAAGGACGGCTGCTTTGTGGAGGCTCATTTTCAGAAAACCACCGTGTGGCCATCGGTATGCTGTCTCCAGAAATAGGGTCTTACATTTTTTTAGCTTCAGAAGCCTGCTCTTCTCAAGCTTTTCCTTTGCTTGGGCCATATCCTTCATTTAATTTCATACTTTTTGTGATCCGTTTAGGATGTTGTGGGCCTTGATTGCAGATTCAGATTGAGCTAAATCCTAAGATAAAAACACATAAAGCCTCTGTAATGTGTTTAGTCATAGACTAGGCTTAAACTACCTCTACAACACAGACGTTGTTTGTTTTTGTGAAAATGGGCATGGTTTGTATGTTCATTACCATTTTCAAACCTTCCTTATGGCCTAGGCTTTTGTTACCCTGCTGTATGCAAATCACCTGTGTTCTCTTTGGGTGCCCTATTGCATGTCATTTATGAAGTAACTCCATATAGGTGAGTGGGTCAGACACAGCTTTTACAAACAAAGGCACTGCTCACAGAGGCACTGCTGTTTCTGATCTACTTGTACCAGTACAATGTACACTAATGCACCACCATCACGTCAGTGTCACTGCCGCACTGAGAATGATCCAGCACTCCCATCATACCTGCTCTGAGGGTGTACTGAGCACTGAAGAACAGGGTCAATGGGGAGGGGGTGGGGGGTAACAAGGTATGCAGAGCAACATATAGCAGTTATGTTGTGTTTCCTCTGGATCCAAACAACTGTATTTACAGGTGTCTTCTCATTGTTTTCAGAGCGCAGTTTGTGTTCTGACAGTGCACTCACAGGAAGTCATCTCATTGAAAGTCAAACAAGAGAGCAGTGTGTACATTCTACTATTGATTTCTCCAATTAACATATAATTAAATCAAATTGGACGAGTAATTGAAGCCCCAGTTCGACTGGGAGCTGCTTTAATTAATCTGACACGTTACCTTCCTGCTAAATGAGGCGCTGTGTTTAGTTTAGCTTTGAAGATGTGAACTGATCAGAGAAGTTCAGTGAAGTGGTTTGGACATGTGTACGTCAGGTACCGTGGGAAAAAAAAAAAAAAATCACCAGATTAACCTCCCTCCTGTGTTAGCTTTCTGTTACCATCTCTTATGTTAATGGGTCGGTTTTGACCCATGTTTTAAATCAGCCATAAGACACCCTTAAATCTATTAATTATCAGCTAATTTGTTTCTTACTTCTTGTTTACATCATTAGGCTTCTTTATCCTTGAAAGGATTGGTTTTAATTGTTCATTGTTGCAGACTGTAACCTGGAGATGTACACAATACAAAACTCTAACTCTAAACTGACTGGGCCTTACATGTCTGGACATGTCTGTCTTTCCTTGTTTTGTGAAACAGACAAAGATAGAAGCCCCTGACTGAAGCTCGAGTGGTTGTAGGAGGAGCCAGCTGTAGGCTGTTGGTGTATAGTGTGTTTATGAGTCCAGATTTGACACATTTAAAACCTAAAAACAGCTCGGTCAAGACCCTAACACAAGAGTAAGATTAAATTACTTTCAGACTCAATTGGTATTTCTTTAATTTAACTTCAAAAGGCCATTCCCCACTGATCACATGATCATGAACGTTTTCCAAGAAGGAATGATTGGTTTAGTGATTGTTCCATCGGTATGTGACCAACTGTAAATGAGAGAACGATCTGACAATGCTAGAAAAACTATTAATGATGGTAAATGAAAATTAACGATGGTCTTAATGAAACGTGTCCTGCTTTGGGCAAAACCCTGCAGCAGTGTTCTCTCCCTGTGTAAACAGCCCCTGTTCAGAACGCCCGCTTTCAGCACCTGTTCCTTTAAATGATAATGAGCCGCTCTCTGTTCACCCCGACCCCGAGCGCACAGCAGTGAGGAGCGAGGAGCAGAAGCTCTGGTTTTTAGCCGTTTTCGCTCTGTTCTCTTTCTTCTTCGTTTTTACTCAGTGCTCTTATTTATCTGCACTCATTGTGTCTGTTTTGTTGCGTTTAACCTTGTCTTGGTGTTCTCACATAAATGCGGGTCCAGCACTCTGATTGGACAAACTCAGATGAGGGGGCGGAGCAATTCTAAAGTCTCTGCACTCTACACTGACGTCAGAAGCGCAGCAGAATCAGAATGACTCCTTTTATCCCATGTTTTCTGACTTGGGGTGCAAAGAGAAAACTGACTTGGGAGTCTTGTTTCATAGTGTGTGGGTTGGTGGGCTCCAGATCAACACATTAATGTGAACATGACCTGAAAATAGGAGTGTTTATAATGTATGAAGTTGAAAGAAAAACTGGTCAGGGCAGTTTTCCAGCCTGCAGGAGAAGCAGGATTGTGGGTATTGTGAGGAGAATAAATCTTCAGCGGCAGCTGATTGAGTGAACTGCTGCTTTAAAGTGCCATTAGAGTGGAAATTATCTTAAGTGCTAGATATCTTTCATTAGATTTGACAAACGTTTTATCGACAGGCCGTGTGTGGACGAGCGACACTAAGCTCTCGGCAGGGTGCGGGTGAAAAATAGTCGCAGTGTTGTGTGAGGAATGGAGGCCATGAATTCTCAGGTTAAATCATTCATAATTCAGCCATTATCCCTTAAATCAACTCTGTGTAGTTACAGCTTTAATATCACTGTGATGCTCCACTGAGCTGTAGCAGAGAGTGACTCCAGGTTCATCACTGCAGAAACTACAATATGAACGTCTGGAAGAGGATAACTGGGTGAGCGTGTGATGCTCCCTGATGGAGCTCTGTTCAGGGTGTGTTTCTTAGTGTCCTGTGATTCTAGGTCAGGATGAAATCCTTATAGAATATGATTTCTTTTTTACATTCTGTACATTTGTACATTTCATATCATAAATTTGTCTTTACTGGAATTCTGTGAAGCTGCTTTGTGACAACATCAGCTGTAAAAAGCACTGTACAAATAAATTTGATTTGACTGAATGAATGAGTGAATGAGTGAATGAACTGACTGTAATTAATTCCTGTTTTGGAGATGGTTTGGAGAGGTCTTGCTCTGACAAAGGTGGTGTGATTAAGGTGTGAGTGGATGATGATGAAGGCTAATCAAATCATTTCAAATGCATTTAAACAGAAGGAATTAAGTTCACTAAAGCTCGTTTTCTCCAAAGGAAAGGTTTCTATGGGTCTGTCCATCAATAAATGTTCACAGAATATAAATTTCAAAGTTTCAGACTTCTCTTTGACAGTGATATTTTATTTGAAGATTCCTTGCAATGGAAGCTTTTACTTTTCTTACAGACTCACAGAGTAAAAACATACTGTTAAGAACTCAGTCTTTCATGGCAAAATTATGCGTTGAGGTTTTTGAGCTTCCTCTGCAGCTGCTTTTCAATTTGTTCATACAGGAATGTTATTAACACTACAGCTACATTTCATATTTCAGGAAAGGGTTAACTTTCAGAAGTCATATTTCTTTCACAAAAGTCAGCTTACGAAGTTTTGATGTTTGCGAGAGTGACAAAGAGTCAAAACTAACATTAATACACTGTAATTAAACAAGCTGTGCCACTGCTTTCCACCGATAGTGACTTGATCACTGCAGTTGTACTGTTATTACAAAGTTATTATTCTCGGAATATACAATTATTAGATACACCTCTAATAACTGTGCTTATAGAACTGTTAGCATTCTGATTAGCAAACAATGAAAATAAAAACAGCAGGTGAAACTAGAGCTGCCAGACTACCATCAAAATATGAGCACTGAAGCTCCATGAGGCAATTAAAGAATGTTTTCTCAGATATGCAAAAGACGCAAGGTGATTAAACCTTACTGTACCCACTCTGTGATCTACACATTAAGCCTTACTGTACCCACTCTGTGATTTACCCATTAAGCCTTACTGTACCCACTCTGTGATCTACACATTAAGCCTTACTGTACCCACTCTGTGATCTACACATTAAACCTTACTGTACCCACTCTGTAATCTACACATTAAACCTTACAGATCCCACTCTGTGATCTACACAAGTCAATTAAACCTTACTGCACCCACTCTGTGATCTACACATTAAGTCTTACTGTACCCACTCTGTGATTTACCCATTAAGCCTTACTGTACCCACTCTGTGATCTACACATTAAACCTTACTGTACCCACTCTGTGATCTACACATTAAGCCTTACTGTACCCACTCTGTGATTTACCCATTAAGCCTTACTGTACCCACTCTGTGATCTACACATTAAACCTTACTGTACCCACTCTGTGATCTACACATTAAGCCTTACTGTACCCACTCTGTGCTCTACACAAGTCAATTAAACCTTACTGCACCCACTCTGTGATGTACACATGGTGATTAAACCTTGTTAGACCTGCTGTATTACTCACACAGGGCTATTAAACGAGGCTATACCCACTCTGTGAGCTCTTGGTAGTGGTTAAGCTCATTATTTCTATTATAAAATGTCCATGAATTGATTCAAATCCTTAGCACATCGGCCCCAGTGAGCCCTGTTGACTGTTAACAGTTTGATGTGTTGCTGATATTGTGCATGTGTTGGGATGTTACTACTGATACAACTACTAATAATAGTACTAATAATGTTACACTTATGTAGCCCTTTTTCATAAACACACAGTCTCTTTTCAATGTTCAAATCATCTGTAATTACTTTCAAAGAAAACCAGACGTTCCTGGATGCTGGTTCTCTTGGGTTCAGACACAGTTGTTCAGAACAACAAAACACATGAACAAGAAGATAATGAACATATGGACTGCATTTGTCCTTCCTCTGATTAAACAAAACAGGGCTGAAATAAACTCTTAGAAAAACAATCACAGTGCCCCCAACAGGACAGATATGAATAATTTCTACAGTGATATGAGACATAGAGCACACAGAGAGCTCACACCAGGACTCTATCAGCAGGTTTACACCAGGAGTTTACAGATCTGTGTCTGAGATGTGGTTCTGTTGATTTAATTTGGATTTATTCTCTTGAAACAAACAGTATTTATAAAATCAGTTATATTTATCAAAAATATATATGCTTTATTTTTCACTTTGTATTACTCTAGCTACATTGTAAAAGAGGGAAACCCCAAGTTTAAATAAAAGTGAATGAAAGAATAAGGGAAAATACCATTGGTGGGAGCTTGTGATCAGTGGCTACCTTCATTCTGCACATTACATGGGTCCTGTGGGGTCTTTAAACCTACCTATATCTGTTATTCATTCACTCATTCATTCAAGTTCATATGGAAACACCCCTTCTTGGCTGGCCCAAATTTGTGTGCAACCGTGCCCTGTAAATATTTAGTTTGAGTTTTCTTTAACTTTCTTAAAAAAACTTAACTTTTGATGTTCGCCATCTGCAAAATTCATTCATTCGTTCATTGTCTGTAACCCTTATCTAGTTCAGGGTCGCGGTGGGTCCAGAGCCTCCCTGGAATCATTGGGCACAAGGCGGGAATACACCCTGGAGGAGACGCCAGTCCTTCACAGGGCAACACACACACACACACTCACACCTACGGACACTTTTTGAGTCACCAATCCACCTACCAACGTGTGTTTTTGGACTGTGGGAGGAAACTGGAGCACCCGGGGGAAACCCACGCAGACACAGAGAGAACACACCACACTCCTCACAGACAGTCACCCGGAGGAAACCCACGCAGACACAGGGAGAACACACCACACTCCTCACAGACAGTCACCCGGAGGAAACCCACGCAGACACAGAGAGAACACACCAAACTCCTCACAGACAGTCACCCGGAGGAAACCCACGCGGACACAGGGAGAACACACCAAACTCCTCACAGACAGTCACCCGGAGGAAACCCACGCGGACACAGGGAGAACACACCAAACTCCTCACAGACAGTCACTCGGAGGAAACCCACGCGGACACAGGGAGAACACACCAAACTCCTCACAGACAGTCACCCGGAGGAAACCCACGCGGACACAGGGAGAACACACCAAACTCCTCACAGACAGTCACCCGGAGGAAACCCACGCGGACACAGGGAGAACACACCAAACTCCTCACAGACAGTCACCCGGAGGAAACCCACGCGGACACAGGGAGAACACACCAAACTCCTCACAGACAGTCACACGGAGGAAACCCACGCAGACACAGGGAGAACACACCACACTCCTCACAGACAGTCACTCGGAGGAAACCCACGCGGACACAGGGAGAACACAACAAACTCCTCACAGACAGTCACCCGGAGGAAACCCACGCGGACACAGGGAGAACACACCACACTCCTCACAGACAGTCACCCGGAGGAAACCCACGCGGACACAGGGAGAACACACCACACTCCTCACAGACAGTCACCCGGAGGAAACCCACGCGGACACAGGGAGAACACACCAAACTCCTCACAGACAGTCACCTGGAGGAAACCCACGCGGACACAGGGAGAACACACCAAACTCCTCACAGACAGTCACCCGGAGGAAACCCACGCGGACACAGGGAGAACACACCACACTCCTCACAGATAGTCACCCGGAGCGGGAATTGAACCCACAACCTTCAGGTCCCCGGAGCTGTGTGACTGCGATACTACCTGCTCCAACTGCAAGTGTACAAGTGAAATCTACTTTGTTGCACTAGTGGACAGATCCCTCTCATCTTCAGAGTTTACTTCAGTGATTTTATTCCTCATTTTGTTCATTCTCCCTCCCTCACCTCTCACACCCATCCCTCTGCTAGTCCTAGGCATCCCTCTCCAGGGAGTATGTTCTCTCCACACAAGCCTGGGCACTGAAGCTGCTGGTCCTCTTTTGGTCTTCTAACAGAGCAGTGATCCCTCCTCCAGAGGAAGTGAGACACATCCTGTTGAGTTCTTCTGTTTTGTTTTGTTTTGGCGGAGAGCAGGCGGTGGAATCACAGGAGACGAGCGCAGATTCATCTTTCCTTTTCTTGCGAGATGACATGAAGCACACACTAGATCTCCCGAGCGGCCACCTCCTGCTGCTGACGAATCACAAGCCTCCTCTGTTGTGTTGTCACGCTCACTACTCTTCAATGAGGCTTTGTGAAAGGCCCTTTATTCTCTCGCCTTCGTTTGTTTCGGATACGTACAGCAAATGCAGGCAGCTTCTCGCTACAGATTTCCATGATACCTGCCCAAGAACAAAAGCCAGTATGAGCTCACGTGATGTTTCCTCTAGACATTGTTTACTATCAGGAGATAAAGATACAGTGGAGGTACAAGATTCAACAACATTACAGACTGTGTAAATGAATTCCAGGTTACAGCATGTTTTTCAAGTGCATGAAAACAGTGCTTAGTGTAAGAAAGGGTTAACAGTCATTGTAGACATATCACAACAATCAGCAGAACCTCATCTATCTGACCATGTCCACATTATCAATGTGTAACCAAGCACCAGTGAGTAATCCAGCTCCAAATACAGCAGATTAATTTTCAGTTTCTATTTGTATTACAGACTGTAGTCCACCTGTTGCTCTGCATACTTTGTTGGACCCCTTTTTACACTCTTCATCAATGGCGAGGATCACCACAGGGAAGGTCTGATAAGAGTGGTGGGTTAGAGAGGACTATAAGAATGTATCTGATTCAATATCTGTGGGGATCTATAACAATGAAGGACAAGGATAGAGGAACAAATAAAGTGTGCAGAGCAACAGGTGGGCCACAGAGTGCATGTACATGTTCAGTGGAGCTGATATAATGGACAGTGTGTGTAGAAACAAAGGGTTTATGACCAAGTTCACACAGATGCGGATATTTGGGAAAACTTGAGATTTCAATTTTTTTTTTAAAATATCCCCATTTAAACGAGTGTGAAAATGGCTGCATTATCAGGCCAGTCCAGTAGAGGGCTATATGAGTGAGGAGCTGTGTGTACAGTGTAGTTTGTGACTGATGTAGTTCACTGTAGAGAGAGCGAGGAGCTGTGTGTACAGTGTAGTTTGTGACTGATGTAGTTCACTGTAGAGGGAGCGAGGAGCTGTGTGTACAGTGTAGTTTGTGACTGATGTAGTTCACTGTAGAGGGAGAGAGGAGCTGTGTGTGTACAGTGTAGTTTATGACTGATGTAGTTCACTGTAGAGGGAGAGAGGAGCTGTGTGTGTACAGTGTAGTTTGTGACTGATGTAGTTCACTGTAGCGGGAGCGAGGAGCTGTGTGTGTACAGTGTAGTTTGTGACTGATGTAGTTCACTGTAGAGGGAGTGAGGAGCAGTGTGTGTACAGTGTAGTTTGTGACTGATGTAGTTCACTGTAGAGGGAGTGAGGAGCAGTGTGTGTACAGTGTAGTTTATGACTGATGTAGTTCACTGTAGAGGGAGCGAGGAGCTGTGTGTGTACAGTGTAGTTTGTGACTGATGTAGTTCACTGTAGAGGGAGAGAGGAGCTGTGTGTGTACAGTGTAGTTTGTGACTGATGTAGTTCACTGTAGAGAGAGCGAGGAGCTGTGTGTGTACAGTGTAGTTTATGACTGATGTAGTTCACTGTAGAGAGAGTGAGGAGCTGTGTGTGTACAGTGTAGTTTATGACTGATGTAGTTCACTGTAGAGGGAGCGAGGAGCTGTGTGTGTGTGTACAGTGTAGTTTGTGACTGATGTAGTTCACTGTAGAGGGAGCGAGGAGCTGTGTGTGTACAGTGTAGTTTGTGACTGATGTAGTTCACTGTAGAGGGAGTGAGGAGCTGTGTGTGTGTACAGTGTAGTTTGTGACTGATGTAGTTCACTGTAGAGGGAGAGAGGAGCTGTGTGTGTACAGTGCAGTTTGTGACTGATGTAGTTCACTGTAGAGGGAGCGAGGAGCTGTGTGTGTGTGTACGGTGTAGTTTGTGACTGATGTAGTTCACTGTAGAGGGAGCGAGGAGCTGTGTGTGTACAGTGTAGTTTGTGACTGATGTAGTTCACTGTAGAGGGAGTGAGGAGCTGTGTGTGTGTACAGTGTAGTTTGTGACTGATGTAGTTCACTGTAGAGGGAGAGAGGAGCTGTGTGTGTACAGTGTAGTTTGTGACTGATGTAGTTCACTGTAGAGAGAGCGAGGAGCTGTGTGTGTACAGTGTAGTTTATGACTGATGTAGTTCACTGTAGAGAGAGCGAGGAGCTGTGTGTGTACAGTGTAGTTTGTGACTGATGTAGTTCACTGTAGAGAGAGCGAGGAGCTGTGTGTGTACAGTGTAGTTTATGACTGATGTAGTTCACTGTAGAGGGAGCGAGGAGCTGTGTGTGTGTACAGTGTAGTTTGTGACTGATGTAGTTCACTGTAGAGAGAGCGAGGAGCTGTATGTGTACAGTGTAGTTTATGACTGATGTAGTTCACTGTAGAGGGAGTGAGGAGCTGTGTGTGTACAGTGTAGTTTGTGACTGATGTAGTTCACTGTAGAGGGAGTGAGGAGCTGTGTGTGTACAGTGTAGTTTATGACTGATGTAGTTCACTGTAGAGAGAGCGAGGAGCTGTGTGTGTACAGTGTAGTTTATGACTGATGTAGTTCACTGTAGAGAGAGCGAGGAGCTGTGTGTGTACAGTGTAGTTTATGACTGATGTAGTTCACTGTAGAGGGAGCGAGGAGCTGTGTGTGTACAGTGTAGTTTGTGACTGATGTAGTTCACTGTAGAGGGAGTGAGGAGCTGTGTGTGTACAGTGTAGTTTATGACTGATGTAGTTCACTGTAGAGGGTGCGAGGAGCTGTGTGTGTACAGTGTAGTTTATGACTGATGTAGTTCACTGTAGAGGGAGCGAGGAGCTGTGTGTGTACAGTGTAGTTTGTGACTGATGTAGTTCACTGTAGAGGGAGAGAGGAGCTGTGTGTGTACAGTGTAGTTTATGACTGATGTAGTTCACTGTAGAGGGAGAGAGGAACTGTGTGTGTACAGTGTAGTTTGTGACTGATGTAGTTCACTGTAGAGGGAGTGAGGAGCTGTGTGTGTACAGTGTAGTTTATGACTGATGTAGTTCACTGTAGAGGGTGCGAGAAGCTGTGTGTGTACAGTGTAGTTTATGACTGATGTAGTTCACTGTAGAGGGAGCGAGGAGCTGTGTGTGTACAGTGTAGTTTGTGACTGATGTAGTTCACTGTAGAGGGAGCGAGGAGCTGTGTGTGTACAGTGTAGTTTGTGACTGATGTAGTTCACTGTAGAGGGAGCGAGGAGCTGTGTGTGTACAGTGTAGTTTATGACTGATGTAGTTCACTGTAGAGGGAGCGAGGAGCTGTGTGTGTACAGTGTAGTTTGTGACTGATGTAGTTCACTGTAGAGGGAGAGAGGAGCTGTGTGTGTACAGTGTAGTTTGTGACTGATGTAGTTCACTGTAGAGGGAGAGAGGAGCTGTGTGTGTACAGTGTAGTTTGTGACTGATGTAGTTCACTGTAGAGGGAGTGAGGAGCTGTGTGTGTGTGTACAGTGTAGTTTGTGACTGATGTAGTTCACTGTAGAGGGAGCGAGGAGCTGTGTGTGTGTACAGTGTAGTTTGTGACTGATGTAGTTCACTGTAGAGGGAGCGAGGAGCTGTGTGTGTGTACAGTGTAGTTTGTGACTGATGTAGTTCACTGTAGAGGGAGAGAGGAGCTGTGTGAGTTTCAGACAGAGAAAGTCAATAATTGACATCAGTGTTTCAGAAAAGATCAGTTTTGAAGTTAACATGACACCACTGAAAAGAATATTTTCAAAAATATACACTTCGAAAAAGCCATTTTAAATCCTTTCATTTTCACTGAGTTAAAAGGCTTTTTTCATGTGGACAGGAGGCAAAAAGACTGATTAAAACACCTATTACATAAAACAATATACCTGGACACATGTGGGCAGGGCCTTAATGTTAAGGCTGAAGGAGTAAAGGAGGATAAAACGACAGACCACTCCTTGATTGGAAGGTAATTGAAGGCTTATGATTTAAATGTTGTGTTTTTTTTTTTTCTTGTTTTTTTGTGTTGTATTGTTTATTAATTAAATTCAACTACAGTGTAATAACAGAGGATCAGACGAATTATCCCAAAGTGCAGGACAACTAAGCTTCAAGATCTCTCATGGTGCTTCGTCATTAATTAATTGCTACTGTCCTTGCTTTCCGTGACGAGCTAATTAGTCAGCTCACCTCTCGCAGGTGTGTGGCGACAGCGGCGGTGATTTTGATTCCTTTAGTTCTTCTATTTTTGTGTGTATGAGGGAACAAAGTCAGCGTGAGACCGTCGCCCACAAAGCTCCAGTGCACTTTGAAGTCTGTATCAAAGCATCAGAAAGAGAGTTTAGGATGGAGAGTGGGCTTTTTTCCCCCCATTGATTTATTTTATGTAGCCTCCCTATGTCATAGAAAAAGGAAGCATAGTTTCACTGTCACAAGGACCCGTTTGAAATCCGCTGGAATACAGAGGCTCATATATGATGCAGCATTAGAAGCAAACACTCACATTGGTGAAAAATAAAGTGGTGTTATTAGATGTTTGTGAATATTCATCTTTATTTTACAGCACCACACTCTGTTCTACACTCCCTCAGCTCCATTGTCCACACGGTCACGCTGTACTTACACTTACAGACTGTAGTACATTTGTTGCTATGCATACTTTATAATCCCATCTCACCCTGATCTTCTGCGCACAGGACCCCCTGTGTTGGTGGATCATTCTCAGCGCTGCAGTGACACTGACGTGGTGGTGGTGTGTTAGTGTGTGTTGTGCTGGTGTAGAGTGGATCAGACACAGCAGTGCTGCTGGAGTTTTTAAACCCCTCAGTGTCTGGACCGAGAACAGTCCACCGACCAAAAACATCCAGCCGACAGCGTCCTGTGTCACTGATGAAGGACTAGAGGACGGGCGACACACACTGTGCAGCGACAGATGAGCTACTGTCTCTGACTCTACATCTACAAGGTGGACCAACGAGGGAGGAGTGTCTCACAGAGTGGACAGAGAGTGGACACAGGGTTTAAAAACTCCAGCAGCACTGCTGTGTCTGATCCACTCTACACCAGCACAACACACACTAACACACCACCACCACGTCAGTGTCACTGCAGCGCTGAGAATGATCCACCACCGCATCACACCTGCTCTGTGGGGGTCCTGAGCGCTGAGGAACAGGGGGAAACGGGGGTTACAAAGTATGCAGAGCAACAGATGGATTCTTCAGCATGACTGGAATGGACAGTGGAGCTGAGAGAGTGAACAGTGAGTGTGGAACATCTTGTTATGCCAGAGTTTCATATCATTGCCATTGATCTGTTGGACGACAGGTGCCCAGAGTTTAAATACGTGCTGCACCTTCTCCTGTTCTCCCACCATGAGTGATGGAGGAGTGGGATGGAGGAGAGGGGTGAGAGCAGGGGAGAGAAGTGAGGAGTTTATGAGGAGATTAAGTAGAGGGGAGTGTTACAGACGTCAGGGAGATGGATGTGATGGACGTTCGTGAAATCCATGGCTCGCTGTCACTTAATGAAGCAGGTCTGAGTGAATGGACACAGCACACACTCTTAAATCTCTCCTAAAGACCCTGGGAACTCATTTTGAAATTTAGATTTTTATTATTATTATTATTATTATTATTATTATTATTATTATTTTCATAATTCTAAACTTGTGTGTCATGTGAAATGTTAGGCAAAGTTTAAAAAAAAAAAAAAACACAAAACAGAAATATGATAAATCTCCTCAAAAATGACCAACATACTCCTCTAAGCTTTCTGAGAATGGTGTGGGAGTGATCCAATAACCAAATGACAGCTCTCTATCACTGGAGAACAGAATGTTGTTTACATTACCATGGCAAAACACAGCCTCGAAACAGAGCAGTTGCAGGGCTTTTACTTTGAACTCCGATTGTCATTTTACTCAAGAATCACAATATATTGGCACAGGCAGGCCTTTTTGGTTTTGTGTGAATTTGTTTACACAATTGTACAAACTGGATACCTTCTAGAGTGTCTCCAAATGTGTACTTTATCCACTGTTACTCTGCTGTACTGCCGGCCGAGTGTGGCTGTTGCCCCCGCTGCTACTCTGCTGTACTGCTGGCCGAGTGTGGCTGTTGCCCCCACTGTTACTCTGCTGTACTGCCGGCCGAGTGTGGCTGTTGCCCCCACTGTTACTCTGCTGTACTGCCGGCCGAGTGTGGCTGTTGCCCCCACTGTTACTCTGCTGTACTGCCGGCCGAGTGTGGCTGTTGCCCCCACTGTTACTCTGCTGTACTGCTGGCCGAGTGTGGCTGTTGCCCCCACTGTTACTCTGCTGTGCTGCCGGCCGAGTATGGCTGTTGCCCCCACTGTTACTCTGTACTGTACTGCCGACTGAGTGTGGCTGTTGCCCCCACTGTTACTCTGCTGTACTGCTGGCCGAGTGTGGCTATTGCCCCCGCTGTTACTCTGCTGTATATCGACTGAGTGTGGATGTTGCCCCCACTGTTACTCTGCTGTATATCGACTGAGTGTGGATATTGCCCCCACTGTTACTCTACTGTACTGCCGGCCGAGTGTGGCTGTTGCCCCCACTGTTATTCTGCTGTACTGCCGGCCGAGTGTGGCTGTTGCCCCCACTGTTACTCTGCTGTACTGCCGGCCGAGTGTGGCTGTTGCCCCCACTGTTACTCTGCTGTACTGCCGGCCGAGTATGGCTGTTGCCCCCACTGTCACTCTGCTGTACTGCCGACTGAGTGTGGCTGTTGCCCCCACTGTTACTCTGCTGTACTGCTGGCCGAGTGTGGCTATTGCCCCCGCTGTTACTCTGCTGTATATCGACTGAGTGTGGATGTTGCCCCCACTGTTACTCTGCTGTATATCGACTGAGTGTGGATATTGCCCCCACTGTTACTCTGCTGTATATCGACTGAGTGTGGCTGTTGCCCTCTCTGTCACTCTGCTTTACTGCCGACCGAGTGTGTCTGTTGCCCCCGCTGTTACTCTGATGTACTGTCGACCAGTGGGTCTGACTTCCACACTGCTATTCTGTTCTACACGTCAACCTTACCCCTAGCCCAATAAGAAGGCTCCAAAGCTTAAGCTCACCAATCTCTTTGACTCAGAGAGGAGGCATGGCTATGGTAGCATTATGATTGCTAAGCATTGTACGATTCTTGGGAATGTTTTTTTAGTGAAACATGTACACATTCACAGAGAAATGTCACCGAGTGGAGGCAGAACCAATCCTAATTCATGTCGGCTATCATTTCCTTTATTCCTTTATAAATAAACTCTAACTCTGTGGTCCTCTGTGGGCTGTTCAATTAGTTTTCTGTGGTTCTGGATGAAGCAGAGGTGGAGAAACCATATGGAGGAACATCATCATTACAGCACTTATTCTAAAAGCTCCTTCACTGGGCGAGCACAGCCCTGCTATTAACCTCCACACACCCCCCTCTCCATCCAGCTGTGTGGAAGTGCTGTGTGGGTGTGTGCATGTGTGTGTGTGTGTGTGCGTGTGTGTGTGTGTGTTAATAATAAACAACATCACCACAGGAAAGTAGAGAGTGATACTTAAGCTACACCGGTGTGGAACCTGGTGCCTCCAAGATTTCTTCCTGTGATGATTTGGTGGCATTCAGCCACAAAGGTCAGTGATGTCAGGTGCTGATGGTGGATGCAGCTCCATTACGTCAGCACAGTTCCACTGCTCTGTAGCCATTCCTAGATGGCTTTACACCACTCTAACTGAACCTTGGAATTGGGCATGGTGACCTTAGGCTCATATCAGGCAACATCTGAGCATCCCAGAAGTCAGCATGTCAGCGTTTCAGAAAAGATCAGTTTTCCTCATCCACACGAGGACAGCATCTTCACAAACCTCCACCTTGGAGAGAGTTTAGAAAACCTCCAATTTTAGTGACACTTCCATGTGGATGGTAGGAAGAAATGCAGTGTCGTGGGTGGGAACTTCTTCTCAGGTCACTGAGGAGTGAGGTGTTTTCTCTCTGTATGGGTGAGGGTGTGCAACTGTCCACAGATCTGAATGTATGTGTGACTGAGTGACTGAGAGAGGATGTGTTCTTTGCTTAGTTCTGTGATTTCAGGTAGTCTTTGAACCCACTGTGAAACTGATCCAATAAATGGCTCATAGAAAAATGAAGGAAAGAAAGAAAGCATGCTTTTGTCCCAAAAGTGTTTCTGAAACTTCACTGACTTTTAATAGAATAAAAATAGCTTCTGGAAACCAGTCATAAAAGAGGGTTTGTTCCCTTCATGAAGAGAAAGCTGGACCGAGCTCCCAGATACGTCTGAGAAAAAGGATCCCGTTTCTGTAGGACAGCAGCTTCAGGGAAGCCAGGACTCGAAGAACAGAAGGTTTATAATCCTGCGTTTCCTTCCGCTTTGTTGACTCCTCTGCCTCTGCCTCTGCGTTGGATGAATACCTGATTGTGTGTAAACATAGTTTTTGATGCCCTCCAAAGAGCTGATAAGAGGCTTACGAAGACCCAAGTCCTGCATGATTCCAGAGTTTATCAGCACTCTGAGAAAAGATAAAGCTGAAGCTAATCACTGCAACAAGACACTATGCTTCATCCAGAGCCTCTGGAAACATCTGTGTTCATTTGTTGTGAAGTCAAAAAGATTTTCCAGAGATTTCCCCCTTGCAACTTTCTGAGCAGGCTCCCATCCACTGGAGGCGCTGTTTGACTAAATCCACACTCTGATATGAATCTGAAGAAGAACTACAAAACAGTGCTGATATTTCTTAGCAAGTGTCTGAGTGGGTTTAGTCAAACAGCGCCACCCGAGGACAGGAGCTCGCTTGGTGATCCTGCGATAACCAATCACAAACCACGATGTAGGAATGCCTGCCTCGTTTAGTCAGATCTGTATCTAACACAAGTACAACTTATCGGTTCCATTTTTCTCCTGCAATGTGTCGAGTCGTGAACTTGACCTTTTGTTCCCACACAGGAATTGAACACTTCTTTTTTTAATGCCACACTTTTCTCCGATAATTCACACATTTTACACATGACTTTTTACATACAATGCACATTTTGTCTGCATTGTGTTGTCTGTCTGCACTTGTTTTGTGTTGCACCATGGTCCTAGAGGAAGGTTGTTCATTTCACTGTGTACCATGTGTAGAGCTGAAATGATGACAAAGCCTCTTGAATCTATTAGTGCTTTTATTTAAGTCAATACAGTGTTGCTACTGTTGTGTTCAGAAGGTAGATCACATTTTATTTCTAATGAAATATGGATTAAACATCAAAACATTTATCTGTCTCTCAAACCCCCCCCCAAACACACACACACAGCTCCTGTTTCCATTATAAAACCCTGAGCCCATTAAAGCTTCTATTTCCGATGCTAAGTCTTTCCTTGACACTTTACCTCAATTAATTAAAAGATTATCATTCAAAAATCACTAAAACTGCACTGAGACGATATAATAAAGTGTAAAGAATAGTTCCCTCTTCTACGTTATTCATTTCACACTGCACATTTACCTCCCTCCCAATAATATAAGAAAATACATGTTTTAATCAATATTCATTACTAATTTAGACATAAATCCATTGTGTTGACCTACGATTCTTTATTGTACATTTAAATATTTATTAAAAAAATATTCAGTCTTAAGAAGGGACATGGTGATTAATTGCAGAAGATTACGTGGTTAATTTGTTGATTGTTTTATCATTATTGATCTACAATGCTAATTTAAAGTGGTGAAATGTATTGAATAAAAGCTCTGAATCATGTTACAAATAAGATTTAAGTACAGTTTATCCCAGACGTTTGATTGCCTGTCATTAATGGGGACAGATTATATTCAGAGGCCTCTTTGAATTTGCTATGAACTTGATTGAATCAACCATTGTAAATAAATTTCAGTAAAGTGGGGGGAAAAACCCTCAGCTGAATCAAGGCCAACAGGAAACTGTTTGAAATTAAGAGCGAAATAGAGTATTATTTTGCCATCTGCGTCCTGTTAATGCGGCTGGCAGTTTACAGCTCGCAGTGCTGCGGCCAGAACTCGCAGCCTGTCAGATGGTCCCTCATTTTAGGATTGTGTTACTCCTGCCTGGGGCATCTGTTGTCAATTGTCTGGGACGGGGAGATATGTGGCAGGGACATGGATGCTCATCCAGTTTTTTATTTATGCTCCTCTTTGGGATCTGTGCAATGGCTTTGCGGCCCTCGGTGGAGCACTGTGGCCAAGACTTGACTAAATACAATTTGACATCTCTGGAGACTGTGCTACATTTTCTAACTGTGCATCTCAGCCTCTAGTGGGTCCAGAATAATGCATTACAGGTTCGAGGCCATACAGAGTAACTCTAAACCTTGCTGTTGCTATAAAAACTGATGTCACAGCAAATAGATTTACACAAAACTCCATACAGCACTTAAAAGGGTGCTCCTGATCTTCATAACATTTGCAAGTTATAAAAACTAGATAATTAGTATGGGTTTATTTTTATGTCTATGTTAGCGATAGCACAGAAATTACTGTCACAGTGGCGTCCGGAGCCTGCCTGGAACACACCCTGGAGGGAACATCAGTCCTTCACAAGGCGACAAACACACACACATACTCATGGACACTTTTGAGTTTCCAATCCACCCACCAATGTGTGCTTTTGGATCGTGGGAGGAAACCGGAGCACCCGGAGGAAACCCACACAGACACAGGGAGAACACACCACACTCCTCACAGACAGTCACCCGGAGGAAACCCACACAGACACAGGGAGAACACACCACACTCCTCACAGACAGTCACCCGGAGGAAACCCACGCAGACACAGAGAGAACACACCACACTCCTCACAGACAGTCACCCGGAAGCGGGACTTGAACCCAAAACCTCCAGGACCCTGGAGCTATGACAGAGACACTAGCTTTTACACCACTGTGCCACGCTTACACATTTTATGAGTGATACTTTATTTTTTTTTTTATGAGTTTTGGGGGCTGTCTTTTAGTAACAAATGAACCAGTTCACCTCAAGACTAAGTGAACTATACTGATGTTTAGTTGAATGTCTGCTGGTAGTTGGTAAACTTTACATAATTATTGTACATGAATGAATATAAATTTACATTTGTCGATACACACCCTGCAGCATGTACACAGCCTGTAGATACTTTGCTGAGACTCAAATTAAAATTTCTTGTGTTCTTATTCATAAGATGATTGTAGACTCTTGTCTGAGTTTATGATGTGTTAAATGCAGTGTATTTTCAAAAAAAGTTACTCGTCTGCCTTTACCTGTTGGAACAGGAAGGGGCCATCCCCAAACTGTTCCCACAAAGTTGGGAGTATGAAATTGTCAAAAATGTCTTGGTGTGCTGAAGTATTAAGAGTTCCTTTCACTGGAACTAAAGGCCAAGCCCAAATCCTGAAAAACTACCCCACCTCATAATCTCCCCTCCACCAAACTTTACACTCAGCACAATGCAGTCAGATAAATCCCATTCTTCTGGCCACCACCAAACCCAGACTCAGTCCATCGGATCGCCAGACAGAGAAGCGTGATTCATCACTCCTGAGACTCAAATCCCTCTAAACCAACCATCCGACAATCCTGAATGTTCTACAGGAAGTGTACTTCTTAACGCTACGGATTTACGACATTATCTTTTGTAGGATACCAAGACGCTGTTGAATCTTAAGCGATGAAAGAGCAGGTCAAACAGCCAAAATGGCCTCATGCAACCTCACAGCGGGGTGAATGGGTGACGTCTCGGCATCATAGCCGGAAAGCTAAGGCTGATGCTAACGCTGAGGCCAAAGCTAGCCCACCGGGACACCACGCTCCTCCGATTCGCGTGTCAAACAGGTTTGCCCTGCTCAGCGAAGCACCCGCTGAGGAGCCTGTTAAGAGTGCTCTGGTTATAGGAGACTCTATTGTTCGGCATGTGAAATTAGCTACTCCTTTAGGGGCGCCGGCAGTAACAGTTAGCTGTTTATCGGGAGCCAGAGCGCCGGATATTAGTGGCAACCTTAGACTGTTAGCTAATAGGAGATATTCGAGGGTAGTCATTCATGTAGGGGCCAATGATATTCGTCTGCGGCAGTCTGAGGTAACTAAGGGTAATATTACAGAGGTGATTAAACTGGCCCAGACTATGTCCGATGCCGTAATCTGCTCTGGTCCCATACCAATGCGGTGTGGCGACGAAGCTTACAGCAGACTTTGGGCGTTAAACTGCTGGATGTCCAAGTGGTGTTCCGAAAATCAAGTGGGCTTTATAGACAATTGGTTACGTTTTGAGGGCAAGCCTGGTCTTATAGGTAGGGATGGTATCCACCCCACGCGGGAGGGTGCTGCCTTACTTTCTTGCAGTATAGCACATAGTCTTTTAGTTAGTCGGCAGAGTAGTGTAGATAGCTGCTGACAATCCAGAGCCGGGACCAGGCCGCAGACAGACAGGCTAAACCGACCGTCTGCGAACTGTCTTGAGGCGTCACCCAGGTTCAACTGTATTGAGACTGTGTCTTTCCCCCGAACTAAATGTAAAAGTAGAAAAACAAAATCAGCCTGTTTCAGCAACCTAATCAATATTAAATCATACACAACACCTAGCAGCAACACCTCAGAACTAAAATTTGGGTTACTCAACATAAGATCGCTAAACTCAAAAGCACTCATCGTAAATGATATTATAAGTGATCATAAATTCAATGTTTTCTGTCTCACGGAAACGTGGGTTAAACCAAATGAATATTTAGCACTAAATGAAGCCACCCCCCTAGGCTATAATTATGCACATAGCCCAAGAATATCAGGCAAAGGAGGTGGAGTATGTGTAATTTACCAAAATACCCTAGAAATTAGTCTTAAACAATGTGACACCTTTTCTTCTTTTGAGGTTCTCTCCACTATTATTACAAATCCGGTCACAAAAAAGGACGCATTTTTATTATGCAACATTTACAGACCACCAGGGCCTTACTTAGAATTTCTGAAAGAATTCAGCGATTTTGCTACAAACCTAGTGGTGTGCAATCATAAAGTTATAATTGTAGGAGATTTCAATATCCATTTCGAGAAGGAAAGTGACCCACTAAAAAAGGCATTTACCTCAATCTTAGACTCTATTGGTATTACTCAAAATGTAACAGGGCCTACACACTACTGCAGCCACACTTTAGACTTAGTTCTGACACTAGGTCTTAACATTGACAAAATTAATATCTTACCGCAATCCTCAGCAATCTCCGATCATTACTTAATTTCATATGAGCTACGTTTTAGCCATAATATATGTAAGAACCCTCGCTATTCTACAAGGCGTATAATAAAACCATCTACCGCCCTACAATTTAAAGAAAACCTACCAGAACTATCGACCCCAGTTCCAACTCCATCAGACCCAATGGACCTAGATGTACTAACTGACTACCTAGAAAATACCTGTCGATCTACTTTAGAAAAGGTAGCACCACTTAAACATAAAAGTATAAGACAGAAAAAGCTCGCACCATGGTATAACGATAAGACCCGTACTTTAAAACAAACATTACGAAAACTAGAGCGGAAATGGCGATCAACCAAGCTTGAAGTGTTTCATTCTGCCTGGAAGGACAGCCTTATAGAGTATAGAAATGCCCTCACTAAAGCTCGCTCAGCATATCTGGCCTCGCTGATCTCCAATAATAAAAATAATCCGAGAGCACTGTTTAGTGTGTTTTCTAGAATTACAAAAAATCAAGCAGGTTCTGAACAACTAATTCCAGCAACTCTCACCAGTAAAGATTTTATGGACTTTTTTAATAATAAAATTGAGAATATTAGACAACAAACTCTAGCCACAGGATCAAATCCATCCTGGCTGCCACCTGATGTGAATGAAATAAAACATAATATAACTGTAAAAGAAAGACTTGAAACCTTTTACCCACTCCCACAATTAGAACTAGAGAAGATTATCACCTCCGCAAACTGTACAACTTGCACACTTGACGCATTATTGATCCTCTTTTAACTATAGTAAACTCATCGCTTAGTCTGGGCCATGTACCCAAAGCTTTTAAACTTACAGGCCTATTTCTAATTTGCCATTTCTGTCTAAGATCTTAGAAAGAGCTGTGGCCCAACAACTTAGTTCATATCTACATAAAAATCATATATATGAAAAATTCCAATCTGGATTCAGGCAACATCATAGTACAGAGACAGCTCTAGTCAAGATAACAAATGATCTTCTTCTTGCCTCTGATCAAGGCCACGTATCCCTGTTGGTGCTTCTTGACCTAAGCGCAGCCTTCGATACAATAGACCACAATATTCTCATAGAAAGGTTAGAAAACATGGTTGGAATCACAGGGACAGCCCTATTATGGTTCAAATCTTACTTAACGGAACGTTATCAATTCGTAAAAGTAAACAATCTAAATTCAAATTATTCTAAAGTAAGATTTGGAATTCCACAAGGCTCTATTTTAGGACCATTATTATTTACATTATACATGTTACCGCTAGGCACAGTTATAAGAAACCATGACATTAACTTTCACTGTTACGCAGACGACACACAATTGTATATTTCAGCCAAGCCCGATGACAAACACAGATTAAAGAAAATAGAGGACTGTGTAAAAGACGTGAAAGGCTGGATGTTGCGTAACTTCCTCCTTCTAAACAGCAACAAAACAGAGGTCCTGCTTTTGGGTCCAAAAGTGACAAGAAATAAATTATCAGATTTAATTTTAGATCTAGCTAACTTTCCAGTTAAACCTGGTTCAGCAGCAAAAAATCTTGGTGTCATAATTGACCCGGATTTATCATTTGATCAACACATAGGTAGTATCACTAGGACAGCTTTTTTACATCTTCGCAATATTGCTAAGATTAGAAATGCCTTATCCCTCCAGGACGCAGAAACATTAGTACATGCCTTTATTACTTCAAGGCTTGACTACTGTAACGCACTACTGTCAGGATGCACCAGCAGCAATTTAAGAAAACTTCAACTAGTTCAAAATGCTGCAGCTAGGGTCCTCACTAAAACTAGAAAATTTGAACATATCAGCCCAGTTTTATCATCACTTCATTGGCTGCCTGTTAAATTCCGCATTGACTACAAAATTTTGTTATTAACATATAAAGCTCTACATGGGCTTGCTCCTGAATATCTTCAAGATACAATTTCCTATTATGAGCCTCCACGTTCACTCAGATCACAGAATACTGGATTTTTAAATGTTCCCAGAATTCAGAAGGCCTCAGCTGGGGGAAGAGCCTTTTCTTATAAAGCCCCCCAACTCTGGAATGATCTTCCAAAAAATGTTCGGGACTCAGACACAGTCGCAATCTTCAAATGTAGGCTAAAAACTCATTTGTTTAGTTTATCATTTGGTAGCTAATGCTCCCCCATAGATAAAGGCGGCAGAGCCGGGGGGTCCATGGACACAGGGAATTATAGTATACTGAGACGCTGGTGCTGTCGTCCCGCCGCTTCTCGCGATCACTCAGGTTTGTTGACGGTGGAGCGGAGGGATGCCAGTGTTTCAGGATGCTCCCGTGTCTGTGTGTCCTTCTGGTTGTCTCCTTTTAGTTAATGCTGTCATAGTCAGATCTGCCGGAGTCATTATCCACACTCTGGAAATTTTCATATTTTCTACTTTACAAACACAAAACAGTTCAAAACTAATTCCATCCCTTTACATCTTTCCGAGTAAACGACTGCCCACCTGTCTGTCTGGACACTGATGGATGACTGTCGAGATCCTCCTCCACGCTTCAGACCAGCTGCCCACGCTCCAGCAACCACCAAGTGCCTTGAAGCTGTCCCTACACTGAAGTTCTCATGGACTACTAACTATCATCACCAGTAGATTGACCAGAGGAGGATGGGTCACCCCTTGTGAGCCTTGGTTCCTCCCAAGGTTTCTTCCTCAGCTGGGGGAGTTTTTCCTTGCCACTGTCGCCCCTGGCTTGCTCACTTGAGGGTTTTACATTTGTCTTTACATTTCATGTCAAATCTTGTCTTACTGGAATTCTGTGAAGCTGCTTTGTGACAACATCAGTTGTGAAAAGCGCTATATAAATAAATTTGATTTGATTTGATGCAACCCAGATCGGATGTATCAGATTCCTCCAATGGACATCATAGCTGTAATACAAACCTTTATCAGGGACAAATGGCAAAGTGAAAGGGAAACATGTCTGGATAATTAACTACACAAAGTGAATCACATTTTTGGAGAAAAACCCAAACCTACCGTGTAAATCAGTGTACAGAAGATGCCGTATTGCACACACCAGATTAACTCATGTTGTGCAACAGTCCAATCTCAGCTTACGATAAAACATCGAATGTTGGACTGTATTGATTTTAGCCACGAGAGGCAACAGATCTTAACTGCAAAGTCCATAACGAAAGCACCAGCGCTCCTATAATTCCTGTCAGTAATGAAGCTTAAGCAACATCAATGGTGAACTTAAATAGATGGTAGTCTCAACATATCTAAAATAAAACTGTATATGTAAATCAGTTACAGCATGTTTTACACCACTGTTAAGCGCAGCCTTCGATACAATAGACCACAATATTCTCATAGAAAGGTTAGAAAACATGGTTGGAATCACAGGGACAGCCCTATTATGGTTCAAATCTTACTTAACGGAACGTTATCAATTCGTAAAAGTAAACAATCTAAATTCAAATTATTCTAAAGTAAGATTTGGAATTCCACAAGGCTCTATTTTAGGACCATTATTATTTACATTATACATGTTACCGCTAGGCACAGTTATAAGAAACCATGACATTAACTTTCACTGTTACGCAGACGACACACAATTGTATATTTCAGCCAAGCCCGATGACAAACACAGATTAAAGAAAATAGAGGACTGTGTAAAAGACGTGAAAGGCTGGATGTTGCGTAACTTCCTCCTTCTAAACAGCAACAAAACAGAGGTCCTGCTTTTGGGTCCAAAAGTGACAAGAAATAAATTATCAGATTTAATTTTAGATCTAGCTAACTTTCCAGTTAAACCTGGTTCAGCAGCAAAAAATCTTGGTGTCATAATTGACCCGGATTTATCATTTGATCAACACATAGGTAGTATCACTAGGACAGCTTTTTTACATCTTCGCAATATTGCTAAGATTAGAAATGCCTTATCCCTCCAGGACGCAGAAACATTAGTACATGCCTTTATTACTTCAAGGCTTGACTACTGTAACGCACTACTGTCAGGATGCACCAGCAGCAATTTAAGAAAACTTCAACTAGTTCAAAATGCTGCAGCTAGGGTCCTCACTAAAACTAGAAAATTTGAACATATCAGCCCAGTTTTATCATCACTTCATTGGCTGCCTGTTAAATTCCGCATTGACTACAAAATTTTGTTATTAACATATAAAGCTCTACATGGGCTTGCTCCTGAATATCTTCAAGATACAATTTCCTATTATGAGCCTCCACGTTCACTCAGATCACAGAATACTGGATTTTTAAATGTTCCCAGAATTCAGAAGGCCTCAGCTGGGGGAAGAGCCTTTTCTTATAAAGCCCCCCAACTCTGGAATGATCTTCCAAAAAATGTTCGGGACTCAGACACAGTCGCAATCTTCAAATGTAGGCTAAAAACTCATTTGTTTAGTTTATCATTTGGTAGCTAATGCTCCCCCATAGATAAAGGCGGCAGAGCCGGGGGGTCCATGGACACAGGGAATTATAGTATACTGAGACACTGGTGCTGTCGTCCCGCCGCTTCTCGCGATCACTCAGGTTTGTTGACGGTGGAGCGGAGGGATGCCAGTGTTTCAGGATGCTCCCGTGTCTGTGTGTCCTTCTGGTTGTCTCCTTTTAGTTAATGCTGTCATAGTCAGATCTGCCGGAGTCATTATCCACACTCTGGAAATTTTCATATTTTCTACTTTACAAACACAAAACAGTTCAAAACTAATTCCATCCCTTTACATCTTTCCGAGTAAACGACTGCCCACCTGTCTGTCTGGACACTGATGGATGACTGTCGAGATCCTCCTCCACGCTTCAGACCAGCTGCCCACGCTCCAGCAACCACCAAGTGCCTTGAAGCTGTCCCTACACTGAAGTTCTCATGGACTACTAACTATCATCACCAGTAGATTGACCAGAGGAGGATGGGTCACCCCTTGTGAGCCTTGGTTCCTCCCAAGGTTTCTTCCTCAGCTGGGGGAGTTTTTCCTTGCCACTGTCGCCCCTGGCTTGCTCACTTGAGGGTTTTACATTTGTCTTTACATTTCATGTCAAATCTTGTCTTACTGGAATTCTGTGAAGCTGCTTTGTGACAACATCAGTTGTGAAAAGCGCTATATAAATAAATTTGATTTGATTTGATGCAACCCAGATCGGATGTATCAGATTCCTCCAATGGACATCATAGCTGTAATACAAACCTTTATCAGGGACAAATGGCAAAGTGAAAGGGAAACATGTCTGGATAATTAACTACACAAAGTGAATCACATTTTTGGAGAAAAACCCAAACCTACCGTGTAAATCAGTGTACAGAAGATGCCGTATTGCACACACCAGATTAACTCATGTTGTGCAACAGTCCAATCTCAGCTTACGATAAAACATCGAATGTTGGACTGTATTGATTTTAGCCACGAGAGGCAACAGATCTTAACTGCAAAGTCCATAACGAAAGCACCAGCGCTCCTATAATTCCTGTCAGTAATGAAGCTTAAGCAACATCAATGGTGAACTTAAATAGATGGTAGTCTCAACATATCTAAAATAAAACTGTATATGTAAATCAGTTACAGCATGATTTACACCACTGCATCTGATGCTCTGCATTGTGTTTGGTGATGCTAGGCTTGGAGGCAGTTGCTCGGCCGTGAAAGCCAATTACCTGAAGCTCTCAACAGGTCTGTAGAGATTCACTGCAGAAAGTTGGCAACCTCTGCACACTATGCATCCTTTGACTTTGTTCTGTTCTGGGCCTACCAATCCGTGGCTGATTTGCTGTGGTTCCCAGTTGCTTCCACTTTGTTCTAACACCACAGACAGTTGACTGTGGAATATTTAGTAGTGATGACATTTCATGGTTGGACGTGTGGTACAGATAGTGTCCTTTCACGGCATCACTCTGAAATTCACTGAGATCCTAAGAGTGACCTGTTCTTTCACAAATGTTCATAGAAGCAGTCTTCATGCCTTCATGCTTGAATTTATGCGTTTCTGGCCATGGACGTGACTGGAACACCTGAATTCAGTGATTTGGATTGGTGTGTAAATCAATTTGGCAATACAGTTTATCTGTATACAGAGAGATTTGCATCTGGATCATGAGGTTTTTGAGAGTCTGTAAACGGTTTGTTGACTGTAGTGTCTACAAACAGACTCCAAATAAAGTGTAACCAAATAATCCTCCAGTACCATCACTGCTCAGCTCCTGAAGTGCTAGAGCTAAACAGCAGACCTCTAATGAATGGACCTCAATTTGATAACAAGAGTCTGATGGCTTTTGTCGAAGCATTAAAGCTGCCTGTAAATTGCTCTATATTTCAGCTAGAGTTTAGTCTCGGTCTGGAAAGTCTTCTAGGGAAACTGTGTGTTTGTTTATTTGGATTTAATCTGCTAAGCCATTGGTTGTTTATCACTTTTTCTGTTAATTACTGTCTTCAATTTCCCATCGATTAACCACTAAACGGCAGACACTATTCCGATGTAGGCTAGAAACACAAGGGTATTTTTTGCTTTCACTAACCATCCTTTTCCTCCTCTCTTTTCTCTCATGTGCTGCCTGCGCTGACGGATCCTCCATGCTTGGTTTACCTTCATCGCACAGGTAAGTCATATCTCTCTGTTGCCCTGTCACTCTGTCTGATCCCATCTGATTCCTCTGCATCGTATGATGGGTGTGAGGCTAACAGCGGCTAGTTATTTTCTAATGGACGCTTGGTGATGTTGCTGTCTGTGCGAGGCTGTCTCAGCCAGTTTCAGATGTTGCAAATGCAGATGATGTGACTGGTTCACTCTGTAAAGGAATGGAAAGGAGGAAACTCATTGACTTGTATTGCATTGGTTACAGAAGCCCATAGAGGCCCTTAGACAGGTGCCGGCCCCTTTTATAATAATTCATCTCATGATTGGGGTTTTAATTTCATTGTTTGTATTCATTTGACACAGGCCCTGGTGGTCTAGCGCTGTAAACAGGACGCCCAGGAGGGCTTCAAATGCATTTCCAGCTCCATTGCTAATGGAAAATCAACTTTGTCTCAAAGCTGAAACTGCTTTAATTGTTTATTGATGTATACAGTCATTAAATCTGTGCCTGATCACATGTTGAATACAATCGTTCCAATTTAAAGTGGTTTTTAAAGATATGAACATGTGCAGAATATGTGCTCATGTGAAATAATATCTCTGTACTGATTAAGTATGTGCACAAATAATACTATGACCCTGCTAAGATAAACCACTACTTAATGTTGTTGTACAAACTCATCAAGTCCTTGCTGTGTTGGAAATAGGTTTTGCCACTGAAATCAATCCTGACCATTCTCTGGTGACTCAAATAGGAATCCTACACCGTTCCCTACCTAAAAACAAGCATGATGCATCACAGTACGCTCACACACACTAGTGCACTAGGGGCTTTGAACACACCTAGAGCTGCAGGCAGCCATCCTTGGCACCCAGGGAGCAATTGTGGGTTCTGTGCCTTGCTTAAGAGCCCCTCAACCATCCATAGATTGATGAGGAGGACAATGCTATTCCTTCACTCCCACTCCCAGTTTTCTTGCCACTTGTGGGAATCGAACCAACGACCTTTCAGCCCTAAGCCCTATTCTCTAACCATTAGGCCACAGCTGCTCTACAAACAACAGACCAGATCCTTAATCAATAATTGACTGATCAGAAACAGCTAATACAAATAGTGAGTTTGTCAGAATTTCATCACACCCTGACACTTCTGGTCGATCTGAGTTGATTATAATCGGAGCATCCCGTTTTTCACTTTGTAACTCTAGTTTGTGCTATGTCCTCTTAGCACATGTCCACAGAGTCGAAAGTCCAGAAAGGTCAAGTGAGTGAGACAAATGAGCGCATACACTTCAGCCCTTTTATCTTTAAATGAGCAGTTTAATGCAAAGCAAATTTCAAGGTGCCATTTCAGGTTCTGCACGTGACCTTAGCCTGCCTTTGTCAATTTACTTAACAGCTTTTGTTGAAGACGAGTCGACAAGATACTTGCCTGCAGGATGATGTCATTGTTGTCTGCTATTGGACCATTAGAAAGGACAGGGCATTTCTGTGCGTTTCGTGTGCAGTTTGAAAACACTTTTTTGGCATGTGGTTCTGAACTTTGAACCAATCACATTAAGTTGAGACAATGTAAAAAAAAAAAAAAAAAAAACACCCCAAAAAAGAGCAGAAAACCTGTAAGAACCTTCAGTTTAACTTTAATTTAACTGTAAACTCATCACCACAATGACTGCGCTCCTTCACTGAACAGTGATCATCACATGATATAAAACCTTTCTCAGTGATTCTGTTGCTCACATGAGGAGAATAAAACATAACCCTCTCTCCAGTCTCACACAGACACTGTAGTAAACTTAAATACAATATTAAAATTTAAGCAGCTGTGAATCCCACTGTGCTACATCTGCTTTAACCCAAACTGCACACTACCACACTACACAGGGTGCATAATACTGCATCATTATCAAAAGGGCACTCAGTAGTGTAGAAGGTGAAGTGCAGCTGGGTGTGGTTTGGGAAACAGCAGTCGGCCTGTGCATTATTTAAGGTAGAACTGAAAACGTCAAAGAGCTGGTAAACAACTAGCATAAGCACTGTATGTGTAAGGACTGTATATGTTTGTGTCTTACAGAAGTTACCATCATCTGAGCCACAGATAACTAGCAGTATTTAGTACATTTTAGAAATGGATCTTTTGGAAATTAATCCAAATACATCAGTGTTGAGTACAGGGAGACACCGCCCACCTAGGTGATGATCACAGGGTGAATGGAAGTTCTTCAATTCACTCACTAAAGTGCAGTGTGAAACCAAGACGAACTGGATTCAAAAGTCTAATAAACCTTGGTCTGGACTTTAAATGTGAGAGTCGGGAGTGTTGTAGTGAGTGCCTCTGCACTAACACAGGGCAAACTCATCAATTCTCCAGGAACTGATGAGCTTCAGAGTCTGTAACTGAAAATATAAAGTGCCTGGGTACATATGGTTGATCTATTAGGTACAAATAAGCTTTAAAGTTTTTTTTTTCTTTTTTAGTGTATAACTGTATTTCAAAACTCAAACTTTTTCCTCTCTGTTGTTATTGCACCATGACTGTGTGTTGTGTTAAGAATCACAATTGTCATTTTATAAAAATGACACGTTGGTTCTGAGCTCCATCAGGAAAAACCTGCAGAAGACTGTGGTGGGTTTGTTCTGTTCTTGGGGACAATACTGTGTCCAAAAGTCCGTGTGAGTGTGGGTTTAGAGCAGTTACAGATGGAGGCAGTGTTAGTGATTGGTAACAGGGAGCATTAGCACTTCATTTTTAGGTTAATTTTAGTCGAGTTAAATGGGAATTGTGATTTTTAATACGACACAACACGACAAAAGAGTGAGAGAATGTTTGAATTCTGAATTAAAATTTACCCTACACAACACCAAGTGTGCAGTGTATAGGTGAACTCACTTTCTTTAGCTCTGTACATGTAAAGTTGAGGGAGTAGCTCTAATTGTATTTCAGAGTCTTTCTCCTCCTTGCCGCCTGTTCGGTCGGGGGTGGGAAGAGAGGGGCTGGCGAGGTCTGAAGCTAACTTGCGAAGCTCTGGATCTCTGCGTCTGGTTGGGCAGCGGGAGCCAAAACCAACAGATGGGAAGAGCAAAGGAAGCGGTGGTTTAGAGTTTTCCCTCTGTGCGGCATGCCGTCCTGCTGCACCCGTGGAGACTGACCGTTTGGCAGTGTGTGTGCCCGCTCTGTGCCACCAGGGACGACAGAGGGAGGGAGGAGAAAGGAGACGGGAGACAGAGGAAGGAAAAGAGGAGGGAAGCAGGGACGAGGGAGAGAAGGGCAGTGAAAGTCCCCACTGGGTAGTTATACCCAGCCGGTTCCCATTGTGTATCCTAATGTCTCCTTGTACCTCTCTGGCGCCCACTAAAATGCCGTCTGGTGTTCTCCAGCAGCTTTCTCGGGTTTGAGACTGTGGAAGTGGAGCTACTGAAAAGAACTGAACAGAACTCAGACATGACGCAAAGACATTGTTCTCTGTGTCTTGGGCAAAGTACGCAAGTTAATTAATTTACTCAGCTTCTGTAAACACTTCATCCAGATCTGTGTCACAGTGGACCCACCTGGGATCATTAGACGCAAGGCATCACACACTCCCTCACTCACTGAGTCACTCAGTCACTCAAACACACACACACACTCACACCTGTTTCACACATTCACTCAGTCAGTCGCTCATAACCTGCCGTGGTCTGTATTCAGACATGTAGAGATTCAGACACAGCCCAGGCTGTCGGACTCTGAAGAACCCTGCTGCCAACAACACAGCACCATGTTTAGAGGGAAAACACTTCACAAGCCAAAACAAAGAGAGAGTAAAGGAGTCCAAAATCAGAACAAGATGTTGAATGTCTGACCGAAATCACAACCGCTGATATTTTAGTGTTCTCTGAACTCCCGCCAACTCTCACTGTAGTCTTCCACTGCATGGGGCCTACTCTACTGGACTCTACTGGTCTCTACTGAGCTCTGCTGGTTTCTACTCAATTCTGCTTGTCTCTAATGGACTCTATTGGCCTCTGCTGGACTCTACTGGACTGTACAAGGCTCAGCTGGTATCTACTGGACGCTACAGGTATCTACTGAACTCTACTGGTCTCTGCTGAACTCTACTAATCTCTACTGGTTCTACTTGACTTTGCTGGTCTCTACTGGACTCTATTGGTCTCTCCTGGACTCTACTGGACTCTGCTGGTATATGCTGGGCTCTACGGGACTCTACTGGTCTCTACTGGTTTCTACTCGACTCTACAGGTCTCTACTTGTAAATACTGGACTCTACTGGACTCTATTGGTCTCTACTGGACTCTACAGCACCCTGATGGTGTATGCTGTACTCTACAGGACTCTACTGATCTCTATTGGTTTCTACTCGACTCTACAGGTCTCTGCTGGTAAATACTGGACTTGACAGGACTCTACTGATCTCTACTGGTTTCTACTCAACTCTATTGGTCTTTGCTGGACTCTGCTGGGCTCTGCAAGGTTTACACTCCGCGGTTTAGTCCCTACTCGGCTCGCTCTGAACCAAGTGAGAACAGTGACTAAACAAGAACCTGCTTCCAGAACCAGGACCTGATTCACCTGGTGGAGAAGTGGAAGAGTCAAGTAGTGGCCAAGCATTTTTAGTATGTAGGATCCCAGCTGTGGTCAGCTCTCACAGTGTACAACGGCACAGCCTTTTCTTGCTCTGCACACAATTGGCCTTGTACCCAGCAGATCTTCTTCCTCATAAAACGAGGCGGAGGCGGCGGAGGAGTAACGAGCATGTGCTCCAGAGTACTCCAGAATCCGGGTGAGAGCCATTCCTCCTCTGTGTGCTAATAGGATGATCATACCTGCCACGCATTAATAAACCCAGCAGCCGGCCCCACCGAGTAGAATCCATTAGAGTTTTAATCAGGAAATATGATTGCTTTATTCCTCGTCTCGCTGCACCGCTCAGCCGCTTGGGGATTCGCTGCCATTTTATGACAACTAGCTCCAGGGGGAGAGAAGACGGAGGAGCTGGATAGAAAGACGGAATGAGAAAAAGAAGGGAGGAGGGCGGACAAAGAAAAAGTAATGATATTAAATCACACCAATGGTTTAGAGAAACAGAGAGAAGAAAAAACATGTTTTTTTTTTATCTTCTCTTCGTCGTGCCATCTCCGTGGTACATTGCGGACGGTACGAGGACTCCAGTCGGGCCGTTCATTTAGCGCCAGCGTGTTTATCCTGGGCCTCTCATAGGTGTTCTGCAGCTTTGGCCTGCAGCTTCTTCCTAAAGGCTGTAAATCTTGAAGCTCAGGTCCTGCGTGAGTTTGGCACGGCTGAGATTCCGAGTCGGATTCAGTCTTCCTGGCCCTGGACTGAACTCCCTGCATCTGCCCAGGCTTCAGCACCCATCAACACCCCCCCGCACACACACACACACACACACGAACACACACACATGAACACACACACTCCCTCCAACCTCCTATCCCAGACCGCTTCTCATTTGTTGTCATATCATGCCAAAATAATCAACCGCAAATATTCCTCCCGGCTCCCGGGAAGCGGCCTTGTCGCTAATTAGAGATGTTTTGTGGGAAGTTAAGAATTCAAGGGACGTATTTTTCCCTGGTGGGGTTTTTCTCATCTGGTTTCCATTGTTATTCCTGTCCAAGACACATGGTGTAGATGATGGGTTTTTATCTCTCTCTCTCTCTCTCTCTCTCTCTCTCTCTATCCCTGTGTCTTTCATTATCTCCCTCACTCTCTCACTTTATCTCTCTCTAACCCTCTCTGTCAGTCTCTCTTTTTCTGTATGTCCCAATCTCTCTCTCCATCACTCTTTTGCTCTCTCTCTGAAATGTGTCCCAGCTGGATGAGCATTTTTTTTCTCCTCTTCCCTTCTCTTCTTTCTCAGTGTTTCCTTCTCTCCTCTTTGCTGCATGTCTCAAGGCCTCTCGGCTCTTTGGCTGAGTGTGTTTAAGCACAGGGCTCAACATGGGCTGTAGCTGGCTCGGGTCACGGCGAGTCTTTTCTTTCCCCGCCGGGGGATGTCTTTCTGGCGCTGGAGTAACTGTTTAAACAGGTGTGTCCTCTCAACAACTCGACAAAGTTGCTCGACATCTCTGAAACAGCGACGGCACACTGAAGCAGATCCTTGGACTGTTCTGAACACTGGAGTAATTGGAAAATCAACCTTGAATAAGACACTTTCTCCAACTTGTTTCTCCTTGGACCAAGCAGGGAGTGCGTTAATCTCAGACGTGAGCGTTGTCAGATGCTCAGGGGGCATTTTCGAGTGGACCTTGCCATGTTGCAGTTGTCTGTAAAGCGAGATATTTATATAAATGTCTCACACAATAGACACACAGCAGCTAGAGAGAGACCAGGGCTGAGCCACAGACAACAAACCTCCCCACGGCGACAGGGACAGTCCTGGAGGGGCAGGGAAACTGGCATGACACGCCCCTATCAAGAACATGAAGGAGTTAGTTTCTCTGCATTATTAGTTACAACCTCTCTCCCCCTTCCCCCCTGTTCCTCAGCGCTCAGGACCCCCACAGAGCAGGTGTGATGTGGTGGTGGATCATTCTCAGCGCTGCAGTGACACTGACGTGGTGGTGGTGTGTTAGTGTGTGTTGTGCTGGTGTAGAGTGGATCAGACACAGCTCAAATGGCCTCATTTAAGTTCTGCATAGCTAACTGTTTGTGTAAAATTGCAATATAACTATCAACAATCTAAAGATCGATACACAGTGAACCTACAGATATTCATCATCACTAGAAACCTTACTGTTTCTTGCACACTTCTTGATTTCTGTGAAGGGATGAAAGTGCATCTATTGAAGCAAATAGAGGAACTGGTTTATTGTAACCTTCCCCACATTCTCTTCTGTAAACACATATACCTTAACGATTTATTTCTTATTAATTCGTAAAGTAACATATGGCACTTATCAAAATTAGACCCTGGTTGAGTTGGTAGAAGAGCTGTAGCAAATTAAAGTGTCTGTTAAATTGGTATCAACAAAAAATACCAACACAAAAATGCCCATCGACTTGATTAAACAGATTCCACTTAAACCAAAAAAAAAAAAAAAAAAAAAAGCTAGAGAATTTAGGGATGGATGAACAATCCAGGCGCATGTGTTTGTCAACAAGTAAAAGGTTGATATGAAAAACAACATTGTCTCTGCTCACAGTCAGCCTAGGCTACCAAATAAACTGCAGAGGTGAAAACACGGCTTAAAACACATTCAATCTCCAACTTTCCTGATAAAGTAGCTGGCTTGACATGTCCAAAGCAAGAAAGTGAAGAAACAAAATGTCAGGGTTACGTGTAAAAAGTCCCCAGTTTTCTGTTAAATTCCCTTAATCTAAGCTATTAAATTAACCGTTTAAAGCATATCATTTTTCATTCATTAAGTTTTATAGCATTACTATCAAATATAAGTTAATTATACTCACGTTTGAAGTTTAACTAATGTATGTACAGCCCAGTGAAGGACTGGAGCCCCCTCCAGGGTGTGTTCCCACCTTTCACCTAATGATTCTGGGCAGGGTCCGTACACACCACCGCCCTGAACTGGATAAGGGTTACAGATAATTAATGATTTAATTAATTAATTTATGAACACTGGACCTAAACAATTTAAATAGATATACAATCTAGGTTTACAGTGTGAGAGAGGGGACAGTGAGGGGACAGTGAGGGGACAGTGGGCTGTTGGAGTGGACAGTGAGTGTTAATGTAATGGCTGAATAATGATTATACCTATTTCCTCTGTAATGAAATACAGTTCTGAGAGTAAAGGTGAGTGCAGTGTAACTCCCTCCACTGCTTTAGCAGTAACTAATGTATTTGGGTTGTGCAGCTCTCCTCGTGGCAGACTGCTTAATTCAGGACGCTGTGAGGAGTGTGATGCTCGCAGCAGGTGGGAGAGCAGCCTGTGGCCACAAAACCGAATCAGAGAAACATGGTACGAGAAGCGCGAGATGCTAGTAAACACACAGAAGCAGCAGACGGCTTTAGAGTCTTAATCAGTGCAGTTCCTACAATCTCAAATTAGACCCGGTCCTTCATTCAGAGGCTTCAGAGATTCAGTGACAGAGAATAATAATCCTGTATTCACAAGGTTATAATTGTGCTATATGCCATGAATAACATTGTTCAATGCCTTAAAGGGAATGTCTCCAATTGTGGGGAAACCTATTTCACTTTTGTTGGTTACATTCAGAAGTTAAGTGTCTTTTAAGGTGGAACTGTGTGTTTGAGGAGAACAATGACTGCTGTTTGGTGTCTGAAGTGTAAATTGTCTGTAAGTTTTTATTCACTCTTTGAATTCCCACAGAAACTCATGTGTAACTCGAGCTGTTTAGTTTTGTAGCACTGTTGGTAATGCAGTTAGTCATCTCCCAAGTTTGGAGACATTTCCACCTTAAGTGATCCAAACAATCTCAACAAAATCTCCAAACTATTGAAAGGAGCTGACACGATTTTCCTCACATATCTATCGTCTGATTGGTTCTGTTTGCAGGTTGATTTACAATCACTAAGCAAGCTCCCATCCAGTGGTGGTGCTGTTTCACTTAACCCTCACAAACTCTCTGTTCTGATCCTGAAGGAGAACCACAGAAACTGGAGTCTGTGGTGAGAGTGAGGATTCGGGGTTAGATTTCTGTTCCTAACCTTTCAGGTTTTTTTAGGGTTAGGTTTGGGTGAGGTTTTACAGCTGATGTTTCACACTGGGTTGCCAGAAATTGACCTCCATAAATATAATAAGAACACATTTTAGAAGTAGCTTTCATATCTAGTACACATTTTACAAATACTGGGAGTGGTCTTGTATTAGAACATTTATAAATTCACCTTGGGACCAGGCTTTCTATTTAGTATTTAATGATGAGAATTGTAGACGTGGACCTTGTGATACAGTACAATGATTTACAAATGACATTGTCATGTTTCTAAAACCAGATAATGATTTTATGTAAGGATACGTTATTTAAACAGCACCTGCGAGAGTGTGAAACATTGCTCAGGGTTTAAAAAAGTCTAAAAAAATAATAACAATGGTATGAAAACTGGTATTGCATTAGATTTTATTAATATCACTCATAGTGTTAATCAATTGTAGCTGTGATGGAATTAAACGCTGTTATGTGATTAACATTTCACTTAAGAAACCATAAATAAAATATAATTAGCTCTTATTTGCAACATTTATATTTCATATAGAAGCTTAAGCATCACTTTACTGATTAGCACTGATAAGTTGCATATAATCTGAGGGCTGTGAAATGAGGCAGAGATATGAGGAGGTGGATGTAAACACAGGCAGATTAATAAAACTGAAATAATTACTGGGAAATATGGACAAACAAAGGAACAGAAGAAAGTTACTGACACTATAAGAGGATAACAATACTGAGAAATATAAACGCTTTCACTTTAAAATATGACTACACTTATAAAGGAAATGGTTTACAATCAGTTAATGGTTATTAATCAGGTTGTAATTAATAATCAGTTATTATAAACTCATTAATAATCAGCAAACACACAAATATAAAGTGCAACAATGATGTTATTTGCCAAATAGTGAACCCACATCCATTTACACTGTTAATCCTCACATCTCACAGAATACACCACTTACTTCATATCCTCCACCAGTCGACATTAACCCTGTCAGCATCAGCACATATTTATCCACCATGTTTAATCAATTAGGCACTGATAAAATATATTTTATAAAGGTTTATATATGGTCTAAAAATCTGTTTATTACATCACTTTTAATTAGGTGATAAACACTTTAAAGTTTATTAATAATCAGGTAAATGATAAGTTGAGACTTTAGAATGTGAATTTAGTCATTTCACGTGTTAATGTCAAAACCACATTATCATCGGTGTCTAAGAAAGACACTAACATTCTAACAGTGGGTGTTTGATTAAACGTGGTGAGTAAATGGTTAAAAGTAATAATGAATATGTGCTGGAGCCGACAGGGTTAATTTCGACAGATGGAGGAGACAAATTGATGTCAGCATCCAAAGATCTCGGATTTACTGTGGATGGTTTTTGGTTCACAATTTGGCAAATGGCAGGTCTGTGTTGCACTTCTATGTTGTATAAATGATTATTAATCAATCTTAAATCATTTGCAACCTAATTAATAACTCTTAATAAACAGATTGCAAACATTTATGAACATTTATGTCTAGACCTATTCTAAAGTGGTACCAATAAATATATTGAACAGTATGAATACATTATGAAATGTCATTAGAAATACCACAGCTCATTTTTTTATTGAAAAATAAAACACCTGTCACTGCTTTAGCATTTGGACCATGTTCAGTTCTGAGAAGGGGAATGTGTCTGTGGTGGAGGTGGTGTTGTTTTTCTGTGTCTCAGATTGTGAACATGATGAGGTGGAGGTCAGTACACTCTTTCTGACCGTTCACCTCCGGCTGCCTTAAAGCCCAACTAGGAGACAATGCATTTCCAGTTTTCTGATTAGAAACACGGCGGGAGAAGGAAGGGGCTGTGGATGGATCTGTAAATAAGTGAATAAACAGTAACAGAAGGAGCAGGGTCAGCTCTGAGGACACCTGAGTAAAGACTCAGCTGAAGCTTTTTATTGAGTCCTAGCCTTGAGTCTGTTTGGCTTCGTCTCGGCCAACTTTGCTCACCCAGTGCCTTTGAAATCTTCTTTACAGCCGAGTTCAGAGTGACGCCTTTTCCGCGGCTTTATCTGGGAGTTGTGTTTGAAGGAGCGCTGGATTTCGCCCGTGGTGAATTCTTTACTCTGAAATGCACTTTCAAGCGGTGGAATCCAGCTGTGCTTATTCTGAATGAATCAAAATTGATCACAGGTGGGATCCAGGTAGCTTGTTGTGACTATACGAGGTGGATTTGTAAATGCAGTTTTAAGAAGTGTGTTCACGTGTCCAGATACGCACAGGCATCGTATTAATAAAGGGGTAAATAGATTACATTCAGGAGGTTGATCCTAAAGTGGAACTCTTCCTGTTTAAATTTTTTTTATGAAAACTGTTCCCTTATAGAGCAGCACAGACCAATCATTTAGGAACACAGTTCTCTTATAGAGTGACACAGGCTGGTCATTTAGGAACACTGTTCCCTTATAGAGCAGCACAGACCGATCTTTTAGGAACAGTGTTTCCTTATAGAGCAGCAGAGACCGGTCATTTAGGAACACAGTTCTCTTATAGAGTGACACAGGCTGGTCATTTAGGAACACTGTTCCCTTATAGAGCAGCACAGACCAATCATTTAGGAACACTGTTCCCTTATAGAGCAGCACAGACCAATCATTTAGGAACACAGTTCTCTTATAGAGCGGCACAGACCGATCATTTAGGAACACAGTTCCCTTATAGAGCAGCAGAGACTGGTCATTTAGGAACAGTGTTCCCTTATAGAGTGGCACAGACCAGTCATTTAGGAACACATTTGTCTTATAGAGCGGCACAAACAGGTCATTTAGGAACACATTTGTCTTATAGAGTGGCACAAGCAGGTCATTTAGGAATGCTGTTCATTTATAGAGCAGCACAGACCAATCATTTAGGAACACTGTTCCCTTATAAAGCGGAACAGACTGGTCTTTTAGGTACATAGTGTGTGTGTGTGTGTGTTGTCGAACAGGATCCAATATAACATTTGCTCTGCATACTTTGTACTGATTTCTGATATAAATCACATTTACTCTTAATTTTAATGAGGCCCTTATAGAGCAGGGATAGAGCAATATCCTCATCTCAGTTTGTGCTTTTCAGCATCTGGGGTCTCTCCACCATCCAAACGCCTGCAGATTTCTTCAGGTTTCTCATCCATGACAGAGGGAGGGAGAGACCTGAGCCAGTTTGGACCAAGACACTTAGCTTGTTTCCTATTTACTGAACCAGGCATACATACAAACACCAGAGCTTTTTGCAGCACAAACAGAACAGAGTGCAACAAATGATGAGGCAACATTCTCTGATGTTTATAAAGAGTTTATTGGATTAAAACCATGAACGTCTCCTTTAAGCAATTCCTGACTTTTTAAAAGGAGCTGCACAGAAGGAAAGGCCGGACAGAAGGTGAAAAGAGGCAGACAGGCAAGCGGAGAAAAGCCCGTCTTTGAGTTCTGCTGAGGTGGAACATCCCAAGTCTCAGGAGTCGTCCCGGATTCCGACTCCTAGACCCTGAGACTTTACATGGTCCATTTTCTCATTCAGGTCACTGCTGTTTTTTCTCCCAGAGATCTCCGCCTGTAGAGCCTCTCTAGAGGGTGTTTTGACCCTCACGCCAATGGTGGGGAATGGCTGATGACTCCCACTGCCTCAGTCAGGACCTGAGCTCAGGATCAAGATGTTCTCGATGATGGGGAAATATATTTTTACTCAGATATCTCAGCTCTAAAACAGCGTAAAGGGGAATCGAAATGCATCACGTTATTGCAGCCTCTTCTCATCGTGAAGATAATCTGGGATTTTGTTTTGCCTAATGGAAAAGCTTATCTCTATATTTGTGAATGTGTAGCGGATGCTCTGTAGTATGGATGGAGATATGGAGTCGTGGGAAAATAAATACCACACTAAGGAACACACCAGCCCAGAGAGAGACTATATGTGTGTGTATAAGGAACGCTGGCTGTGAGATAAAACCACACTTAACCAGGCATGGCTGAAGAGTCATTCGTGTGGGGAGAAGCCAGCACAGCGGAAGTCTTCCCTGCTCCACTAGAACCAAGTGTGTGAGATAAATAAATAAAGAGTGTGTAGCGAATGGAAAAGCCAATGAATAAAAAGGCGTAAATGAATCTTTTTTTTCTTCTTTTTTTTATTTCTCTCAGAAAGCGCCGAGGCCCGTCGCCAGGCACGTGCTTCACTCGCTAAGCGCCTCTTTTCTCAGGGACACATTTACATTCGTAAAATGGATCCTCCGCGGGGGGCTGCGGCGCTCAGACGCCGGCTTGTTATTTGCTTTCATGTGACTAATAAAATGAAGAAAGTGTATTTTCCAACCACTTTGCGGCGCCTTTCAGACAGTTAATGTGTAAAGTGGAATTAAAGGGGAAGGGGGAGACCTGCTGGAGCCACAAAGGCCTGAGGATAATTGCTGCGAATGAAGCTTACACGACGTACAAAGTGTTTTATATTAGAACCACGCTGTAGAAACATGGAGGAGAGTTCAGCCACGGCTTCGTTTAATGATAAAGAAAGATTGAAATGCATCTCATTCATTCACTCATTCATTCAATCATCCATTCAATCATCATCTGTAAGTGCTTTGCCCAGATCAGGGTCGCAGTGGGTCCAGACAATTCTGCATAGGCACTTGCCCTAGCATCACCCAGAACACACCACACTCCTCTCAGACAGTGACCCGAGGATTGAACCCAGGTCCCAACACCCTGCAGCTATTGACCTAACAATCAGAAATGATCCAAATATTACACATGCCCCGTCTGAGATACACACATAAAGCACTGTGCTAAACGCTTACGCACCTGAGAGTATTACTGTTACTATTAATGTTTCAAATAAATTAATCTTCTCTGTAAATGCTGTGCTTTTATATAATTTTATAATTGCAGATAATACAACAATATAAGTAGAACGAATGAACACATTAAGTATTAATTAACCTCTGAAACAAGGCACAGGACAATAACCTCAAATAATACTAGACTATCAACAGGAGAGATGTGGAACAGGGTAAACCTCACCCAACCCATACACACACACACACACACACACACACACACACACATATCACACTCACTAAACTAATGCGATTGGGTTTATTCTGATATAAAGGTGTTCATTACATTCTCTTCTCCAGAAGGAGAGGGGGATCTCTGTAATCTTTCATTATACAACTGTGGAGAATAAAAGAACACAATAAAAGTCCTGGAGATGAAATGGGGCGAATGACATCAACACAACTTTAAATCTACTATTATTATATAATACGGTACAGTTATGTGATCTAATTATGTACTAATGATGTTTCCTTAAGGGTTTCACCACAGTGAGGGTTTTTCTGACGGTGCTGTCCTCTGTGAGTTAAAGCTGTACATTTGTTGGAAGACTAGTCACACTCTTGATTGATTAAAGGGCTGTCCATCACTTTACCGCTGTTTTGACTTGTTATTGGACATTGATTCTCACGTTCGATTGTTTTGAACTGATTTTTCCAGTCGATTTTTTCTTACGGTTCTTCCACAATAGTTTACAGCACTGTTTCTGTGACTCTCCTTCAGGATCAGAACTGAGAGCCTGTGTGGATTTAGAGAAACAGCACCACCAGTGGGCAGGACCAGATCGTAAAATAACTACCATAATCATAAGCAATTATTACAACATAATCTGAGAAACATGGAGAAATGTTTGAGATTCTTTGTGGCAGAATAGTTACAGTGTTAGTGTGAGTTAAGTGAAAATCCTAAATCTAATTCTAATCTGAATACTTCTAAACATTAATTATTACTGCACCCCGTTCCTGATCTCTAACACTGAAACACAACAAATCCCATATTTAAATCATCTAAACCCAAACTCACATGTACTTTTGGATACAATATTATTAAAAAAATAAATCTTCGGCAGCTTTTTCCTGATGGAGCTCATAACGAATGCAGCGCCCAATAAACCCTTCACTTTTCACACTGCTTCATTTTTAGATTCTTTATTGTTGAATAAAATGAGAATGTGATTTTTTAATACGTCACAGTCGCTGTAAAATAAGAAAAGTGTGGAGAATGTTTGAATTTTGAATTGAAGTGTAATCTGTAACAGAAAAAAACTACTTTAAAATTTACTGGTGTAGTTAATAATATTTTTAATCTAAAGGTAAAATTAAGGCTACTTTAGATTAAAAAAAATCTGTGTGGGTTTCCTCCAGGTGACTGTCTGTGAGGAGTGTGGTGTGTTCTCTCTGTGTCTGCGTGGGTTTCCTCCGGGTGACTGTCTGTGAGGAGTGTGGTGTGTTCTCTCTGTGTCTGCGTGGGTTTCCTCCGGGTGACTGTCTGTGAGGAGTGTGGTGTGTTCTCTCTGTGTCTGCGTGGGTTTCCTCCGGGTGACTGTCTGTGAGGAGTGTGGTGTGTTCTCTCTGTGTCTGCGTGGGTTTCCTCCGGGTGACTGTCTGTGAGGAGTGTGGTGTGTTCTCTCTGTGTCTGTGTGGGTTTCCTCCGGGTGACTGTCTGTGAGGAGTGTGGTGTGTTCTCTCTGTGTCTGCGTGGGGTTTCCTCCGGGTGACTGTCTGTGAGGAGTTTGGTGTGTTCTCTCTGTGTCTGCGTGGGGTTTCCTCCGGGTGCTCTGGTTTCCTCCCACGCTCCAAAAACACATGTTGGTAGGTGGATTGGAGACGCAAAAGTGTCTGTAGGTGTGTGTATGTGAGTGAATGTGTGAGTGTGTGTCGCCGTGTGAAGGACTGTCGCCTCCTCTAGGGATGCACAAGGCTTTGTGTCTCCTCTTAATACAGTGCTAGAATTTAATAAGAAAGAATGAAAATGATGAAATAATTCCTGATATATATTTAAGTTTATTACTTCTCAATTCACTCTTTATTGACGTCCTCATTCAGCACTGACATCGTCCTCTGAGCATTTACGGCTCTTTAATAAATTAATAGACTTGAAGTTAATGTCCTTCTTTACATCGCATATACAATCTAAGGCTTCAAAAGTCACACGTTTATGACCAGCTTTAAGGGGTTCATTTTAAAACCTACAAATCTCAGAGTCTGTATCTGGACATGGTCCACAGAACAGAGAACTGCTCACTGCTGAAAATCCTCAGGGAGTTTGATATATTTTGTCTCTAAAGGTTGGAGAGGACAGAGGGTGACAGAAGGTTGGTGAGAACACCTCTTAAACCTGTGCAGTTGTCAATAAACAGCCCTCCAGAGATCTGCGGCCCTCCAGAGGAGGATTTAACGTCGCAGATATCATTAATTTTCTAGTTCTTAACTATAATTGACTTTCTAGGGCTCAGTCAATCTTGAGCAAAAATCTGTGAGGAGTGTGGTGTGTTCTCTCTGTGTCCGCGTGGGTTTCCTCCGGGTGACTGTCTGTGAGGAGTGTGGTGTGTTCTCCCTGTGTGTGCGTGGGTTTCCTCCGGGTGACTGTCTGTGAGGAGTGTGGTGTGTTCTCCCTGTGTCTGCGTGGGTTTCCTCCAGGTGACTGTCTGTGAGGAGTGTGGTGTGTTATCTCTGTGTCTGCGTGGGTTTCCTCCGGGTGACTGTCTGTGAGGAGTGTGGTGTGTTCTCCCTGGGTCTGGGTGGGTTTCCTCCGGGTGACTGTCTGTGAGGAGTGTGGCGTGTTCTCCCTGTGTCTGTGTGGGTTTCCTCCGGGTGACTTTCTGTCAGGAGTGTGGTGTGTTCTCCACTTTCTTCACACAGTTCAAACACACACTTCTGTAGGTGGAGTGACTGTGTGACACTGTGCAGAGGTGTGAGTGTGTGAGAGATTGAGTGTGTGTGTGAAACTGTCCACAAATGTGTGAGTAACTGGGTGAGTGTGTGGTGCCCTGTTTACAGTGTGTTGCTGCTATGATCCTGTGTTGACTCCTGACACACCCCAACCCCGAAAGTAACCCCGAGAGAACCACAGCTCCTGCACTGTTCAGCAAATGTGGAATATCAAAGCAATATATCCGCTGCTGTATATAATGTCATTTACTACACAGTCTACTTACATTTTACTGCAGTTACTTTCATTTTTTACCCTCTGGGGACTAATGATGTATTCTACTTTTTATATTTTTCTTTTGATTGTGCACATCTTTTGAAAAATACAGTTAAAGGCACCTGCATATAACATAAAACCCATACTTCACCTCAAAATGTCCACAACGATCAGCTCTCTCAGTAAATGAGCCCCGTGTGACCTACGGCACTGTGTGAAGAGATTTCTCTCTCTCTTTCTCTCTGAAAAACTGAAACCTGATTTTAGAAATGCTTCATACCTCTTGTGAAAAAATAACTGTAATCATGTGGATGAATTGTTTTGAATCCAGAGTTTTCCAGAGTTCACTTAGGTAGTGGATTATATTTATGAAATATAAATGTGTAATCAAGCCCCTCAGGCTCTGGAACTATCTTCTTCACTGCTTCCCAAAAGTGCTGCAGCATCTGTAAACCTCTGTAAGTTATTTGAGATCCCACGTCTGTGTCTGACCCAATGAAGTGTGGAATGTATCTGATGTGATGGGTGAGTCCTTGGTGATTTCCTGTGTGTCCATTTGTCCATTGGTCAGTTTCACACACAAAAAAAAGCATGAGCAGATGCATGAATCCACCATTTAGCGGAGTGACAGATGATGAACTAATCCACCAGTTAAACATTAAACATGGCGAGATGCAGAGGAGTTGTTCCTCAGCCTTTCTTCATAGGCTCATAACTGGGCATGTCAGCCACTTAGGATCTCGTGATGAGATGCAAAGTCTCTACAGATTCAGGGAAGATCTGAACCATAGTTCTGTGCTGTATTATTGCAAATATATCAATAAACAAATGAAGAAAATGGAATTTGATGTGTTGCTCAAACTGAGAGGGTTAATTATAGAGTAATTGATAATCATCATCTCTCATTTCTTTTAATTCACTGTGAACACGTGGTCATGGTTCCTACACAGTGTTGTTATATCTGTGCAATGACAACTAAATAATCTTTTCCGATACTGGAACCCGGCACATCGCTCCCTATCCTACTGTTTACTATCAAATGACATGCCTCATCCATTTCACAGGCTGAGATATTATGCACAGCAGAAGACCTTTTTTAACCTCGCAGTGTATGAATAACCTTGAGCTGAGTGAATACTGCACTCTCCACATGTAAGTCCTCACCAGAAATTCCCAGAGCGAGTGATTGGACGCTTCTTAATGGCAACCGAGACCTTATTGTGTCTCTCACTTTGTCGCGAGGAAAAGGAGAAGCCCTCGCTGCTCTTTTCACGTTGTGTCAGTGAGTTGCATCATCTGTTTCAGCTGCCATTCCAGCACTTTAAGCCCAATGACAAGCATTCTGTTTGCAGGCGGACGCACAATGGGAGGATTTCATATTAGTTCAGCTGAGAAGGAATATCTGGTGGGGAGGTTATAGCCTTGAATCCTGTTTTCAAATAGATGTTCACTCTTGCAGCTCGTCCAAACACATTGTCAATAAAAGCAGAGGAGGGGAGGCGGGCGTTGGGAGTAATATATTTATTTACAGAGGCTCCTGAGTGCCTCCTACGTGTGGATTCATAGTGACAGAGCAATAAAAATACATCCTCACACCTTTAGGCATGAGTGCTGCCACAGGTGGGTAGAGTAGACTAAACCCAGCTTAAAGAGGAAGCAGTGTGACTTCAGCCAAACACAGACTCGAGAATAAAACCTTCCCTGTAAACACAAGAACAGACTCAGTAGGTCACAGAACCACTGTAAGAGCTGAGAACATCTCACAGCATCCAGTGTCTCATTGGTTTGGATGAATTCTCAGATGTGGGCCAAGGCAATGCAGCCCAGATATAAAAGAATGAAAATAAACAGGGTATATATTTATTTAGGTGATGCTAATATGTTGTTTTCAGTCATGGTGAGTCAAATCCAGATTGTGCAGGAGGTGATAAACAGAACAGAGGAGATGGTGCTGTGTGAGCATGTTCTAGAGATGTTTGTGATGGAGAGTGACTTTCACTGAACAGATCAGCTGATATCAAGGCTGTGTTTGAACTGTCTTCTTCTTCAGATCTTTTAACTCCACACTAATGAAACTCTCAGAACGGAGACACAGCTTGTTTTTAGTCGTTGGGTCGACCTGTGCACAGAGGAGCTCCATGACGACTGTGGAATGGTTCTCTTTTATTCTCCAGTGGATTCACAAAACGACAACAACATTCAGCGCTGCGGTGCTTTCCACATTAAAGTTACGGCTGTTTACTTAAAGTAACGTTAGGTTTTAAGTCCATCAATCACACACACACACACACACACACACACATCACCACCAAACTGAGCACAACACTAGCTATTCACAGACCACACTATTCAGTTCACTTTCCATTCCACCTTTAATGCAGTCGGAGGCACATTCTGGCATCTTCTGCATTATTTAAGGTGGAACGGGACAGTGGTGAACATAAAGCTGACTGCATGCGGTAGTGAGAAGTGAGTGTGTGTTGTACACTGTTGTGTTGGTGATGTGGCTCCGCTGGTGACAGAATTAAAACATAGACAAGAAACAACTAAACCCCAGCATTTGGTCCTTGATACAAGCTCCTTGTGGTTTATCAGCTGAAATGGTGTTGAGTGACTGGAAAAACAGGCTTCATGAGAGCGAGTGATAGAGCCCCCTGTGCAAAAATCACATCCTGCCTCCATCTGCAGTTCACATGACGTAACGTCATACGAAAACAACCTGCACCACAAACAAGCATCTCTCAGAAACGTGCTCCCGATGAAGTGTACAGTGCCGCAGAATTAGTAGGTGTGACCCACTGGGACTTTGTACTGGAGTATAAAGGTGCAGAGCTTAAAAAAAAAAAAAAATAGCCAGTAATTTCCCACAGAATAAATAATGCATGTCAAAGTTTATCAAAATAAAAATGTTTTTTTTAAAGAACATTAGTTAAAATTTGAGTTTTTTATTTTGTTCCTGCATCTTGTGTAATTCACTTTTACATCACTGTACTGAAATAAATTGAGAGGAAGGAGTGTGGGGGGTTCCTACCCTCCTCCAAAATTACACAGGGCATTTCCCTCCATTATACCTCAGTGCAGCATCACAATCATTTTGAAGCCGTAATTCTAAAGTAAACATATGACCTGCTATATGAGGGAACAGTGTTCCTGGAAACACTGGATGGTGTTCCTAAATGACAAGTCTGTGCCGCTCTATAAGTGAAAGGTGTTCCTAAATGACCAGTCTGTGCCGTTCTATAAAGGAACCGTGATCCTAAATGACCAGTCTGTGCCGTTCTATAAAGGAACCATCTTCCTAAATTACCAGTCTGTACCGCTCTATAAGGGAATGGTGTTTCTAAATGACCAGTCTGTGCTGCTCTATTAGTAGACGGTGTTACTAAATGACCAGTCTGTGCCGCTCTATAAGTGAATGGTGTTCCTAAATGACCAGTCTGTGCCGTTCTATAAAGGAACCGTGTTCCTAAATGACCAGTCTGTGCCGTTCTATAAAGGAACCGTGTTCCTAAATGACCAGTCTGTGCCGTTCTATAAAGGAACCATTATCCTAAATGACCAGTCTGTGACGCTCTATAAGGGAACCATGTTACTAAATGACCCGTCTGTGCCGCTCTATAAGGGAACAGTGTTTCTAAATGACCGGTCTGTGCAGCTCTATTAGTAGATTGTGTTCCTAAATTACCAGTCTGTGCTGCTCTATAAGGAAACCGTGTTACCAAATGACCAGTCTGTGCCGTTTTATAAAGGAACCGTGTTCCTAAATTACCAGTCTGTGCTGCTCTATAAGGGAATGGTGTTTCTAAATGACCAGTCTGTGCAGCTCTATAAGGGAACCGTGTTCCTAAATGATGGTGTATGATTAAGAAAATAATAACCTGCAGGACGTTCATGCTGAAGATAGTGTCCAGTTTAAGATTCTTGTAACATCTCAGATAACTCAGGGCTTGGGGCTGCTGTGATGCAAAGCCTGAACATTAGCTGTACAATATTCTGGTGATGTTCTGGATTGCGAGTGTGAGAACGCTCCGAGCCTGTGGTGAAGACCCCGCAGCAGTAAACATGTGCAGCAGAGAAAAAAATAAAAAAACAAAAAACTGAGGGATGGTGTTATTTTAGGTCAGACATAGACACTGCTACCGGTCTAGACTCTAAAACACTTCCATAAACAGGAGACATTACAGGCAGAGGTAATACACACTCATTATAAAGAGTCAATGAGCTACTTCCAGGTGCATCCACCATAAACACAGATGTGTCCAACATGTGCAGTGTTTATATTCTCCATAAAACTGGCTGAAACAAGACCAGGGGCTTATGAGATTAAGGTGCAGGGGGGTATAAGACCCTGAATGGAGTAGGGGTTTTGGGACGAGTGGGAGTGGTGTTTGGGAGTCAGACAGAGATAGACACATATAGATAAATATTTAATTTCTTCTAAAAAAAAAAAATAGAAAGAAATATCTTGCATTACTGTTTTTTATTAAAAAAAAACATGGTCTATACAAATATTATAATTTAAAGTGCACTGATTTACACAATCCATTGACAGAATATTGAGAAATGGTGAGGATGGAGTCATGGTGAGGATGGAGAGACAGTGTAGAGAGAGGGATGGTGAGAATGGAGAGATGGGGAGGACAGAGGGCTGTGAGGATGGAGGAATGTGAGGATAGAGGTATGGTAAGGATGAGGGGTTTGTCCAGTCTCTGCTCTTTCTCAGAGGTGATGATCTCTGTACACAGTGCTGCACTCACAGGGACATTTATTAAACACTGAGAGGATGCAACAGCCTCTTTCTGTTGTACAGAACTCCAGCAGTGAGCTCTGTGATCACCTTCGTTCCCACTCTGTTTACTGTTTACACTCCCAGAAAATCTGTCCTGGGGGGGCATCTTTCACTTCCCTGAGATAGACCCTCGGAAACCCTCGGAAACATCCACTCTCTTCTCAGTGAGGGACTCTACCATGTTTTAATACAACTCTGAATGTGATTGCATTGATTTAACTCCAGGCTTTAATTTTATTCATCTTTATACATTATTCATTCAAACTGTTTTTATGCTTTATTTCATTTACGTATTTATTTATTTCGTTTTATTTTAGTTGTTGGTGTTTAGTTGTTGTTTATTGTAGTTGTAGTTATCTGATTTCCTTGGGTCATGGGGTTAAATAAGGAAAAGGTCATCTGATGGAGGAGGGTGGATTGATGGAACCTGGAGCTTGGAAAAGCTCATGCTCCTCCCTCCTGGTCAGATAGGGTAAAATAGCCTGTGGAGAGAATAGAATGTATCACATGGTGAATATAGTCCCAGATTTAGGAATCTATGTTTCTATAGACATATACAGAACAGGGTCAAGCCTTTTCTGTGCCATTGTGCTCACAAAATTGCTGCCTTGTGTGAGAAACACGTTCCTATTATAGGATTTTTAATCTTGCACCACGGCCAACTGTGACTCAGTAGTCTGAATAAAAGTAGGACAATGCGGTGTGACCATATTCCTGTGGACACTGCCATTTATTTCTTCTGAAATTGAATACTTTAAAATTGCTGTGAGAATTTGATGACAAATAAACATAATACAAAATTAAATGGAATAAAATCAATACAACTTAAAAATATGTCATAATATCTGCAAAATATGGTATAAATTATTTTGTTATAATCTTACTGAAGACCCACTTTGCCCTAACCCTCTATTTTGCCTAGGGGTGGGGTCTCTCTTCCTTTTGGGATAGAGAGCTAGGGCAAAGGAAGTGGGCTATATTCCACTTCAATCTGAGGTTTTTCTATTTGGAGTCACACACCAAATGGAGAGTTATGACGCCATGTGAATCACCAGCGAGATGCTGTGCAGCACACAAAGAAACCCACATATGTCAGTATTTTCTCCTTCAAACTATGATCACCGGTGTATTATCTTAGTTTAATGTAGTTTCAGTGGATTATGGCCCTTAAGAACAGAAGATTTCCAAGTTCCGCCTTAAATGGCAAAGCAATTACATTATACAACCTTAGCCTACTGCAGCATTTAAGGTGGAACTGAAAGTTTTGATCGCAAATCTGCAGAATAAGAATCTGAATTGAGTTCCATATCACAGGTGAGTCAGGAGTGGGTGAACCCATATTCCTAAATCCAAAATTGCTTGCAATTACCTAAGCCACCAAGCTGCAGGAAAATGTCACGGCACAAGTCTTAAATATAAATATATTTGACAGATCGCAGCAATCTGCAGGACTTCTTCTGTCCAACCACACCATGATCATTAACATCAAACTAAGAAAAAGTCATTTCCAGGTTTGAGGACACTGAAATCCCTCTGCTTGACTGGCACTTCCCCTGTGTTGTTGTTGTTGTTTGTTGCTTTGTTCAGTCATTTTGCTTGATTTATACTTTTTTATAAAATAGTGAAGCTTCTTGTGCTACTGCCTGCTGTGAGATCTGACCGAGGGATCCTAAATTCCACTTCACTGCCTTGTGTTTGCTATCTCTGATGCTAACGGCTGGGTCTGCTGCCTTCGCCACTTCTCTCAGCTGGAAATGTTGACAGAGGGAGCCTGTCGTTGTCGCCGTTGGTTGGCATCCTGCTGTCACTGTTGCTAAAGTCGACCTAGGGAGCATGTCTTCAGTGGTACTGCTTGGTGTGTAGTGGTTTATTAACAACACTACTGATATACTCATTGTCGCTGCTTGATGGTTGACTGCTGGCACTGCCTCTCATCCACCTTGTAGATGTAAAGTCAGAGAGAGTAGTGTTGGTCGTCCTCTATTCCTACATCAGTGAACACCCTTTCAAACCTTTTGTCCATGACTGCACCAAGCACGCATGCTTTTTAAGAAGAGCTCTTTCAGAACACAGTTGATTACAGTCATACGATCCAGTGCTGTGGAAGCCCAGCAGCCAGGCTCAGGTTAGAGCTGTTTACACAAGGTCCTTCATGTGAGGCAAAGGAATCTTGAAAGAATGTCCTCATAACAAGACTCGAGGCATGAGACTGGACATTTTTCAATGCCACTTTGTGTGGAATATGAATGGCTTCAGGCTCATGTAGCTTGGGGCTAAGGCTGTGTTCACGTTTCCAAGTATGAAGTCTGTAAACAAACCTACGCCAAAAGGATGTCAGAGGATTTTGCAAAGCCCCTTCTGGTATAAACACATTCAGACCGGCTGGGGTCGGCCCCTCAGCTTCTGTTTATAGAAAATATTAGGCTCGTCTGGCTTCCGAAATCCTGCCGCCACTTAAAAACAACAAGGGCCTCTCCTGGTGTTCAATAAAGCTCATTGAGTAGGTCCCGCTCCTAATTAGGTTTCTGTTTCTGTACACAGTGTCCAGGGCGGGGGTCTGCAGACGATGTCTGTAACAGCTTAGATCTCCAATTCCACATTACAGCTTATACAGGTTCATTCTCATGTGTTCCTTACTTGCATGCTATATTCATAATTTATATATTTATACTATGTAATCTTTACATTTTATATTGTGTATCTGGATAGCTCAGTATATTCTCGTTATTCTGTTATAAACTATTACACTGTTGCTATGTCTGATCCACTACTAACACACAATAACACACCACCAACACATCAGTGTCACTGCAAACTAGTGTAACAGATTAAAAACAACATGGTTGGGATCAGATCACAGGTTTGAGTCAAAGGGTCACAAAAATCACCAAAACAGAAAAAAGGTGGAAAATGAAAAACAGTAATTTGAGTTTTTAGTTTAAAAATGTTATAGTGGGCATCAAAGAAGAGACACTGAGGAAATTGGGAACCTCACACAGCAGCACCACACAAACACACACACACACACACACACACACACACACAGACAGACAAGCCGAGCAAACAGGAAACTTTGGAAAACTAACTGAACTAACTGTACCCATATTCACAAACATTACATTACAGTACACATGCATGTAAACACCTCAACAGGCCAAAACAGAACCCAACTGTGAAAGGGGAGGAGCCATGAATATTATAGCAACTTCCCTGAGTCCCAATTGGCCCCTAGGTGGACACTACAGTATTTCGTATTGCTGTTCCTTTTATATTAATGACTTTTGACAAACTCTATGTTTCTGAGGTTGACTTGTCCATAAGAGACTCCCGGCCGCACACTGAGAGAAATCTGCTTTCCACTGACTGCTGATGGTGCTGCAGATGTGTGGCTGGCATTTGTTGCACAGTGTTTACAGTGTAACGCTGTAACACTCCGTACACATGAATGCTGATGCTCCGTCTGTGTGTGTTTTCACTGCAGCTCTGTGTTGAGATTTAAATAATTATTACAAAAAATACATTAAACTTTGCGACTGATCTGAATTCAGGTGCATCCCGAACCACGGCAGGAATCCACATGGATCCATTAAATCACTACTGTAAACTGTACCTGCTGTGTGGGGGTCCTGATTTATTTGACCTGTTTGGTGTGTATGTATGTATATGTTTATGATGTCACAGAAGTCACAGAAACAGCTCCTTGCACAAAGTCAGAGGCGGTAAATCACCAAATGTGATTGAACCATGTTCAAAACTAATAGGCCAGGTTTGATTTGAGGGACTGAATTAATCTATGAAGGTCACCTTTCAGTTGCAACCACATTTGCAGCCTGCTCAAATCTCTGCATGTTACTTTCCAAACAGGCAAAACAGCAGCTGGGGAAATCTGTTTTGTGCTTCTGTACACAGTGTTCAGAGAAGAGGGTCCGCTGATGTTATCTGTAGCTGGTTCAGCGCCATACTGAAAGTCTCCATTCAAAAAGTGACTTGTATGAAAGCTAAACATCGCCTTGCACAAAGTCAGAAGCGGTGAAGCCTTCAGAAATGATGCACCATATTCACAACAACGAGACCAGGCTTCATTTGAGGGACTGGGTGATCTTGATTAGAGAGATTCACATTTGCACAATGTCAGTGGCTGGAAATTATTTGTTTTTTTTACTGAAAGTTGAAAACAAAGAGTACAGGCTTGATTTGGGCGACTGGATTAACACATGAAGGTCTACGTCAAGTCACTGCCATCTCTGAATGTTACATTTCAAAGAGAAGCTGGGGAAATTGTGTGTTTCTGCACCAAACTGTTCAGAGAAGAGGGTTTGCAGAAATGGTACGTGGCAGGTTCAGCGCATTACTGACAGTCTCCACTGAAACAGTGACTTGTATAAAAGGGAAATAGTCAGAGGCATGAAATATTCTTAACATTTTCAGAAATGGTGTAATCTTCACAAGAATCATTCCATCTGAAGAGACCAAGCTTCATTTGAGAGACACTTTCAAAAGGTTATTTTTTATTTTTTTTTATTTATATATCTTTTTAAATTCATCTTTAAATGCACTTACTTTTAACATAATACCCCATGTTTATTAGCAAAATTTTCAGAACAATCTCAGCTCTCTCCTGTTTTGGAGTTTGCAATTAAGTTCACAAAACTATCTGAATGTATATATATATAAAATAAAGTATAAATGTGTAATCAAACCCCTCAGGCTCTGAAGCTTCGTTAACCTCGTCACTGCTTCCCAAACGTGCTGCAGCAAGCTGAGCATTCATACATTTTTTGTAAATAATTTCTCAACCGTTATTCATTGACTCATGACTCCAGATGGGAGTCATATATGATTTTGTGATAAGATGCAATTGAAAAAGGAGGCTCTACAAGTTCAGGGAATGTTTGGACCATATTCCTGCACTGTTTTAATGAAAAGATATTAATAAAAAAAACATTGAGAATCATGATATATGACACACTGGAATGTTTGCCAAGTCCAGGAGGTTTAATCTAAGGGGTCCAGGCTTGATTTGAACATCTGAGTGAATTTATGAAGGTCCAGGTCAAGTCTCAACTACATCGGCATCCTGTACGTTCACATCTTTGCACATTACACTCCAAACTGGAGCTGGGAAAAGTGTGTGCTTCGTACAGAGTGTTCAGAGAAGAGGGCCCACATATGTCATCTGTAGCTGGTTCAGTTTGTTTCTCCATTCAAGACTCCATTCAAATGGCAACTCAACCAAAAGTGAAGTAGCTTCTTGCACAAATTCAGAGGGGGTAAACCTCCTTACATCACTGTAAATGGTATACACTTCACTGGAGATGATGGACCACATGCAAAACAAGGAGGCTGACTTGAGAGACTACCTCTTGCACAAAGTCACAGACGGAAAACTTATTTCATCTTCATGGAAAGTGACTGAACCACATATAAAACAAAGAGGCCAGGTTTGATTTAAGCGACTCAGTGAAAATATGAAGGTCACCTTCAACTCAGAACTACATTTGCATGCTGTATATTCAAATCTCTGAAAGCTATGTCCCAAACAGGCACAACACCGGCACGTTCCCCTCCGTCACGGCGAAGGCGCCAGTCCAGGGAAGGCTCTTCAAGCTAGGGATATTTCCATAAGCAAATAGCACAGAACTGACATGATGTTCTAAAAATGAACACGCTGGCGGCATGACCTGTCGCACCATGGGCCCCGGGATGATGGGCGAGAAATGGGACGTGTTGGGGCCTGCTGGCTACTCTTGGCATCTGCTGACAATGATGAATGTCCTCTCCAAACTATAAGTGATTTATATTCTGTTTTTCTTTTTTTTCCACCTCAATTGTTTATTTACCTCCGTGTCATATTCTCGCCTGGTGTTTTGTATTTACATATTCAACCTGCACTCGTTCACTCGCTTTAAACACACAACTCTGATGTGGAGCTGAAGCCAAAGGTGCCGAGTTTGCAGTGACCTCATGTTCCAGGCCGGAGAATGACCAGAGGACAGAGGTGTGTGTGAATACTAACTACACACAACACTCAGACTTGGACTATAAAACACGTTCAACCTGAAGCAAACACACCTCTGTATGATTACAGAGGGCAAGTGCACTGGATCCATCTGATATTTAGAGATGATTCAGAGTGAAGCAGACACTGGGTTCCCACAGGGGCAGTAGGGGCAAACAGGGACCCATACATTGCCTTTTCAATATATATATATATATTATTTGACTTTAAATAGTGACTATATTTCAGGTGTTTTTTAAAAAAGAGGACACTAGGGACACATGAGCATCCATCATGTTAAGAATTTACTTAATTTTATACATTTCCTTAATATGCCACAGCTCTCTTCTCTGTTCCTGTCTTCTGTTCTTTGTGTTGTTTCGGTTCTGTCACGTCTCTGTGTTTTATCTTGCCATGTGCACCTCAGGTGTTCTCTTGCCACGCCCGTTCTGTGTCATGTGACCCTAAATCATGGCGGCACCGTGGCTTGTTCATGAACACATTCGCCTCTCAGCGCTGGGATCTTGGGTTCAAGTCCTATCTGAGTGGAGTTTCCATGTTCTCCCTGTGTCTGTGTGGGTTTCCTCCGGGGGCTCCACTTCCCTCCCACAGTCCAAACACATGGAGGTTAGGTGAACTGGCTTCTCTAATAACTGCCCTGGTGTGTGTGTGTGTGTAAATATATCCCTGAATGTGTGGGAGTGAATGAGTGACTGTGTGTGAGCCCAGATATGGATCGGTGCTCTGTCCTGGTTGAAAACCTAGTGCCCGATGCAGTCGTCCAGGTGGACGGTTGTTCCTGGTCGAGAGTACGCTGTGTATGTCTGATGCTTCTCGCCAGTGTGTGTGTGTGGACTGAGGGTTGAATGTAAAGCGAGTGTTGATTGAAAAGCGTCCTTGGGTTCTAGAATGTTGCTATATAAATGTAACTATAAATAACGTCCTGTGAGTTTATAAACTGGTATCTTTGTCAGTTATTCATGTATTTTAATCTTGTTTGTGTCTTGGGTCCAGGGTTTAGTGGTGAGTGGTTCTTGGTTTGTTTCTGGACTGGTTTATCTGTTTTATTCATTGTGTCAGTTCTTGGTTTCATCTGTGTACATTCCTAAAAGTATTGGCTGTTTAGTTTAGGTGTGGCTTTTTTCTCTTTATTCTCATGAATAATATATTTCCTTGTTTATTTTCCATTTTCCTCATTAGTTATTTATTTATTTATTTATTATTTTTAATTCCAACTTTGCATCTGCATCTTCCTCTTTGTTTCATTTCACTGTGTTACACAATTCAACATGTGTCTTAAAATAAAATGAGTATAATTTATAATAAAGGGCCATACTCCTCAGTAAAGCGTGATACTGTTTCGTAAAGGGTTGTATTCTTCAGTTTTGCCGGTGAGACTCTTGTGAAAATGGTGGTTTACTTCATAAAAATGTTTTACAGGCGCCGACATTTTAATGGTGTTTACTGGGTTTGGGGAACGGCAGCAGTGTTTAGCTTCGGTGATGAGATGCTCGCATAGACTCTCTCTCCCGCTCTTTCTCTCTCTGACTGTAGAGTGAGGGATGAGAAATGTTAAGCGCTGGATGCTCATTGGTGTGTATTCCTGGTTCTGACACATTATTTGCTTGTTAAACTCACATCAGATGGATTTCCATCTCACTGCAAGTTAAACGCTGTGTAATGGTGTGTGTTTCTCTGAAGGGATTTTGTTGCCTCTCAATCAAGGGCTTTTATTTTGTAATGTTTTCTGTCAGAGATGTGTGTGTGCGCTGGGGACACACACAGAGGGAGGTGAACAGTACACACTTGTCATGAGCTCATTTCTCAGGCTTTATGTTTATACCTTGGTTTTAAAACCATGGGCTCAACCTCTTTCTGATGTGAATCAGTGCAAATATTAAATAAGGAAGTGGGACAGGACTGAGCTTTTGGGTCGAATGGATACAATCAGTAGAAAAAGAAAAAAAAAAAGGAATATAAAGTTTAAATATGGAAGAAGTGTATTGATCACAAAGATTGTTTTAATAAGTGCACCACAGACACAGAGGAACGCGTCTCTGAAGGTTAGAGCTCGGCCTAAATGTTAGTGAGTGAGTGGAAATGGGACCAGAGGGTCTTGCTGCTCTGGATGTGTGTGTGTGTGAGTGTGAGTGTATTATATGTGGTCTCCATACGTGGTTTTACTATTTTACATATCTTTCTGAACATTTGAATGCATATCAGCTTTTTGTCTTTAAAACAAACAAAAAGATCTAAACATTAAACAATTGTGAGCACATCACAGACATTAGAACAATGTGTTATATAATTATTCTCTGAATCATCAGTATTTCTTCACAAATCAGCAGCATCTCACTACATCATTTAAAATCAAACGTTATACAGTTAGTAATATGGAGACACAAGGTCTCTAATAAATACCCTGATTGGAAATGTTTCATATGTTTCATATATAATAAATAGTTTTTTTTTGTTTGTTTGTTTTTTATCTACATTTCTAATATATTTCAGATATTTATTATTTATGCTATTTTAAAACAGATTTTAGTATTTAACATGTATCTATCTATCTATCTATCTATCTATCTATCTATCTATCTATATATCTGTCTGTTTATTTGTCCTCTCCTGTTTCTTGTTCTTAGTTGTTAATTGTAAGCTGTAATTCCTCGTACTTCAGTTCTTCTGGTGTTTGAAATTCACACATTCCTTAATATTTAGAAAATAATGGAAAGTAAGAGACATTCATTAAAATACATAAGAATACACAACCAATCACCAGAGCATTGTTTGTTCTTTGTTTCACGTCTATTGTGTTTATAATAACGGTGTTTTAAATGCTTTGTGTCACTCAGCTCAGGTTTATATTCATCTCTGTCCCTGAGACAGAACAGGTACGTTACAAAGAGGCTGGTAATTAATGTGTAAAATCAATGCTGGAGGCTTGAGGTTTCCAGAAGGGTGCTGCCAGAGTTTATATTTATTTATATTTGTGGCTCCATTATTCTTGTCTTTGTGCTGTTATATAAAAGATAAACCCTGTATAATATCTGCACACAACGCCTCTCTGCACACGTTAATGTACGACTGTCAGAGGTTAGTTAGCAACACATTATATTGAGTCCAGTGTCCAGGGTCCAGACCACCGGGACCTCAAAGATAAACCTCAGAGGACTCCAGGTCACGGATCACAGGTCATAGGATCCTCTGAGGAGTATAAAGAGTTTCCCATTTCAAGACACTGAAAGATAGCTGCTGAGAGAGAGAGGTTGATCGAAACGATCCAGAAGATTATCTAAATGTGACATAATCCCCATTGTCTTCAAACCCCACAGCAGTGTTCTCCCCCTGTGTAAACAGCCCCTGTTCAGAACGCCCGCTTTCAGCACCTGTTCCTTTAAATGATAATGAGCCGCTCGCTGTTCACCCCGACCCCGAGCGCACAGCAGTGAGGAGCGAGGAGCAGAAGCTCTGGTTTTTAGCCGTTTTCACTCTGTTCTCTTTCTTCTCCGTTTTTACTCAGTGCTCTTATTTCTCCGCGCTCGTTGTGTCTGTTTTGTTGCATTTAACCTCATCTTTGCGCTCTCACATAAACACGGGATTTTTTAAAATAATAATTCATAATTCTTAGTGTCCTCTATTAGTTCACAGCAGGGATTATGAATCTATCGTGTGCGCTGTTTAAGGCTGGATTCATTTAACATTGTTAAAAGTGGTACCTCATTGACTCAGAAGAACTCAAAAAGTGGGAACCCCTGGTGAGGGGATACTTCATCCTGGAGGAAGGGTGGGCTTGCCCTTTAGCGATAAAACACTTCACACCCTGATGAATCTAAACACACACCCCTGAGACAGAAACTTCAGCTCTCCAGTGCTGATAGATACAGAGGTTATTAATGCTCTACCAACTGAGAAATGAACCTCTGGTGTGTTTGGACTCTGCAGGCTGTGAAGTGTTCCCCTCTTAAGGGCAAGGCCAACTATTTCCTTCATGTTAGTGTTAAGGAGATCCTCAGGGTGCAAGGTGGTACCTACCAGATGTTCCAGATGCTGCATTGTTGGTATCTACTGATCATTCTGGCCACTTGCATCACCCAAATGTAGTTCCACTCCTTTGTCTTCTTAATTTATGGAGTGGACTCTTCAGTGGAGGTGTGGAGGTCCACTTCACTTCCACACAGCACTGTGTTGACGTTGGGTGACGTCCTCTCACTGATGGAGACTGATGCTGGAGTCTCGGGCTCTGGAGGGGAGGCAGGAGGAGGGATGTGGGAGGAAGAGAGGGGGAGGGAGATGGGGATGAGGTAGAGCAGGCCATGGGGAGGACTGTCCCATATACAGAAGAGATGGATCCCCTGCACCCGGCCCGCTCCATTAACACGTCCACAACCGGACCCATAAATTACCCCTCAAGGCTTTTTTTATAAGCCCTGCTGAAACCTTCTTGGCTCCCTCTTCTGCTCACATCTCCAGCTGAAGAGATAAATCATCCTTCTCACTCTCTCTATCTCCCTCAAGATGTTGTTTTTTTTCATCCCACCCCTCTCAGCCCTCCCCACCTTTTCATTCCTGCCTCCACTTCTGTCATCCTGAGCCTCAGCTAAAGGTAAACCTTGGGAAATAATAAAAATATGGGGTAGCTTGGCTTGTCTGGCCGGTATTTTGTGATCAGTCTGGGAGAGGTGGGAGTTTGGAAAGCTCTGGATTTGTGAAGGACATTTGGCAGGAAATCTAGGGGTCAGCAGAGTCTCTTAAATCGGCTGAGGGGAGGTTTTCCTTTCATGACGAGCTGAGCCATATTACAAAACACAGTGGAATACTTGATCCACACAGACAAACACAGCTTCATTTGTGTAATTTGTGGGGACATTACACACACTTCCATATGTACTACAACACTACACGGGTGTGTAAACTAGTTTTGGGCCACACAGCATTATATATTCCAGGTATACACACACACACACAGAGACCTTGCAGTTTGTTTGTGTAATCTGGACCTAACCATAACCTATCCCACATATCCCATGTTCCCCGTGCCTTGTGCAAACAGAACTCCTTCTAACCCGCTCTGTTTAGGACTTCCTGCTGACCACGGTGTACTTATTAACTGTGTTGAAGACTTTGTATTTTTGTTATTTATTTATTCATTTGTTGTTTTTCCCCCACCTCTTTATTCGCCAGGTCTCTGCTAAAAGTAGACCCTGGAAAAGCTAGGGGTCTGCAGAGTCTCTTAAAGGGAGCGTGTGCCTCTGTCTATATGGCCAGGGGCTGGTGTAGAGGGTGTGTTCTGAGATGAAGTGGTTTGCCCTCTCTCTGCAGCAGAAACAGCCTCTGCTCCAGGTGTGGCCAACCTCTCTGACAGAAAATGAAATAAATAAATAAACAAATAAACACATTGCTACCATGAGCCACAAGCTCTGTATTTACCCAGATATGTGTTTATACCAATAGCACACTACAGCCACCGCAGCTTGCTCAGCAAACTGAGATGAATTTTTTTTCTCCACACACTCGAAGAAACACATCTTCGGGAGTCGACTCTCTTTCACTGTCTCTGTTTATTTCACTTAGTTTTGACTCTGCTCGGTGGCACGGATTTGGGACCAGACTCTGCCCCTTGTCACAGGACTGTGAGGAAGTCGACTCATGCCATTTTAACCCTCATATCCTCACTGTCCTAAAGGAAAAGCCCTTATTCTTCCCCAGAATCCTGCGACACAGTGGCAGACACCGCAAAGGCCTCTTGATGTAGTGTGTAAAATGATTTCAGAGAGTGATGCTAAGGCCGTTGTGCTGAAAAACAGAACAGAGAGAACAGAGAAAGCAGGAAAATGTGAAAGTATTGTGTTTCCCTGACCACAGCCACAGAAACAGGAGCAATGTCCTTTTACATTTCTTGCAATTTGCGGGTTCCACATCATAAACCGGTCGTTTCTCATTTCAAGATAAAAATTGAATGGCCCAAATGTACACAAACTCAACGAATATATATATATATATATATATATATATATATATATATATATATATATATATATTTGTTATGATTAATGGACCAACTGTGAGTGGGACTCCTCTGCTCTAATCTTTTAATAATGCACTGATATTAAAGCAGTGTATTTTCTTTTCTGTATTTTAATTGTATTATTATTATGGTTATTGTGCTGTATAGTTTGTATACAGTTGTAATATATAAACAGATACATAGATGAACGTATCAAACAACATTATCTACAGACCTAGTTGGAGGACTAGAGCTGAAATAGCAGCTAATGGAATTCTAATAAAAAGAAAAAAAACATAGCTGATGTCACTCAACCTTCACAAAACCCTCACAGAGGCCAAGTCCCGATGATGGATGTTTAGTTCCGAATCACAAACCCCACTCCGTCTCGTCCCAGAGGAACTGGATGGTGTCGGTTCTGCTGCTGTAACTTTCAGCACGTACAGACTCTCTTGGATTTCTCTGGATGAGATTCTGAAAAACTAAAGAGGGATCCCTCCACCCTCCTCTTTTTCCTCGTACTGTGTCCAACATCATCAGTCCCTGCTGTCGACAGACGGTTGGAGAGGAAGCGGATCTGAAATGGAAAATCAATCAGGCTGAATGCGTTTTCAGACTCGCCACCTTCCTCCCGGCCGTCGCTGTCGCAGCGTCCCTCCACAAAGAGTTCATTTAGAACTTAATGGAATAACTATTACGACGGACCTTGTTTTAGCCCATTTTGTACTTCGATTGAAAAGTATAATTGGCGGGCTAGTGTGATAATTATTATACACCAGCCTTTGTGCTCCACAGCTCTGCACGTACGTGTCGCCAGGAGCTTTTTCTTTGCCCCATTGTTATGTTCCTTAATAAGGACTTCTTTCTCTTTTTTTGCTTACTTCATATTTTTCCTGGAGAATTGTGGAGGAATGAATAGCAAGGCTGGAGATTTATGGGAGATACTAGCTATTTCTCAAGCCCATAAAGGTTGGCGCTATTCTTGGGTTGTGGAAAGAGAGTGTGAGAGAGAGCGAGAGAGAGAGAGAGAGAGAGAGAGACTTCTGAACATCAGACAGAGCTCAGAGAAGAGCTCATTTAAATGAGAATCAAGCTTTTTTGGCCTGGAGCAAAGTGTGCAGCTGATAAATCAGAGTTAGGTTAATGGTTTGTGATGCTATAAGAATCGATTTTTCACTTCTGATGCTTTGCAGAGGCTCAGAACGTAACCCTGATTTGTCATTGGCACCGGCGTTTTGTGTCTGGAACAGAGAACAATGAGAAAGTGAGAGAATTTCTCTTTATCTTTTATTTATTTAGTTTCCACTCTAATGGACGTGACGTACGAGTTACACATGCTTCAGGAGATATTTCTGAGGACATTAGATATGAGATCACCCACCTGTGTCAGGAAAAGTACTTCATCACCTGCTAAAAGACACACAATCTGTGACTAATAACCGCACAACAGATTTATTTTGACAGACTGAGAGCAGCTCTCCTGAAAATACTAAAAGGCCAACGGTGGACAGAATGAAACACTTTTTTAAATAAGTTAATGATTAAACAAATACAGTGTTGTTAAAGCAATGTCGTGTAAACTTTAACACCATTAATTAAATATAAATCACCAGTTCCTTTCACTTAATAGTCATTCTGACCAAAAAATTCAAACAAAACCATGGTCTCTACCTGTTTTTCACTGCTCTGTGTGTGATACGTCTGAGGATATGTGTGGGATTAGTCTGAGGATTAGTCTGATGATCTGTGTGTGATGAGTCTGTTTCTGTGGCCCGTGTGTGACGGTCGCTCCCTGTTGGAACCCACACAGTCCCTTATGCCTTGTTTGGTTTCTATGTTACATTTCCATTATAAAAAAGGCAGATAATGGAGAAGTGAAGAGGCTTTGAAAAGAGGTGGAGGGGGATGGAGGCGCCCTTTTTTCCGTGTGGAGGCGTTGATTGCTTTCTGCTCTTTATCAGGGGTGGAGCGCCAGCCGCAGTCATGAGAAGTGCTGCTCCGAGGCCCATTGTGTTTGATGAGGGCGGCCATGTTCTTCTCTCTGAAGCGGCAGATGAGATAATATCAGCCATTACATTTCCCTCAGAAGTTTAGAAAAAAGGCTCAGCTTTGAAAAGCTCTGAACCAGGCTTTGGAAATGTTCTCCTGCGCTCTCGCAAGTTTCCCCAGACAAGGTTAGCAGCCGGAAACAGGACGTCTTTTTCGCATTGGGGTCATTTGAAAATTAGAGGGCCATTCAAGTGAAATTCATTATAGTTTTGTTTTCCTTTGTCACCATTAAAGCAACGCTAGGTCCGACAGGTGCAGAGTGTAATTCACAGTTACAGCACTGTCCTTAATCAAGGAGGAGGGAGGGGAATGACTGTGGTTTCCTACCATTATACAACATTTACATAGTGCAGTGTCTGCAGTGCTGTGCCCAGAGCAGCAGTGACAGAGGGTCTTTTGTCCCAGTCACAGCTCAGTGGAGCATCACAATTAATTAAGTAAAAATAAATATCTAGTGTTTTAACTTTTTTACTCTATGTTTGCAGCAATAGTTTTTCAAATCTCCTGAAAAAATATAGGAAATCACATGATATATATATATTTGGCTGTGATCAGTGTTTTTGACCAGTTTGCAGCTCATGTTTCTGAGGGAGCTGGAGATGGAGATGTGATGGACACTGACAGTTCAAGGCCTGGGCAGGAGTCTGATGTTTATTTGGGTTGGGAGATGAAGGGTGGAGTGAGATGGCAGCGTGATATTCAGCCGCGCTGATAGCACCATAATCCCTTAATGGAATCATTATCAGCTACCGACTTTCAGGAGGTGTTCTATATCTTTCATTTTTATAAGCAGCTGAAATGGTGCGACAGCCATGGTGCAAACCTGAATAGCAAAACAACATAATGAACTCTAATAATATAATACACTGAAGTGTGTGTTTACAGCACAAGGGCTAGGGCTCACTTTTATGGAGATTTAAACGATACACAGGATATTTTGTGTGTACATATATTTTATTGTTGCATTTATTTGTGTATTTGTATAATATCACAATATCATCAGCTGTATTTGATGAAGTTGTTGTTGTTTTTGATGTAAATATTATATATATAAATCATCACAGCTAAACAATTACACTGTATTGTTAATTATGAAACCTATATTCAATCAGTGGATTTATATTAAAATGTAGAAAAAATAATAATTAGAAGATGTCAGAGGGACCTTTTGTGTGAAGTCCACTCTGGAAATAACTGCCCTTTGTCTGTGCATCACAGTTATACAGGAAACTTATCCAGAACAAACCCAGGGCCCTTAAAAATCAATCAACACAATAAATGATATTTAGAATAATGCTGTAATATTTAGTGATTAAAGAAGTGATTATTTAGAGATTACAGATGTAATGTTATCATCTGGGCTCACCACCCGCAAGATCCAGAGTAGGGGTGTGGTGCAAAGCCCATTGGGCACAGAGCGGGGAGCAAAGGGGCCCCTGGCGTCATGGAGCTTTGCAGCAGAAACCGGTCATTGGCACCAGGAACGTAACCTCACTGGGGGGGGGTTGGAGCTGGTGCGTGAGGTTGAGAGATACCAGCTAGATAAACTTGGGCTTACCTCTACACACAGTGTGGGCTCTGGAACCACTCTGGAATCTCTCTCCTACTCAGGAGTTGTACAGGGTGAGAGGTGCCAGGCGGGTGTGGGGAACCTCACGAGTCCCCGGCTGGCGGCTGTGCAGCTGGAGTTTGTCCCAGTGAATGAGAGGCTTGCAGAGAGGAAAACTTTGACTGTTGTGTGTGCATTTCCACTGAACAGCAGCTCAGAGTATTCAGTCTTCTTGGAGGTAATGAGTGGAGTTCTAGAGAGGATTCATATTGATTAGTGCAGTTTATATACCCGAACGTCCACTGGGGGCGTTGTTTCACACAGTTTGACTCAGTGCAAAGGTGTTACATGTAAATTTCATGCTGATAAACATTTATTGAACTTTATATTATATATGTTTTTAAATATGTCGTTGACCTTTCAAAAGTGTTATATGTTGCCAACGGAGCTCACCAGCTTTTACTGTTTCCTCACTTCACAGGTGATAATACACCAGGTTAAATGCAACAAAACAGACACAACGAGCGCGGAGAAATAAGAGCACTGAGTAAAAACAGAGAAGAAAGAGAACAGAGTGAAAACGGCTAAAAACCAGAGCTTCTGCTCCTCGCTCCTCACTGCTGTGCGCTCGGGGTCGGGGTGAACAGAGAGCGGCTCATTATCATTTAAAGGAACAGGTGCTGAAAGCGGGCGTTCTGAACAGGGGCTGTTTACACAGGGGGAGAACACTGCCTCTCAAGGAAATGGTTAAATGTTATTGCTCACTGCAGTGTGCGTATCACGCGGTCAAATGAGCAGTGCTGAAAAGAAAAGGAGCACTTGTTAGAGCATAGTATTAGGTGGCGTGTGACCGCTGAGGAATGTGTCTTAAAATGAGTTTTGACATTCACTTTGCTTGGTGTCCAGTCCGGTAGCGGAGGACATTAGTCTCTAGTAATAGCCCGGCGTGGCTATGCTGATACCTTTTCCTCTCAACTGATGCATGACTTTACTGTGCTCTCCAGCCCAATGAGGAGCTTGTTTTGCTGCATGGGCATTATGGGTAATATCTGCTGTATCCTTGGACAGTTGCTTGTGTTGGAATCAGTGAGAATACTACAATGACCTCTTTGTTTCTACATTTATTTTATCAGCTCTGTAGTTTTAAAATTACGGGCTGTAGTCAACCTGTTGCTCTACATACATCATTGCCCTATTTTCCCCCTGTTCTTCAGCGCTCAGGATCCCCACAGAGCAGGTGTGAAGTGGTGGTGGATCATTCTCAGAGCTGCAGTGACACTGACGTGGTGGTGGTGTGTTAGTGTGTGTTGTGCTGGTGTAGAGTGGATCAGACACAGCAGTGCTGCTGGAGTTTTTAAACCCTGTGTCCACTCTCTGTCCACTCTGCAAGATATGCTTTTTTGTGTTTTACTGTGTTTGAAACCGGAGCACTCGGAGGAAACCCATGCAGACACTGTGAGAACACACCACACTCCTCACAGACAGTCACCCGGAGGAAACCCACGCAGACACAGAGAGAACACACCACACTCCTCACAGACAGTCACCCGGAGGAAACCCACACAGACACAGGGAGAACACACCACACTCCTCACAGACATTCACCCGGAGGAAATCCACGCAGACACAGAGAGAACACACCACACTCCTCACAGACAGTCACCCGGAGGAAACCCACACAGACACAGGGAGAACACACCACACTCCTCACAGACATTCACCCGGAGGAAACCCACGCAGACACTGGGAGAACACACCACACTCCTCACAGACAGTCACCCGGAGGAAACCCACACAGACACTGGGAGAACACACCACACTCCTCACAGACAGTCACCCGGAGGAAACCCACGCAGACACAGGGAGAACACACCACACTCCTCACAGACAGTCACCCGGAGGAAACCCACACAGACACAGGGAGAACACACCACACTCCTCACAGACAGTCACCTGGAGGAAACCCACACAGACACAGAGAGAACACACCACACTCCTCACAGACAGTCACCCGGAGGAAACCCACGCAGACACAGAGAGAACACACCACACTCCTCACAGACATTCACCCGGAGGAAATCCACGCAGACACAGGGAGAACATACCACACTCCTCACAGACAGTCACCCGGAGGAAACCCACACAGACACAGGGAGAACACAGCACACTCCTCACAGACAGTCACCCGGAGGAAACCCACACAGACACAGGGAGAACACACCACACTCCTCACAGACATTCACCCAGAGGAAATCCACGCAGACACAGGGAGAACACACCACACTCCTCACAGACATTCACCCGGAGGAAATCCACGCAGACACAGAGAGAACACACCACACTCCTCACAGACAGTCACCCGGAGGAAACTCACACAGACACAAAGAGAACACACCTCACTCCAGGACCCTGGAGCTGTGACAGAGACACCACCTGCTTCACCACGGTGCTGCCCTTCTTACCCAGTGCAGTTCAATCATGAATCTGATTGAAATCCTGTGCTGACCTGATAAATATGACATTACCCCTACCCTCTGTGTGAAAGCAATCCACTTCTGATAACTACTTTAGTCAATATAAAAAAACAAGACTGGTTTAATGAGCACTGAAGAACACTGATATACACTGCTGCCCCCACATGATGTCTGGTGATTTAAAAAGACAGTTAAGTCTCGAGAAAATCCCCAAACACAGGCCGAGTCTTTTACCTTATCAGCCCTCGCATTATAGACTCATTAAGGAGAAAAATGGTGCTCAATAAAAGCAATCACATCGCAGAATAAACCACGATTAAACAACCTTATTTGGGCCATTAGAGAGGTCGAGCACTCTCAGAAGATAGCGTGGCCTTTCTATCTCTGCCCATATGCTGCTGAAGAGTGCTTCTTCGTGTGTGTGGAAAAACACATGAAACGGCATCTGCTCAGGGTGAAGGCCTATATCTCGGCCAAAGCTGGAGGAGGAGTGACCCTATAGAGAAACAAGGCTACACTTAATGCACAATGTTGTGTTAAAGTCCAGCGTTGGAACGTAACCAAGAGGAAATTTACACGACTTTCCTCTTAACCCCGAGCGTGTGGTTAGCGCCCTCGCGCACACATCACTAATTCATGCTTCCCAGAGACGGCGCTGAGATGAGGACTCTCTCCTGCCTTCAGTTAGCGTAAGTGCAGATTACAAGTCTCTGTTCTCCTGAATACCCTTTGTGACTTAGCTGAGGATTCGAAGAAACCTTGGTAAAAGACGTGCAATATATCAGTGGTCAGTTTTATCACTGATGACTGGAAAAAAATAATATTACGATTATTATGAAAAAATAAGTGCAGTCACTTGGAGCGTCTTTCTACACAATTCTATTTTTAGTGCTTCTTCCACACCATATAGCGCCCTCTGCTGGCTGCTCTGGATGCATTGGCTGCATTATTTAAGGTGGAATGGAAAATTAAGGCATATCCAACAAAATGAAAACATAAATGCCCTGTGAAGGACTGGCGCCCCCTCCAGGGTGTATTCCTGCCTTGCGCCCAATGATTCCAGGTCGGCTCTGGACCCACCGTGACCCTGAACTGGATAAGGGTTACAGATAATGAATGAATCAATGAATGTTTCCAGACCTGTGTATAAATATAATCACACAATTAGTAAATGAAAATAATTAACTGTCAGTTTTAGTTTTCGCTCAAGCGTGGGTCATCTCTGACCAAAATAAAATTAAATAAAAGTTGATTTCATTTCATTTTAATGCTAAAATATAAAATTAAAGCTATTGTCAAAATAAAAGTCAAACACAACTTTGGCTTTGTTTTTTTTTCTTTGTGAATTGCATCACGTATAAAAGTTAAAATCTAAATGCAGTACGTTTTGAACTTTCTCAGCTCCACTGCACTGCAGATAAATAAATGTCAAAATGATGGTTTAAGATTCAGTTTTGAGCCTTGAACCTGTTTTCAGCTCCAAAATTAATACGAAAGTGAATCACGCACCGAACTTTGAATTGTTTACTTTTACACTTTGAGTTTTAATTTTATCAGTGACATGATATTTGTGCACACCTCTGGAAAAAGAAATGGCTAATTTCCATTTTTATTTCAATTTTTATCCTCTGCATTTTCTTTCAATCTCCGTTTCAGTTTTGATTTGATTTGCATCCCGTAGAGCTTCAGGCTTCAGTCTTCTCTGCAGTGTTCATGACCCGTGATGTAACGTGACGGAAACTCTAAACTCATTTAGGGTTTGCTATACCCCTCTACTCCTTTATTGGCATTGATTGTGTTGCCCTTTAGGCTCATGTGCAGCTGCTCCAAGTTGTCCAATTTTTTATTTTTTTTTTTCTTGGGCAAATGGAGAAGATATACATTTGATAACGACTTAAGGACAGATTACAGGCATGAGATTAGAAAGACACTGGTTCAGCTTGTAAGCTTGTGCATGTATGTGTGTGTGTGTGTGTGTGTGTGTGTGTGTTCACTGCCATGGACGGGTTAAATACAAAGGTACAATTTAATCGTAGTGCTGTACACTGACAATAAAAAGCGTGTTTCATTTCTCACGCCGGACACAGGCAGTATTCCCATTCCGAGTGGGTTTTCCCGCTGTGAAATGAGTTCCCTGCCCTTCACTCTTTTGTAGTGGAATAGATCAGTGTTACAAGTGCCCTGCGAACAAGAGATTCATTTTTAATGCAGCCGGTCTGAGTTGCTTTAGATCTCGCCTTTGTGTTTCCTGATGGAAAGTCAGGCAGAAGTGATGTGATTAGTAATAGTTGCGGTACATTTGAAGGCTCCGATTGGTCGGCGGCCAGCTTCAGTGAAAGGTCTGGTGAAAGGTCACCGCGAGTGAAATTTACACCGTATTATTTGACCGTTATTAGCATTCACTTCCATCCAGTGTTAATGTCACCAGCCGTCGTCCACATCTGGGCTGAGAAATGTGGCTTGACCGACCACGCTGGAGTAAGGTGTAACACGGTGTAGAACATCTTCTAACATTCATTCATTCATTCATTCATTCCTTCAACATCTGTAAACACTTCATTCTGAAAAGAGTCACGGTGGATCTGCTCTCTGGACAAGCCACCATACACTCACCCAGTCACACACTCATCCAGTCACTCACTCACCCAGTCACTCTCACGCTCACCCAGTCACTCACACGCACACCCAGTCACTCTCACATTTAACCAGTCACTCACACGCTCAGCCAGTCACTCTCACACTCACCTAGTCACACTCACACTCACCTAGTCACTCTCACATTCACCCAGTCACTCACACGCTCACCTAGTCACACTCACACTCACCTAGTCACTCTCACATTCACCCAGTCACTCACACGCTCACCTGGTCACTCATACGCTCACCCTGTCACTCATACGCTCACTTAGTCACTCACACGCTCACCTAGTCACTCACACGCTCACCCAGTCACTCACACGCTCACCCAGTCACTCACACGCTCACCCAGTCACTCACACGCTCACGCAGTCAATCACACGCTCACGCAGTCAATCACACACTCATGCAGTCACTCTCACACTCACCCATTCACTCACACGCTCACCCATTCACTCACACGCTCACCCTGTCACTCATACGCTCACCCTGTCACTCATACGCTCACCCAGTCACTCATACGCTCACCTAGTCACTCATACGCTCACCTAGTCACTCACACGCTCACCCAGTCACTCACATGCTCACCCAGTCACTCACACACTCACGCAGTCAATCACACACTCATGCAGTCACTCTCACACTCACCCAGTCACTCATACGCTCACCCAGTCACTCACACGCTCACCCAGTCACTCATACGCTCACCCAGTCGCTCACCCAGTCACTCACATGATCACCCAGTCACTAACACGTTCACCCAGTCACTCACATGATCACCCAGTCACTAACACGTTCACCCAGTCACTCACACACTGACCCAGTCACTCACACGCTCACCCAGTCACTCACACGCTCACCCAGTCACTCATACGCTCACCCAGTCACTCACATTATCACCCAGTCACTAACACATTCACCCAGTCACTCACACACTCACCCAGTCACTCACACGCTTACCCATTCACTCACACGCTCACCCATTCACTCACACGCTCACCCAGTCACTCACACGCTCACGCAGTCAATCACACGCTCACACAGTCAATCACACGCTCACCCATTCACTCACACGCTCACCCTGTCACTCACGCGCTCACCCAGTCACTCACACGCTCACCCACACACCTGTGGATGGTTTCCTCATACCTGTGCTGTGTGTGACATGATTATTACAAGCTAAAAAGTCTATTAATCCATTAACCTACACATACAGTATCTGTTCCATCTTTATACAATTATGAGAGTTGAGTCTCTCTCTCTCTCTCTCTCTCTCTCTCTCTCTCTCACACACACACACACACACACAGTGTTAGTGGCTCTAAAATACAGCATGTATAAATGAGTAATGACTCCACTGAAGAATAGTGTAAGATTCTAAAGGTAAAACCACACATCATCCGTTTTATAAATGTGTTTTTTTTCTGATATTAAAGGTTTTGATGGCTGTGATTATACCGTTCTGTCTCATGACAGCGGATAATGGTGCAGAAAAATGGTCTGACACATCGTCTGCTGCCTAAAGACGTGTTTACAGACACTCATATGTTCAGTCGTATTTTAACCACCTGCTACAACTGCCACGAGTGAAAGTCGTAGAACATGGAGCTCATAGTCTCACAGCCCCCAGCAGCTTCGAATAAACCCACTGCCGCAGCACAGTGTGTGAGGGAGGAGAGGGGCCTTGGCCGACAGCTCGGGCTGTGACTCAGTGTTGTGGGAAAGTCCTCTGTGTGTGTGTCTGAGAGAGACGGTACAAGGATTAGTAACACAACACACAGGGCAGCCGTCGTCCCTCCACCTGTCACTTAACCTCAGCTGCTGCTGCTCCAGAGAGAGAGAGGTTAGTTTAATCATCAATATGTCGTCGTTTGGAAAGGCCTTGGCCAGCCAGAGCCCCCCTCCTGTATTGATTTTAAACAGATGGCAGCAGAATTGTGTTTTTCTCTCTCCCTCTGTGTGTGTGTGTGTGTGTGTTTATGCTGACTTGCTGCCCAAATGAGCAGTGAGGCATTTATGTATAAGCCCACTCCTCCATCTAGAGACAAGGTGCAAACAAACCACCTCCCCGTGGAGTAGAGCACTAACACAGAGTCACTGAACTGAGCATTGAGCACCGAGTCATACTGGATTTTACATTTTTTTCTCACCTGGCAAAATGGGTGTGGCTGTGGGCGGGGCCAGAAACCGTAAACAGTCCTTTTGGTTCAGCAGGTTCATGTCTGTAGAGCTGGGGTTGTAGCACAGTGAAGATGAGGAGCTCTCAGAGAAGGGTTTTGTTAGTTCTACGTTTACTGCGACACTTGCTTGTGTATTTTTTAACCCACACCAAAGTGTTGAACAATGCCTCTGTGTCGGCTCAGACACAGCAGAGACAGGACGGAGTGTGTCAGAGGTCATAGAGCAGCAGCGCTCTTGGTCAGGGACGTGAATTCATGTATCAAACTTCAGCAAGGTTTAACTCAGCACGTGATGTCACACGTGTAAATTCCACACACCCACTGTGACCACGTCCAGACGCATACACACCTCTGATCAAACATTTGGAAACCCTCAAAAGTTTAATTAAAACATTCAGTTTGGTCTCAAGGTGAACTCATTCATGCCAGACTAATGTTTTTATACAGTGTGTACTACATATAGTTTACCTCGTGTGTGTGTTGTGCTGGTAAGAGTGGGTCAGACACAGCAGCTCAGCAGCTCTTTATCTTTAATGATCTCTCCTCTAGAAGTGGCTTGGTGGCTCTCTGCCTGCTGCTCAACAACGGGTTTCTTTTCTTTTCAGTGTGTGTGTGTGTGTGTGTGTGCATGCATCTGTGTTCTATAGGTCAAAGACCACAGGTTGATTGACAGCTGCCTCTCAGTTCTCGTCTGCTGCAGGGGCGTCCAAATCAGAGCAGCAGTAATGTGTGTTTGGAGCTGTGTGGAAAAATATTATCACTGTCCAACAACGAAAAACATATGTCTCCAAAACAGTAGCTTTTACATGAGAAGGGAAAAAGTTTAATTGAACTTAGGGGGCAGCCGTGGCCTGGTGGTGAGGGAACTCAGTCCCCAGAGTCGGCAGGTCATGACTGAAGTGCCCTTGTGCAAGGCACCTATCCCCCCCTGCGCCCCCCCTTGAGGAAGGCACCTGACTTAATGTCACCGCTCAGGGCGTGTGTGCTCACTGCCCCTAGTGTTCACTAGTGTGTAAATGTGTGTTTCACTGCAGGGATTGGGTTAAATGCAGTGAAAATATTTCCTCTGTGTGAGAGCACAGTTGGCAATAAAGTGATTCTAATAAATAAAAAATTCTAATTCATTCTAATGAATGTAAAACGTTTCATTTAGAGTCATGTTGGAGTGTATCTATTGGTCCATTACATCATGAATTATTCACACAGTGTGAAGGACAGCTGCTGTGTTCAAACGATGTAGTAAACAAAACATCCACAAACACGGAGATGTGTGTTTTGGTTTGGACAGTGATGATGTGTTGAATGGAGCTCTGGGGAAATGCTCTGCAGCAAAGCTTTAAGGTCATCATTAGGCTATGTTCACATTAGCAGACTGAAGTGAATCAAATCTTAATGTGATCTGATTTCGTTCAGGGCTGAACTTTCCTTTGTGTTCCTAAATCAAATATGTATCTGCTTCATGGCCATGCGGCGGCATCAGATCAAATTTCATGTGATGTTTACCTGTACACATGCGCTTCGAGCTCTTGCCTCAGCCAACACAAGCATCGCAGCCAAACAGCAGCAGAGGAGAGGCTCAGACTGCATCCCAAATACGATACACTCCCTGCATAGTGCTGTTGACTGACCCTGAGCAGAATGCGATGCACATGTGAGCTACTAATGCATCCATTAGTTCAGTTTTAATACATCGAAGCATCGCAGGAAGACGATGTTTTTGTTGTTGGTCACAGATGCGCTGTGTATAAATGTATCACTGAGCACCTGCTGCCGTTTCAGGGACAGATTCATTCACATTACAGACAGATACTGCTCACTTACAGTTATAAATGTGAACCATCAAGATCTGCCACATCCGATCTGAACACGATATCAGGATTGGTTAATGAGGCGTGTAATGTGAACGCACATTATTTTATGCACTTAAAAACAGTGCGATGGTGGTTCTGAGGCTGTAAGTGGGACATACTGGAGGAGTTATGGGCTCATATTGTGACTGAATTAAGGCAGAATTCACCTTGTGCTTGCTCTCCGTGCACATCAGACCTTGGGCGAATGATTGTGTGTGTGTGTGTGTGTAATACAAATAGTGGCACAAATAGCCTTCACTTATGGATTTAATTTTTTAAAGCTGTACTGCAGACAGAATGCCTGTTTTAAATATTATTTATTCCTGATTCTGAGGTTCATTTTGAGGTTAGAGTGTTAGAGTTAGAGTGTTAGAGGCACTCAAAGCAGTGTTCAACAACAACATTCACAAGTAATGGCCCATGTAGCTCTATCTGATCTTATAATGACAGTAATACAAGTCCGTGTGTGTGTAAGTGTGTGTGAGATCATTGTCTCGAAAGCTCTCTCTAAACACATTGATAACCCCAGGCTCGCAGTCATAGCCGGGTCACTGTGGACGGATCCGGCGGCTAACGCTGCACAGAAGTTCCCCCGTGGACCGAAAGTTTAGCCCCGAATGTCGTTGTGTATTCACTGCATCCGCCGCGAACCCTGGACCACCTGAAGTTCTATTTATGTTCACAATTAATTGGAGGGAATCTGGCTGAGGAGCAGGTCAGGAGTATAATTACGAGGTTTCGGAGGTGTCAGACGCCACATTAGGCCACATCAAGCCCCTGTCTCTTCTATGGAAAATTAAATACAGAAATAATATGCAAATCAGCGCGGATCTCGGCGGCCCGGGAAGGCTTCCTGGAGTGGCATAGTAACGGACTTGTTAGGATTCAGAGCAGGGCTATTGTTATGTATATTCATATCAGTGCTCTCCAAGACTGAGAGAAGACAATGAGGCAGAAATTTCACAACAGCGCATGCACTTTGACTCGCTGAGTGATTGCCATTAATATTTGACCACACTTCCAAGACAAAAAGGGGCTGTCTAATGAACGCCAGGGGCTTGATTGACAGATGATATTAGCGCAGAGATGGGGAGCAGTGACCTGGGTTCCCGGACAGCCTTTGCCCATCACTGTAGCCGAAGCAGGGCTTTGTTTTGAGGCTCGACACTTTGAAGCGATCTCGGCTACTTTCAAACCAAACACGAGGCGTCATGCTGTTCCACGTTCTGTGTTTGTGCGAGGTGCCGCAGTGTCGCCCAGGCTATGAATACTGTCAGATTACCATGATGCACTATTCTGGGCTCGCTCCAAACACCAACCCCTTCCCCCCTCCACCATCTGGGTGTGATGAAAAAGTGATAAGGGCTGCTGTAAACATCAGCAACACTCCCCGAGACACACCGTTTGTTTAGACTCGCTGGGAAAGGTCAGGGAGGCTCGTTTTTGAGGAGATGAAGATCTGTCACCGTGCCTAGGTTTCTGAAGGCTAGCTGATGGGATACTATAACTACAGCGCCTTGTGCCAGAGAGGGAGATGGAGGGAGGTTAGACAGTTTAATTCTTCTTCCCGGCAGCCATAGCTAGAGGCTGTCAACACAGTCCAGAGAGAGGTGTCCAACGTCCACGGGTCAGAGCCAAGCTCCCTTTCTCCCGTTCTGCCCAGAAGACGCCTCTCAGAATGTCTTCTCTTCAATGGCACGTTCAAACACAAATTTTAAGGCTGGGTTTGTTCGTCTGGTCATTCATCAGCCACTTTACCAGGAACTTCTAGCTTTGTCTCCCACTCGGTGGACTTTAGGAGCACAGTATTCCAAACACCTTTAGCACTGAACCTGTTCAACAGCGCGGTAAACAGAAATAAGAATATTATTATTATCATTTTCAAGCCCCGTCCACAAGGATGTAGTTCACTACACACTGAAATGAATGAATCCAGATCTTAACCGTGCGTTATATATCGCCCAATGCTGATACTGTTTGACAACGTGGAATATATAAACCCAAGACGGATGTAATTTTGATATCATTGTGCATCGCCAGTGGGAATGTCACGCTTGAGCAACTCTCCTAACACTGCATTCGACTGGTAATAGAAAAGTGCTTTGGATAAGAGCATCTGCCAAATGCCACAAAGGGCAATGTTAATGGGTTCGGTCATGTTCTGTCGGTTTTGGGCCTGGTTAGGGTCAGGTTCTGGTTTTACGTCTCAAAGCCTGGCTCATGTTTATCAGTTTTTACCCTCCATTCTTTGTGCTTTAACTTCCTCTCTGTTTTACTCTCTGTTACTAAGAAAAGTTTCATTCTGGCAGAGCTCACACACTGAGGACCCTACTGTGATGAGAAAAGTGATGTTTGGGACATCACTACATTTTTTTTGCTTTTTTTTATTTTTTTGCATTTTTATTGCTACATAGTGCAATTTCTGCAGTGCTGAAGCTTGAGTAGCAAAGACTGAGGCTCATTTCTCCTTATTACAGCTCAGTGTATAGTCACAATGATTTTGAAGCTGTAATATTAAGGCACAAGCATTATCTAGTGTTGATTTAAAGTTATTTAACTTAATGTTTGTGCACAGGAGCTGTTCAACAAGTCTCCACCGAAGTTGGTTCATGAACCAGTGAAGTCTGTTCCCAGCTGGAACCAAAGGACAGTGGGTTCTTTAGCAGGAACCGTGAGTGCATTCGTGGGCAAGTGTACAGATAAAGAAGTTCCAGAAAGAGCTCAGAGACTGAAATAAAGCATTATGGCATGGAGCTGGACAGGTCATATACAGAGTGTTATATGAATAAATTAAAAGAAATAAAAGAGGAACCTGCTCCATCTGTGTGTGTTACTGGGACTGTGTTCGGCGCCACTCCAAGAGTGACTTTTTACTCCTAGTTCCCCAGCGCCACAGTACGACTCAGAAATGAGCTGTAAACAGTGGATAAACCATGACTCTGTCCTGATTCTATCCCTTTATCTCTGGCTCTGGAGATGAAATCAGACACAGCACTGAAACGCCGCCCCCACAGCACCCCCTGCTGGCGACATACCATTGGCTCCCATGAAAACTCATGCTCTGTGGGCTGTTTTTGCTTAAACACCAGAGTAACATGACTGACACTGCGAGAGTAAAGTCATTCTGATTCCCACATTTGGTCTTTCTCACCTTTGCCTATGGAATTTTCTCATCCACTACCACTCACTGCTCTCTTCATTTCTCATTCACACTCGGCCTTCAGGTCTTTTCTCCTCCTTCAGAGGTCGTAATGACATCCAGGACTGTGGCACAGCTGTGCCCTGAAGCTATACTGTAGGAAGCTCTGTGTAGCTGAGGACCCCTGCTCCTCCATCCTCTTTTTCCTGCCGCTCTCTTTTCGAGTTGCCTCTCTAGGTAGTGTTCTTTTGCCCACAGCTAAACATATCGTTCTGTGGCAGTGGTCCTGCTGGTTGGATCTTTGTGTGTCTGAAAATGAGGCAGAGAAAGTCTGTCTGCTCCTCTGTCCAGCTGCTGTCAGCTGCCGGCTTTTTCTCCATCGCTTTCTTGTTGCCAGTTTCTTTCATATCCACAGATAAAAACTAGGTGCTGGCGTTCTTCCCAGATTTTTGGGGAAAAAAAAGGCTCTTTGGTCTTGGTGTTGTAAAAGATAAAAAATCATGTACCTCTAAAAGAGTGACTTTAGATGATGAGGCAACATGTTAACGCAGAGAGGTTTTATTTCAAGTCGTTTTGGAGCTGATTCGTCTTTCGTAAAATCTTTTTAGAGTCTAAAGGTGCAGCTTTAGATGGTGGTGGTAACACACCTCGAAAAGTATGGGGTGCTCATTTGCTGCCGTAAATATAAAAAGGCTAATGCACCCCATAAACACAAGTTCACATTTAAAAAAGTGGTGTCTTGATGTGTAGAACATTGGACATTATACCAACTCTTCATTGTCTGATTCATTAAATGTTGATATAACGTGGAAACAAACAGAGATCTGAGCGCAGTTAATGAATCAGCTTCAAAGCCTGAAATCATGCTTATTTTTATGTCGATATTTTCTGAAGAACCAGTGACAGGATGGATTTTAGAGGCTTGTGCTTGCAGGTGGATTTTTTTGACAACTCTGAGTCAGTTGTCTATTTCAGGACAAACCCATAAAATAGGATCTAAAAAAAAAAATGAACACAAAAGATACCCAAGATGAAAGACTCACACTGAGTTTAACACCTTTTATTTTTAGGACAGGTAGGGTAAAGAAATCATCATAATTATTATTATTTAGCTTCCTTCCAACAGCTGGTTTAGTGAAAATCCGTGTTACACACACACACACACACACACACACACACCCACAGTCAGTTACCTGTGTACTGCCCAAGTCCAAAAAAAGGCAGGATAAAACGAGCCGTTCTGATTCTGCTCCGTTTCTGATGTCAAGTGCAGAGACTTCAGAATGGCCCCGCCCCCTCTGCTGAGTCTGTCCAATCACAGTGTTTATGTGAGAGCGCAGAGACGAGGTTAAACTCAGCAAAACAGACACAACGAGCGCGGAGAAATAAGAGCACTGAGTAAAAACGGAGAAGAAAGAGAACAGAGTGAAAACGGCTAAAAACCAGAGCTTCTGCTCCTCGCTCCTCACTGCTGTGCGCTCGGGGTCGGGGTGAACAGCGAGTGGCTCATTATCATTTAAAGGAACAGGTGCTGAAAGCGGGCGTTCTGAACAGGGGCTGTTTACACAGGGGGAGAACACTGCTGTGGGGCTCGTGGGGTTTGGAGCAGGTCACAGATGTTTCATTAAGAAACAGAACTTGACCCTTTCCTTCCAGAGAGCTGTCAGCTCCTAAAGAGCAGTCTTCAGAGGGTTGTTCTCTTGAGGAGCCGTCTCTCTGAGGCCACAGGCTTTCAGACACAGCTAATGTGTTCATGTGATGAGGAAAAATGAAAACGGGGAAATGCAGATGAAGGCAGTTAAGACAGAATTAAACCCAGTAGCAATGAGGCCTCAAGACTTCAGCGTCTGCTCTCTTCTCTTCAACACGGTTCCTGCCAAAACAGGTCAGTTCCTGTGTTTCTCACTCAAATCCTTCCCTCTAAACGAGGGTCAGTCTGCAGTTCTGCCCAAACCCATGCGATCAACTAAGCTTTGAGCTCAGCCCACTTCTCCACGGCCACCTCTTTACTTAAACCCTTCGGCTGAGTTACATTCCACTCCGTCCCAGAGCCAAGGCTTTCATCCCCCCTCCTTCCAAAGCTGCCGAGGACGCTCTGAGCACAGCCGGTGCATTTACTCACCGGAGAACAGTGCTTTCCTCTTGGACAGAGATGGAGTGCTCCATTGCTCAAGGAAATTAAAGAGAATGTGTGTTACTTGGAAAAGAGGCATTGGATCACCTCATATGAACCCTACATTCATCATGCTTTATTAATGTGTGTTTATAACCTGTCATATGGCCTACATAGGGCTGGGGAGGGTGTCACAGTGCCATATCATTTACAAACTAAACTGGTGTACAGTACAAGTGCCAGAGTAAGTTTGGTACCACTTTAGAATAAGACACTTATTTTAAACACTGCTTTATTCGTGTTGTTAAATTGGTTGTAAACACACTAAAAGTCATTAGATTTTGGTAACACAGTTATAAAGGATAACAGGGACATATTTTAGTTTTTAATTTGTATTTTCCATCAGTCTGCGTTACGCCGTCAGCTCCAGCACATATCTGTTATTACACAGGGTTAACCATTTAACCACCATTTAATCATTGCTGGTGAAAGACTGTCTTGTTAGACACTGATGATAATGTGGTGTTTAGATTAACATGTGAAAAGACTAAAGAGGTAACAGTTGCCCCTTCTCTCTGTTACAAATGATTACTGAGGACATGTTTACAGTGTAATTAATAACATTAATAGCATTTATGAATGTGGTCTTATTTTAACTGTAAGTTGTAATCGCTGTGGCTTGCGGAGCTCGTGTTAAGGTCTGAGTTAGAAATGCTATAGTCCAAGTGGATGTTTAGGGTAAAATTAGAATAAACCTAGAGTTTAGAATGGAGTTTTAGTGCAGGGTTTGGGTTAGTGCAGGGTTTAGAGCTTGGGGTTAGATCGTAATGTTTGGGGTTAGGGTTTGAGTGAGGATTAGGTTCATGAGAGTTCAGGTTAAACTTAGAATAAGTCCCCAAAAAAATGAATGAATATTGTGGCCCTTGAAACCATGGAGACAAGACTCTGTGTGTGTGTGTGTGTGTGTGTGTGTGTGTGAGAGAGAGAGAGAGAGAGAGCTCTGATTACTCGTAGGTATTTTTGGCAGCACACCGTGAAAAATAAAAGCCTCTCGCTTGAGATTACAAACTGAGCTTTGGTTTATTTATGATGTAAATAAATAAATAAACTCACTCAAGATTACAGCCGTGCTTTTTGTTTGTTATTTTCTGAAAATGAAAACTACAATTGGTAATGTAATCCATAAAGTAGGTCTCTGCACAAATGTATGCGCTCTCTCTTACACACACACACACACACACACACACACACACACACACACAGACTTATTTCAAGCAATAGATCAGGAAGGAGGGTCCCACATTTATTTCCCGGCTAATGTTCCCACTATCTTTAGGGTTGTGGACCGGTCTGTTTCTCCATCTCCATTAAAAGCGGAGTTATCTCCCCGACGCAGGCGACTAGTTAATGAGCGGCTCGACGTGCTCCGCGTCCTTCACACTTCCCTCAGCGTCTAGTTCAGAATACGCTGTGGAAATCAGGTCTTATCAGGTGAAATCCTGTTAAACCCAGTCAGTGTGTCTGGAGCCTGGTCCTGAGACGTCCGCTGTGAGGACGTCTCTTCATTTCTCCAGCTATTCTCCACTTTCTCCACGCCTGGGTTTAGAGGAATGTCGTGTTTGGTTTGTTTCAGGCAGCGTTTCTTAAATCAGTAATCTGCCTTTGTTCTCAAGACTAAACTGATCTGCCATGGGACACAATTCCTGACCCTTCACAGAGATGATCAAAGAGCTAAATGACTTTAAGGTCAATGACAGGTATATTTAGTTAATGCATTTGAACTGGGATTAATTTAACTATTAAAACAAGGATATTGCAATTTGAACTAAATAATTTGAGAGAGAGAGAGAGAGAGAGAGAGAGAGAGAGAGAGAGAGAGAGAGAGAGAGAGAGAGAGAAACAGAGAGAGAGAGAGAGAAAGAGACAGAGAGAGAGAGAGAGAGAGAGAGAGAGAGGCAGAAAGAGACAGAGAGAGAGAGAGAGGCAGAAAAAGAGAGAGAGAGAGAAAGACAGACAAAGAGAGAGAGAGACAGAAAAAAGAGAGAAACAGAGAGAGAGAGTGAGAGAGAGAGAGATGGGCAGAAAGAGAGAGAGAGAGAGAGAGAGAGAGAGAGAGAGAGAGAGAGATACCAGAGAGAGGGGGGCAGAAAGAGAGATAGAGAGACAGAGAGCAAGAGAGACAGAGAGATAGAGAGAGAGACAGACAGACAGAGAGAGAGACAGAGAGAGCCACAGAGAGAATGAGAGAGAGAGAGAGAGACCTTTAAAGTGTTAGAGACTGCCTATGTATTTCTGTGTCCTTCACATCTCTCCCCCTCTCCCTTCTCTCTCACACGCACAGAACTCACAGAACACAACTCACGATTTAATGAATTTCAACCAGGGTGGGGACCCTCCAAAAAATCACCCGTAGCTCCAAAACTTTCCCGGTCCAAAAATGAACAAAACATACCATAGCGACAAGGAAAGTATGGTGATCGAGATGTAAAAACTTTGCACTTTGAGTGAGAATTGATGGTGTAATGAGTTAAAAACAGGCAAAATTTTGAAATTCTGCATTCCGACCCGCTCTTAAAATACATTGAGCTCTATGGGAGTGAAACCCTTCTAAGTGTTGAACAAAAATTCATAACTCAAAAACAGTAGATTCAAACGGTCTGAAATTTACATATGTGAGAAAGGGGACATTTCTCTACCATTTAAATTAAGTCTGTAGGTGAAAGTATAAGGAAGTTATGGCAAAATGCTCGGCAGAAAATTGAAAAAGAAAAGAAAAAAAAAATTCAATGCATTCCTATGGGAGTGTACACACCCTCCAAACAAATGCTTATATCTCAGAAAGATTTCACTTAACTGTATGCACCGTTGTGACAAGGAGACTCTGGGGATCGATCTGGTATAAAAAATCTGCAGATTGAGTTTGAATTATGCGTGTTATGATGAGTTAAAAACAGGAAAAAAATTTAGAAACCACACTCTGAGCCTCTCTAAAAATACATTGAACTCTACGGGAGCCAAAACCCTCCCTAGTGCCGAACAAAACATCATAATTGACGTCACGTATTTTCAAAAATGTTCAAATTTACAGACAGGTGCTAAAAAGGACAAGTTTCTCTACCATTTAACTTGTTTCTAGTGAAACTATAAGGAAGTTATGGTGAATTGTTTGGCTGAAAAGTGAAAAAACGGTTTTCGGGCAGAGAACCTAGAGTGCGGTGACATCACACACTCTAGCTGTCCCCCATTCAAATGAATGGAGGGATATTGAAGGAGGGATAGAAAGGGAAGGATGAGAGCAAGAGGTCCAAAAACGGGTTCAACCGTCTGAGATCTCGTTAGAGCACTTTGAATATTATTTCCATAGAAATGACTGGGGAAAAACGGAGCGAAAAACGAGTGTAGCGGGCAAACGAGTGTGGGTATCGGAAAGCTGTATACAAGCCCGCATCATCGCTATAAGACGCACAATTTTTAGGTGGAACGGAGTTAATAGCTCTAAAAACTGTGGGACGAGTTAAGCGGACAAGGAAGTGCAGAATAATAAGAATAATAAAAAAATAGAAGAACAATATATTGCTCCGCTGCTTAAAGCAGCAGGCACAACATAATAAAAATTAAAGTAGAGCATAGCACTGAAAAATAAAACCAAATAATGTTAAAAGGAAAAATAGAAAACACTATGCTAATGTTAAACTACAGTCACGGGGACCGTGGCTGTGCCTTTGTCCACGATGTCAAGTAAAGCCAGCATGTATCCCACCTCTGTGAAGTGGATGGTGTTTCTCTCAGTGGTGTGTGTGTGTTCAGGTTCTAAAAGGAGTGAGGTGTTCCCTCGCTTAAGAGCAATATATACTGTGGAGTGTGGGGCAGAATCTGTGAATGTGCAAGATCATGAGTGGACCCCCCTCTGTGATAAAAACTAGTCATTTAATGTAATTCAACATAGTGTGTATCTTTGCTGTCCAGTAAAACTAACTGTATCTAACAGTAACTTTACAAGAGAAGGGGAAAACCTTTACTTTAACTTTCAATGGAAAACAATATAACAAGATTTTTTTGGAGCATATCTATTGCTCCAGAGATCTCAACTGACCTCACTCTCCGAAGTGTGCACGCTCTGAAACAGTAGTGACACCGCCAAGGGTACACCTTCAGTACCTTTTACTTAGGTAACATTATGGTACCATCTTCTATAGTAAGGTTTCAAAATTATGTTGAGTTCATCCGTGCCGTTTCATCTCCAGGACTTTTATTGTGTTCTTTTATTCTTCACAGTTGTATAGTGAACGATTACAGAGATCCCCCTCTTTAGGGAACACAACTGGACTTTAACATGACTGCTGTACATTTTAAATGTACACTACACTGTTACACTGACAATAATGTACCTTTACCGTAGGTTTTTCTTTTCTTGACTGTGTAAGATAGCCACTAATCTCCAGCAGTCTCTATCTGTACACTCATGTGACAGATCTGGGCAGTATGCATTCTCCCCAGCAGCGTTAAGCTCTTCAGAAGAATTATTTAGTATCACTTTATTGGTCACTGTGCTCTCACACAGAGGAATTTGTCCTCTGCATTTAACCCAATCCGTGCAGTGAAACAAAAATTTACACACACACTAGTTAACACTAGGGGGCAGTGAGCACACACGCCCGGAGCAGTGGACAGCCCTTCCGGTTACACACCCAGTTCCCTAACCCCTAAAATCAGAGACTGTGTTTTATGTTGTGGTCCCTAACCTGTTCAGAAAAGTAAATCCATCATCTGTTTTCTTGGATGAGCCTCAGTGTTGAGTCCTGTGCATTAGTTTCTCACAGCAGTTTCAGACTGAGAGATGTTAGTGAGACTGTCTCGATTTAAGAGGATCCCACTCAATACGTGCTGGTTCCTGGCAGTTTGCTCTTGTCCTCTTGTCTTTTGTGTTGAGATATTAAGTGTGTCGGGCTGGTGTGTCTCTCCCTGTCTTCTCTCTAGCACGTGTTTGTTTTGGTTTCGCTAATGGAATCAAACAAAGCTAACGTGCTCTTTGGCTGTTCATTGTTTTCCCTTTGGGTCACGTCCACGTTCTGCTGCCTCTCGCTTTTGATTCTGGAGCTGTCTGTAATAGTGTGTAGGAAGCAGTCTCTCTCTAATGACCCATCTCTTCTCTATTAGTCCTCTCTTATGTTCCTCTTTCTCTCTATATCTCTGTCTGTCTCTCTCTCTCTTTCTCTCTATCTGCTTTTCTCACCAGCCCTCTCTTTCCCCAAGGCTCTCCACCAATGAACTCTGTCCTTCTTTTGTGTGTGTGTGTGTGTGTCCACTCCAGCCTCACTCCACGTCAGCAGTGTGCTGAGGCTCTCTCTCTCTCTCTCTCTCTCTCCATCACGTCTGCTCTCTCTCTCCGCTAATAGATTTAGCTGCCAGGCATCTGGCTACCCACTTCTCTCCCTCACCTTTCAATTATTCAGATGCCACTTATATGCAAATGCTGTCCCATCTAGGATATGCTAGCATGTCTCTTTCCCCTCTCTTACTCCCTCTCTCCCACTATCTCTCTGTGTCTCTCGCCCTTCCCGTTGTTGGGAGTGCTTTTGCGGTGGACCCTCCAGAGCCTGTTTGAATTTGATGCATGGCGCGTTCTCTAAGATAGAGTCCCTCATCTCCTTACGTGTGGGTCTCCATCAAGCTCTGACTATTGGACTGTGATCTAGATGACTTCCCAGCAGTTCCCTAGCAACAACTGCATCTCTCTGTTGCCTAGCTACGCAGCCTCAGATACGGCCGCCTGACTTTCCTGTTGCCATATGGACGCTTTTTGGCGCGAGGATCATGTTTGGCTTCCCGATGAAGCTGATGAAGCACGATCGACGGCTGCAGGAACAAAGCGCTGCCCTTTTAGGGAGTAAGAGGGCTAAAGTGCTGCTTTACTGAAGCTTTTGTGGGTTTGCCTAAATAAAATAAGAATGGACAGGGTCAGATGACAAGGATTATAACAACAAAGCCATTAGTCCAGCTCATGCTGCAGTTACAGTGGTGTGGTGAGCACCATATGGCACACATCCCATTCGTTTTGAATGGGAATGGTCGGATCTGTCCGACACAGCTGTGTGTGTCATGGGGATCTGGTGAGATGAGTTGTGTGGTGTGCTTCAAAAAGATGAGTGGAGCTCATGCAAATTAATCTTACCAATACAAAACAATGGACCAATCAGGAGTGAGGCACATGGATAAAACATGTTCTGTTTTTTTTCTTTTCTTACTCACTTCTTTAGAGGATATTATGTTTCATTTTCACTTGTTTTACTTTTTAAACAACAAGATACATGCCTGAACATGTTCTATTATAATACACAGTTGATTTTATACAGTGGTGTGTGTTGTAAAGCCCTCACTGTTGTCACTCATCTCACACAGCCTTGTTTTATTGTGACATGGACACAGCTCAGTAAAATAATGAAGATGAAGGACAGGGGACATTAGTTAAACTCTGATCTGCATCTATAAAACAGCAGTGTGTTCAGTGAGGGTTTGTTTATATGTGTAAACTTTAGTCTCTTGCTCGTCCCCCGTTATGCCTTTACACAGAGTATGACCGGCTCCGCCTAGGGGGCATCTCTGAAAGGGAACCTCTGGCTTCAGTTCACTTTTATGGATCCTATTATGAAAGTGTGTTACCATTGTTACTACTTGCAATGTATTATTAACATTTTTTTTAACATTCTATAATTGAAATAAAATGTAATTAGACAAATGATATGCCTTAAAACATGCCGAATGCCAAGGATGAAGTGCAGTCAAACTGTTCTATCTGTGACACTGAAAAACATAAGGCGTCCATTAGATGAATATTATTTTAGCAAGAGTTTTTGATCAAATATTACAGGCATGACTTTAACGCCCGCAAGCCGACCCGATGTAAACGCTGCATCAGTTTCCCTCTCTGCCATCCTCTTGCTGGGTTGTTTCCTCGAGGCGTAGGTGGTGGAGCTGAGGCAGAGTTATCAGGATCAGTGGGAGGCTTTGGCAGAGCAGGCAGAAGGTGGAGTGAAGGGCAAAGAGAATGAGGGTGAAGGGCCGCACCCTAATTAACAGACATTGGAACAGCCAGGCCTCAGGAAGCCAGTCTGCTGACTCCTGCTCCCCTCCCTCTGCCTCGCCACCTGGCTCAGGCCTCATTTCCCGGGCCTCGTGATGTGCCCTATTAAAAGCGGAGGCTCGTTCCTGTGTTTCCCCCTGCCCTGACACATACCTGAATTAACTCATCAGGTAATTATCAAGGCCCACACAAGCTAAATCAGGTGTTAGAACAGGGGAGAACAAAATTATGCAGAGCATGGAGTTTGCAACGGGGTCAGACACCACCGAGAAGCTCCTGCCACCAGGTCGAAGCTCAGTGTATTTTTAACAACACAGATTTATTCCAATTCATCTCTTACTGCCTGGATCCATAATTCTTTAGAAAGACATTTTACACGGCATTCGTAAACCTCAGCTGACATAAGTTAATATTTGTTATATGCCTTTTATTGTAAAGGTTCAGAAAGATCTGAAATACAGTGCTCTAATGAACCCTAGAACATTATTAAGTGCTAAGCCCTGGAAACGTTTCCTAGGAGACACACGTAAACATGGACCTCCAGCTCACTGCGTTTATTGTTTGAGCTGCTGTTTGTCTGCTGTAGATCCACAAAGAAAAAACATGTAAAAATGTCTTTGTGTTGTGGATGTGACTCGGTCAGGTCTGTCTCTACACACCGTAGTGGGAGCTGGAGATTAGGAGAACAGCACAGACTCGAGGCTACCTTCCACCTTAAATGTTTCAGAAAATTAGTATAAAGTTGGAATAAAGGCTGTAACGGTATGTTTTGTGGCTCACTATGTTCTTCTACAGGTAATAGTGGTTATTTGTGGTTATTATATATGCATTCGGCTATATATAATGTAGTGTAGCTTGTCATAATTTTACCGTTTCATGTGTCCTCCACTGCTCCGAGCTCCACTACATGCACCTGGGTTTACTCTCAGGGCTCTGTTCTCATTGGCTGTTGAAGGGAATCATTCAGCATTGAGTTCGTGAAGAGTTTATGGGTCGAAAACATTGTGATGCCTGTGACGCCTCTGAAATGTGATTTGGAGTCAGAGCCCCTTGTAACCTATCCACAATCACTGGACACACACCCTGGGTTTAGCATCACACACTCACACCTGTGGACAGTTTCACACACTCACCCGGTCACTCACACACTCACACCTGTGGACAGTTTCACACACTCACCCGGTCACTCACACACTCACACCTGTGGACAGTTTCACACACTCACCCAGTCGCTCACACACTCATATAGTCATTCACACACTCACCCAGTCACTCACACACTCATCTAGTCATTCACACACTCACACCTGTGGACAGTTTCACACACTCATCCAGTCACTCACACACTCATCTAGTCATTCACATACTCACACCTGTGGACAGTTTCACACACTCACCCAGTCACTCACACACTCATCTAGTCATTCACACACTCACACCTGTGGACAGTTTCACACACTCACCCAGTCACTCACACCTCTGGACACTCTCACACACTCACCCAGTCACTCTCACACACTCACCCAGTCACTCTCACACACTCACCCAGTCACTCACACACTGACCCAGTCACTCACACACTCACCCAGTCACTCATACCTGTGTACAGTTTCACACAACCACACCACCCAGACTATATGTTTTTCTTTATGTATTACTTTTTGTTGATTCATTCATTCATTCATTTTTTCACCCACATTATATAAGCAGGAGTTCAGGGAGAGACACAGAGTCACATTTAAGCATGGTGTTTGAAGTGGGTGGTGTCTGCATTGTAAAATCTCACTTTATAATATTTAGGCATTATTCACTCTTTAAGACTCACAGCTCTTTTGTTACTTTCTGCTACGCTCCCTTTACCAACTGTAGGCTTCTGTGGTTGGAGCCGCAGGGCCATTTACAGGTCAGTGCTTATCCATTCCTCTCTCACACTTTGACTTTCCTGTCTTTCCTGGCAGTTTGACTGAGAGAGTGTCGTGTTTTATTGAGAAGTTCAGAATGAGATTTAGCTCAAGGCTAATGGCAGTTTTTTTTTTTAATACTTTGTTAAGAAATTCATACAAAATATCACACTACTAACACAGTGCATCAAAACAGTATACTTTCCCCCCTTTTAACATTTAAGGACAGTACCTACCCTATAATTAATATATTCCAACATTCTATCATTTTAACAGAATCCATGGATGTCTTTTGTTCTTCTGTCCACTGTTCTTAGTCTTTTCAAATCACACAGACCTGATTAAAAACAACATCTGCAGGAATTAGAATTTGATTTATAACCATTAAATATACACAATATAAGCCAATCCTAGGGAGTGTATCCAAACATGCCATACATTAAAGTTCTACAATTAATATCTACATTAAAACCAACAGCTTTAATTCTAGTCCATATTCCAGCTGCCCGTCCACATTCATGGAACAGATGTTCTATTGTTTCTCTGAGTGACAGTCAGAGACAGGGCACAGTGTTGTAGTCACATAACAGCTCCATTTAACCACACATCTCACTGCTGATCGACCAGCACTGATCACCCACGTCACCCACGTCACATCTCCAACACGTGCTGAAATGTCTTTAGTTTGGAGATTGTTTATTAAATTTTTTGAAAATTTAAAAAAATGCTTGTTTGAAATTGACCTCCACAGATGTGTTCATTTATTTTATTATAAATGCTATTACTTTAAGAGATGCCCAATCAAGGTTTAATTGCTTATATTTTTCAATAAAATCTCCATAAATTAACTAGAAATAAGGAATGCCATCTCTGGCCCTTCCTCTGTTTTTGGTCTGTGTTGTTACATTACCAACCCCGGCTGCCTTCCTTTTCACAGCCTGTACAACATTTTTACAAAAAGCAGTTTTTAATTTTAAACCCACATCTACTGCGCCCAAAACTCCCAGGTGTTTTGATTCATAAAAAACCTCTCTTTTTGTCGCCTCCCCAGTGGTACCCCACACAAACCGCACACACATTTTATTAATCCGTTGAATACATTTATCTGTGGGTGGGAAAACAGTCGCTAGGAAGAAAATCTGTGACAAAATGAAAGTTTTAATAATCTGTACCTGTGTTTTATAATTTGCATTTATCCCAATGTTGCAATTCAGTATTAATTTCCTGTTCCTTTAACTCAGTTATAGTCAGAACATTGATCCTTAGTTGTAGACAACTCTATCATTTTTATTTGGTCTTTTTTCTCATCCAAATACCTTCCACCCAGAGTATCTCAATACTGGCAGTACTCGCTGAACCAGGCCTAAGGCTTGAAGATCCTCAGCGCTCTGTGTGCAGTTTTAGCCCTGATTCCTCCGAACGACATCGCTGCAGACCTCCTCAGTTCTGGAGCATGTTTGACTCGACCAGTTTGGGTTCTGTTTAACTGAATGTGATGCAACAGTCTCAGAGGAGCTGATCCCACAGAATACTGACCTAGTGAAGACTTAGACTGATAAAATAAACAATGCCTGGCATGTTCTGGTCACTGTGACTAATTTGGATCATAAATGCTGTGAGATATGTCTTTGAAAATGTCCTCCCATGCTCCAAAAACACACGTTGGTAGGTGGATTGGAGACTTAAAAGTGTCCGTAGGTGTGAGTGTGTGTCGCCCTGTGAAGGACTGGCGCCCCCTCCAGGTTGTGTTCCTGCCTTGCGCCCAGTGATTCTGGGTAGGCTTCAGACCCACCGCCGCCCTGAACTGAAAAGGGTTACAGACAATGAATGGATGAATATCTTTGAAAAGTGTTGTCCTGTTATTATTGGACTTTGGTTCCTCAGAATGTATTCTGTACATCTTTGTTTATATTTTTGTTCATTCTGTTAAAATGTACTCACTGTGTTCATGTACTGTCCCTTTAAAACCATTCTACCTTGCAGTAGTCACATGACTCTGCCCCATCCATTCTACCACATGGAGTCAACATGGAGGAGAACCTAAACACTGAGGCGGACCGAGTGTCTCGAGCAGATCGAACTGAAGAAAGATGCTGTGTCTGTGGTTTGAGAGAAAAAAACAAAAACAAAAAAAAAAACACCAGTCTGTTTAACACTTGAATACAATCACACACCGAATATGAACAGAGCATAGCTCAAACACAGAGATACAGCTCCCGGCGACATCAGAAACACACACCCCACCTTTAATACTGGAGCATATTTACAGTACAAGCTTCATCAGTGAACTATGAGACAACAAAGAAAATAATACTGGAGTAAAAAAAGAACATGAAAACATACAATAATAAACAAAATAGTGCAGGGAAAGTACAAAAAAGCCCAAAGGGCTTGTACTAGGCTTTATCCCACTTCTGTCCAACTCACACTAGACACACTCTAGGCCAGTGATGACAGTCTTCCACCCACTTTTACCACAATGTGAAGGGATCTCCTTAAAACATCTGTAGTTTCTCCTAAACATGAATAAGATCAGAAGGAAAGACAAAAAAAAAAAAGACTTTTCCTTAAGCCTCCTGCTGCTCAAATGTATCTCCTGAGACCTCAGTGTCTCACCTGTGTCTCCTCCTGTGTTTTAATGGCAATCTCAGTGAAGTCATAAACTGTGCTTAGATTTGCCAGATCAACTAAACCTCGTCTTTCTCCTTCTTCTCCTTTATGTCTCACATCTCCTTTTCTCACATTGCATTCTGTTTCTCTTGAGGAATTTTAGAAGAATGTAAGTCTTCTGAGCCATTAAGAGAGAAAATGTATAAGATGCCTATTTTTTTTTTTGTTGCAGAAACAAAATAAATGTAGAGATTTGAATTCAAAGGGCTAATGTGGGTTTAACATGCTTCCTCTTGTCTTAAGGATGGAGCAGTGTTCTCCTCCAAGCATGCTAAGCTCAAATAGTTCTCACAGTTGGAAAATAAGCAGTGGTTGGCTTTGCTCTCCAAGCTTGGTAGCCTCATGTGACTGGAAGTAGATCTGTGAGGTGGGTGTAAATGGAAAGGACCAATGGTAATGTTTAGACCATTAATTCCATGTTGTGTGTTAGTGAGAGTTGGAGGCAGATGAGCATGAGTCGCCAATCTTCATTTCACACTAGCTACCTCTACCTTCGATCTCTCTCCCCCTTTCCCTCGCTCCCTTTTCCCCTTAAGCCCTGCCACCTAGCACTGGCGATGGCCCGATAAAGCATGGCGTCCCAGTCCGTCTCTTGCTCGGTGAAGACAGCCTCATTGTTCTTTAAGTTATTTATGCGTGGCGGAGTCGCTGAGCGTATTCGAAGCAGGTCAGGTATTCTTGCGTGCACACGCTCGTACATGCACAGGCCTGCGGTCTCCTGGTCCTGCCATAATGCTCCGTAGCCTCCCTCCTCTGGAGAGCCTGGCACCGGTGCACATGCTGAGATGGACCCCTTGCCGCAGAGTTCCACATAATGAAGCGCCCTGTCAGAGCCGTTCTGCTGGATGCGCACAAAATCTCCATCCAACCCGCAACATGGGAGAAGGCCGCCAGCCTCAAATTACTGTCCTCGCCAAACGCCAGCAGAGAGAGAGCTTCTCTCTCTATTCCCTCCCTCCTCTCCCCTCTTCCTCTCTGCCTCCCACACCCCCCTGCTCTCTGGCACTCATTTTTTAACCCATTATTGTCTGTTTAAGACAGACAGATCTGGTCGATTCAGGCCTGGAGCACAGATGTGACAGATGTTTAAAAATTTCAGTTTTCAGAAACACGTTGTGTGTTGATTCCTCGCAACCTCAGGTAATGGGGAACATTCAGAGGACAAAATTTTTCCAATGGTTAAGTGATCTTTCAGAGGTCGACCTGACGGCTAAAAAAAACAGCTGTGTCTCAGTTCTGTGAGTTAGTGTGAAGTTAAAGGATCTGGAGGTGTTCTTATACGGTCTCAGTATCAGCTGACCGCAGAGCAGTAGTTGTAATTTTAGTTCAGTATCTGCTCCTGTGTTTTCTGAAGCTGAGAGAATACTGAGATGATCCTGACCTGTGTGAAAATTGATGCAACAAACAAGCAACCAATCCTGCTGCGGAAACACAGGGTCTGTATTCTCTGTGGAAGAGCAATGATTGATACAATTACCCAGTGCCAAGTATCAGAGAGAGGGGTGTAAGGGTGTAATCACACTGGGAGTTGCCTCGTACCGTGCCTGAGCACAATGGTACCCACTCAAAAACTCCCAAACTGACCATCAGACAAGGGCTTTAATTCTGAATATTTTTTTAAAAACATTTTGTTCTTGTGGTGTTTGGAGTTGTTTTCTTGGCAGTGACTTTCCATGTTTTTTCAGATGCTGTAGAGATAAATTGTCACTATAAGAAGATATTTACGAAGGGAAAAGGTCACAAATTTGACTTTTTTTTTTCTTTTAAATATATTCCAGCAAACTCTGCATCTCAGCTGTAGACCAGAGTGACCCCTTTGCCACTGTGTCTGTTGACAGTGATTGTCACATTACCCAGAGCTTTGGGTCGAGTTGGAGTAGTGTTTCTGGTCCATAACCCGACCTCACTGATGTTTATGTGGCTGAATGCAATTAAATCCTCACTGCAATGTTCCAACATCCAGTGTGAAGCTTTCCAATGAGATGTTTGTCTATGCCGTACACAGCAGGCAAGAGGTCTTTGAATCTGGAACTTGGATTCAGGTTCCAGGCCGGGATTTCAAATGACCGGCTTTTATGACACTATAGTTGTACCTGACTGGAAAGGTATAGTGTCATACCTTTACTGTCTAAAACCCTGGCCTGGAAGACGTCTGCAGTGCACTCTACAGAGTATATATATGGACTGTAAAGCAGATAATGCCCTTTAGGTGTGTGCCCAATAATCACAGCCATGAAGAACTGGGTTTCCTGAGTGCTCTTAAAACAACCTGAGATTTCAGCTTAACACAATAACACTCCAACCCAATGTTCTTTCTTCTCCTTCCTCTAAATCCTCCTCTTTACTTCTGAGAAAGATGCTAGCTAAAGTTACAGGATAGTGCCTCTGTAATGCGCCTCTTAAGTGTTCCTTAGACCATGTTTGATAATGAGATTTAAATGCAGACTTTCTTGTAAAAACTGGACAAATGCCATCCGTCCTGCCGCCATCTGATCATTTCATGGCATCAGTGAAAATTTAAAATTTAAGTCTTGAAGAAACATTAAGAAATATATATATATATATATATTTTTTTTTTTATTTATTTTTTTTTTTTTCTTAGGCAAATAGTTGTAGAGTGTGATTCAGTTTTACAACCCTGTATTACGGGGGAAAGAAGAAAATGCTGGACATTGACACAGGCTCTGTTCTCCCTTTTACAGCTCATCACAAGCATCACAATTATTTTAAGCTAAAATTTAAAGGTGAAAATACTACCTAGTGTTAATTTAAAGTCTGTGGGCCACAAATGACTTGCACGGGTTGTGGTGGTGAGAGGGTGGTCATACAGCTGCACATAAGTCATAAAAAAGCTGACATTTTTTCTTGTTTTTTTAATGTTAAATTTAGTAAAGGGGTAAATGGACATTTAAAACAATAAAATATGTTTCCCTTAAAGTTCAAACCAGAATAAGATTAGAATCTGTGCTTTAAAGTGAAAATATTGCTTTTTAAATCAGGGCCAGACGCTAAGAGCGGAGGATAAGGTTCTCAGTAAATGTTTGAAGAAGAATCCTTAATCCTTAATCCTGAATGTGCAGGTCCAGTCAAGAATGTACATTCTGGCATCCCTCACTTAAAGGGAATATCTACAATTGTGGGAAAACACAGTTCACTCTGTTTACATTCAGAAACATGGATTAAGGTGAAATGGTGTGTAAGAAGCGACTGTATCTTTTAAGGTGGAGCGGTGTGTTTGAGTAAGAAGCGACTGTATCTTTTAAGGTGGAGCGGTGTGTGTGAGTAAGAAGCGACTGTATCTTGTTGGTGTCTGAAGTGTAAATTGTCTGTAAGTGTTTATTCACTGTTTGAATTCCCATAGAAACTCATGTGTAACTCGAGCTGTTTAGTTTTGTAGCACTTTCCTTCTGTGTTTACTTTCATGTAGTTAGCGCTCTCCTGAAGTTTCAGAAATCCTCAGAGTTTAGGGGCTGGAGCTGGGGAAGCACAAGCTGACCAGAGGTCCCCATGTGACAGTAATGTGATGTTAGAGAGAGAGAGATAACATCTCATTGAAGCTGCAGTGATACCCGACTGAAGGCCGATCTCTCCATCGCTGAGAGGATATCAAGATCAAGAAGGTGGCCGGCCTCAAGGCCGCTCTCAACCACTGCTGGAGTTAACTGAAGATGAAGGTGGTGCTGTGCCACACATCGAGCTGCAAGTACGTCATTAGAATGAAAGAAGCTTCTCCTGTGAAGGCCAGTGTCCTCCGCTGAGCCATGTTGTTACAGAGCGCGGTGGAGTGGAGCCTGTCCTTCAGAAACACACTGCTGTTTCATGCACTTCAATTTATTTCATACAGGAAGAGATTACACAGCGAAATGAGTCACTAATGAATGAATAAAGAAGTCATGGAGGTGTCTCTGTAAGTGGGTGTGACCTCATTCCCCCCGACAATGGTAGCGTAATTACCCCAAGTTCCAGCCACTTTAATTTCAATACTGGAAATTTTAGCTAACTGTAAATAAATAGAAGGACTTTACTCACTCCAATCAACATTTTGTCAGGAGTCAAATGTGTGTAGATTAATGTCCAAGACTTGCTTGACTTTGAAAGAAAGTATTTCTTAGATAAATACGCTTTTGTTAAGTAGGTGCCATTACTGCTAAGATTACTAGCGCCCCCTAACTTCGGCCACCTCCCCTGCTTGTGACAGTCAAATGAGACAGTTGCTACCACATTCAGTGGTTTTGAGAGGTTCACAATGAGAATACGTTTGTCCTGTGTTGGTATCCGTACTCTATGTGTAAGGATTAAAATGGCGGTAGATTTTCCCCTCAGAGAAAAGGAAGCTAACCGTTAAGCTAACTTTTACACTGAGGGAAACATCTGTCGCGAAATGGAAATGTGTTGTGTTCCACATGCAGTTTTGCACACAAAGAATTACAACACTGTTAGAGACACTTAAATATTGCAAGAAGATGTGTGATTTCTTGCAAGACTGATGTTTAAATGCCCTACTAAGGCTTGATCTTACGTTTTATTGTTTTACCCAATGCGATTGGAGGAGAGAGAGAGCAGAATTGCACCATATACGGCAGTGGTTGGAATTAGGGGACGGCTTGTATGTACGTGGTTGTATGTTCACTTGAATTTCTACTTGAAAGTCTACTCAAAAAAAAACATCTGCTTTAACCCTGAACAAAACCCCAATCTCATCCCTAATCCTAACCACAGCCATAAACCAAGCAAATCAAGGAACCTTTCTCACACAATGGCATATTAAATTACTTACAGAAACCAAATGAGCAGTAAACAGTGATTAAACATGAAAAAGAATTGAAAGGCATTTAAACAATGAATAGTGTGATAAAAGCAAAATATAAAACAATAAAATAATTAAATTTCTCCTGAGGTCTGACACCTGAAAAAAGTATTTTGCGTGTTACAGAACAAAAGCCTCTAATTTCCAGAAGATCAGGAGCTGCAGGGTTGTTTCCTGTGTAACGTTTATCCACAACAGCTACACAGCACTGTTTCAGTGATTCTCTTCAGGATCAGATCAGAGAGTCTGTGTGAGTTTATTGGCACAATATCTACTGATCACGGCCGTAGTCGCAGTATATCACAATATACATCGGAGGGGCACATGTCTCCTGAAATGTACAGAAATGCTCTAAATGTCCCCTGCACTGAGTTAAAAAGTCAAATATTTCACTCACAAATCTTGATGAGGACCTGACCATCCAAATGGTACGCTGCACATTCACTGACTAATCAGAGGGCAAAAGATTCTAGTGCTGTCAGTTTCTCTGAGTGGATACAAGCCGCTGCTTCAGCTTTGGTTTTTTTTATTTAACTATTTTATTTTATTGTATCGTTTTAGGGTGGAGCAGCAGGTATTGTCTCTGTCACAGCTCCAGGGTCCTTGAGGTTGTGGGTTCGAGTCCCACTCCGGGTGACTGTCTGTGAGGAGTGTGGTGTGTTCTCTCTGTGTCTGTGTGGGTTTCCTCCGGGTGACTGTCTGTGAGGAGTGTGGTGTGTTCTCTCTGTGTCTGCGTGGGTTTCCTCCGGGTGACTGTCTGTGAGGAGTGTGGTGTGTTCTCTCTGTGTCTGCGTGGGTTTCCTCCGGGTGACTGTCTGTGAGGAGTGTGGTGTGTTCTCCCTGTGTCTGCGTGGGTTTCCTCCGGGTGACTGTCTGTGAGGACTGTGGTGTGTTCTCTCTGTGTCTGCGTGGGTTTCCTCCGGGTGACTGTCAGTGAGGAGTGTGGTGTGTTCTCCCTGTGTCTGTGTGGGTTTCCTCCGGGTGACTGTCTGTGAGGAGTGTGGTGATGTTCTCCCTGTGTCTGCATCTGCGTGGGTTTATAATAATAATAATAATAATATTAATAATAATTAAATTACTGAATTGCCCCCTCCAGGGTGTATTCCCGCCTTGCGCCCTGTGATTCCAGGTAGGCTCCGGTCCCACTCTGAACTAGATAAGGGTTACAGACAATGAATGAATGAATGAAAATTACTGAATTATCTGCCCCCTGAGTAGGTTACCCTCCACCACCAATAACAATCAGAATTGAAATGTCAGGAATGTCTGGACTGCTCCTCTTAGTCGTACATGGACTAACGTTTGGAGATCATTTGGTAGAATAACGACCTTACAAATAATAATGTGGAGAAAAGTGGGTGAAAATCTTGTATCTCCCACATGGAACTGTTCAGAAGATGAAAACATTCTTAATGTTTAATTTAATGTGATATAAATGTAAAGTTATGGTAAAAAATATTCTGTACTGGTAAAATCATTATGAAACTGATGCGTGTGTGTGTGTGTGGGTGTAAGTGTGTGTATATATGGGTTTGTGTGTGTGTGTATGGGTGTGTTGTGTGTGTGTGTGTGTGTGTGTGTGTGTGTGTGTGTGTGTGTGTGTGTATGGGTGTGTTGTGTGTGTGTGTGTTTTTCATGTGTCTCTGTTTGTGTGAGATAGAAACCAGAAATGCAGAGTAGGAGGAAAGAGGATAGTGTGTGTGCGAGAGAGAGAGAGAGAGAGAGAAAACAGAGGAACGAGGAGACGGAGAGGAGCTTGTGCTGGTTAAGGCTTCATCTGAGTGACAGCTCTGATATATGCATTGTTTTCTGTGCTATTCATCATTTCATTCCAATTCCTGTGAGCGCAGGGGCTTTGAAGCGCCGCCTCGATGATGTCTGTGTCTGATTCATTGCCAGAGTCTCTGCTGCCGACTCCAGGCTCTGACTCCACGAGATCTCAGCGAGGACAAAGGGAACCCAACTTCCATTCACCACCTTTATTGTCAAGAAACAGTAACCTTTACCTGGCCTTTCCTCTACTCCACTTTATTTTACACTTCTCTGAATCAGACTGTGTGAATACTATAAGATTCTTCGTGTTCCAGCATGGTGGCGCTGCAGGAGGTGTCACTGTAACACAGTGCCAGGGGGCTCGTTTCCTAGGTGGGCTCATCATCTCGGGTCATTGTCTGTGAGGAGTGTGGTGTGACCTCCCGGTGTCTGTTGGGTTCCCTCTGGGTGCTTTGCTTTCCTCCCACAGTCCAAACATGTTTTTGTAGGTGGAAGGGTTGTGTGAAACACTCTACAGGTGTGTGAGTGACTGGGTGACTGTTCAAACAGTAGTCCCTGCTTCCATTGGTTAATCTGTGAACTTCCAATCACACCCTGGGGTGTGCTCTTCTCTGGTTCTGTCCATGACTCTTCCTTCACACTGTCTGACTGTGTCCTCCGGGTGCTCCGGCTTCCTCCCACGCTCCAAAATCACACATTGGTATGAGGATTGGCGACTCAAAAGTGTCCAAAGGTGACACAAAAGTGTAAATGTGTGAGTGTGTGTTGCCCTGTGAAGGACTGGCGTCCCCTCCAGGGTGTGTTCACGCCTTGCGCCCTTTGATTACAGGTAGGCAGCTTCATCTGAAGCTGAGATCAGAGGTGGATTGTGGGCTTGAAGAACCCTCTGCTTTTATGGATTCCGTCTAAATCATCTCTCTGAGTGTGTGTGTGTGTGTGGTGGGGGTGGGGGGGGGGTGGGGTTATACCTACAGACTCTCACTACTCCACGCTGCAGGACCATGGACAGTAAAGCTGAACCGCTTCCATAGCTGGGAAAAGGGATTCAACTGAGGGAACATGTTCCAGAATAGCATTCTATGACTCCCTAACATGGTTCTCACTCAAGTCCATTGGGATTCCCTCATGATCCCAATTCTACCTCCAACGCAGCTATCTGTAGGGGTAGAGCAAAAATGTGGAAATAAGGGGATCCCTGAGGATCCATTAATCTACACAATACCCAAAAAAAGCCAACCCTGGCTCTCCTTGCCAAGAAAAGAGTCTCTGGGACCATTCCCTGGAGCCAGGCCTGGGGGTGGTATCCAACAGTGAGCATCTGGTGGCAGCACAGCCCACGTATCCCAGCTATGGTTAGCCTCAAAGGCAAAAATGGTGGGATTATGTAAACCCACCACCTGCAAGGTCCAGACAAATAGCACAGAACAGTGTCCATTGGGCTCAAGGAGGGGGTGAAGGGTCACTAGTGTCATGCATGTTGATATAATAAAAAAAAAAAAACTGTGATACAATGGGGTCCTCTCCAGGCTCTGGACTCAGTGGATATATAATTCATTCATTGTCTGTAACCCTTATCCAGTTCAGGGTGGTGGTGGATATGGGGCCTACCTGGGATCACTGGGCGCAAGGGGGCACCAGTCCTTCACAGGGCAACATACTCACACATTCACTCACACACTCACACCTACGGACACTTTTGAGTCACCCGGAGGAAACCCACACGGACACGGAGAACACACCACACTCCTCACAGACAGTCACCCGGAGGAAACCCACGCAGACACAGAGAGAACACACCACACTCCTCACAGACAGTCACCCGGAGGAAACCCACACCGACACAGAGAGAACACACCACACTCCTCACAGACAGTCACCCGGAGGAAACCCACGCAGACACAGAGAGAACACACCACACTCCTCACAGACAGTCACCCGGAGGAAACCCACACCGACACAGGGAGAACACACCACACTCCTCATAGACAGTCACCCGGAGGAAACCCACGCAGACACAGGGAGAACACACCACACTCCTCACAGACAGTCACCCGGAGGAAACCCACACCGACACAGGGAGAACACACCACACTCCTCACAGACAGTCACCCGGAGGAAACCCACACAGACACAGAGAGAACACACCACACTCCTCACAGACAGTCACCCGGAGGAAACACACACAGACACTGGGAGAACACACCACACTCCTCACAGACAGTCACCCAGAGGAAACCCACGCAGACACACCTGGAGCAGGACTCGAACCCACAACCTGTGGGAGCTGTGATAGAGACACTACCTTCTGCACCACCGTGTGGCCCATGAATAATACAGGTATTTTATACTCATGTAGCATCACTTGAAAACCTAGAACTAAATAAATATTTTATGGAAATAATGTACATCACAAGAACATGACAGAGATGCGATGAGGAGATTGGAAAGAGAAGCAGGTGGGAGGCATATAAAGGCTAAGTTCACATTAAGAGCTACGCTAATCAGATCCGGTTTTCTGAGCAGACTGGATTTGGCAGATACTGATGGTTCACACTTATAAATGTAAACGAGCTGTATCTGTTGTTAATGTGAATTAATCTGTCTCTGAAACGGCACGCGTGTGCAAATTTACATTTGTGCATGTTGTCTCCATAAACCTGGACCAACCAAGAGATCGGCTGAATCCCAAATGTCTCCCTCACCCTATGCAGTTGTGTTGAGTTCATTCGCCCTGGTTCATCTCCAGGACTTTTATTCTGTAATGTATTCTCCACAGTTGTATAATGAAAGATTACAGAGGTCCCCCTCTCCTTCTGGAGAAGAGAATGTAATGAACACACCTGGACTTTAACACCACTGCTGTACCTGTAGTGCACTGTGAAGATCTGGCGCCCCATACAGGGTGTCTTCCTGTCTTGAGCCCAATGATTCCGGGTAGGCTCCGGTCCCACTGTGACCCTGATCTTTACAAGGGTTACAGATAATGAATGAATGTTTATACCTTTAGTGACCAATGACGTTATCTTAATACCGTACCTTTTCTTGAATGTGTAGGTCCAGAGTGTCTGAACCAGAGAACTGCGTTGGTCCAGATCTGCCTTCATGGTTCTTTGGGTGGCACAGGGAGCCATTAACGCCACAGAAAAGAATGATCACATTCCTCAAAAAACCTTCCTGCTTTCAGAGATTGATATATTTTAGACAGTGCCTTTACCAAAGAACCTTAAAAAAACACTTCTCCAGGGAGTAGATCAATCGAAACCTTCTTCAGATCTTTCTCTGTCACTAGCGCACAGACAAATGGAGGACCTGTCATGTTTGACAGGGAAAATTAAGGACCACTCATGTTTCAGCTTTGACAGATGGCATCCCGTTTATTACTGCTCCCAGAGCAGAGTCGGACAGTGGGAAGAAAGCCTTGTAGAAGTTCTTCCGAACAGAAAAGGTGCACAAAATGACTTGAACTAATCTGTGCTGCTGTCTTTCACTGTATCACAGATAAATCTCACACTCCAGGTCGGTGTAGCTCAGAATCACAGTGTGTTTTGCAGCCGGTCTCAGGGCAGGTTTCTACATATTCTTCTAAAAGGCCATTCCAAGGGGTTGTGAACTGTGTATGAAATTATCAGAATCACAGTGTCATTTCAAATATATACAAGTACGCAGTGAAACGACTTTACATTCCCCCAGGACCATTGTGCAGAGTGTTACAGCAGTAAAACAACAGCAAGAAAATGCATTAAGGCTAAGCTTAGACATTCAGAGTTCTAGATACTGAGAAGTCTGCAGTAGCAGTTACTAAACCCTACACAGTTCAGACACGTGGCCTCCAAGGTCTCCTTCATCAACAGAGATCAGCAGGATGGCGTACCCATTGTTCATGGTGAACAGGACAAGGGAAACAGGTGCTCCTCTGCTGGTTGAAACCGCTCCACCAGCACCGTACCCCAGTCCTGGTCCTCCCTCCTCTAAGGGGATAATTCTGGGAGCTCCAGAATGCCGGAGAACTAATGATGAGTAGAGCAGCCGGTGCACTGTCACCTCAAACACTGCATTTCAGCAGTAATGCCCCCACTCCTGCAGAATAAATGGCATTAGGCAAATGTGTACTATTCATAGTTGTGGATATTTTCATGACTATCTGGCAACCTAGCATGAAAAATCGGCCTTAAAATGTATCCAACCCTACATCTAACCCTAACCGTAACCTGTCCGTGACCTTAAACATAAACTTTAACTTTAAAATAAATCTAAGCATTGTGTGTGCGGTTACCTTGAACCTAACTGAAAACAGTTCAGGCCGTTAGTAAAGGCCTTTTCACATGGAGTGTGAAACAACAACAATGAAACAATGAAAAAAAAGTTTTGAAAACAAACCCAGGTTTAATAGCGGTGTCCTTCACACTGAGTCTGAAACTGACGGACTGTGATGCTGCGTCAGATTTTGAATTAGAACCTGTTCTATTTTCTGCGTTTGACGGATGCGTTAAAATCAGGCCAAACCCATCCGTGCACCGTTGTCATGGTAACAGACCAATCAAATGAGCAGGATGGCGAAGGCTGAGCTGCTCGTCTTGTTCGCAGTGGAACACAAAAGCATAGAGAACAACAACACGTTGGCTGTAAAACTGCAGCGGTTAAAGGCAATATAATCCCTTTCACTGAGAGGAGCAACACACAGAAGCCGAGCCTCACACTCCCCCAGTGACCTTCGGAAACACTGCTGAACTCCCGTGTTGTTCTGGGGACTGGGGAGGTGTCAGTGTGCCATTTAGTTGCAGTTTTTAAAGTAAAATGATAAATTCAACATTGCTCCGACTCAGTGAATCAATTTATTCGTCCTCCTGTAGAGTCCACTCCTGATTTCAGAGCTGAGACCAACACAGTGTGAAGGTTCAACTGGGTTAAAAATCACATCCGTTTTATACGTGCGAAAAATTCGTACTCAGTGTGAGTACGAGGGCCTCAAGTCCTAAAAGATTAGAAATGGCAGAGTGTTGTGTTTGTGTCGCTCACGGAAAACTGTACTGTTCTGTAGCACTTCTTTAGTTTTCTAACAGAGATATTGTGTGTGTTTTACAAAATAGCACCACCGCTGGACAGGAGCACTTCATGATCATAAAATAACCACTGATTGTCATGAAGTAAAATATAGATAGATAGATAGATAGATAGATAGATAGATAGATAGATACTTTATTGATCCCCAGGGGAAATTCAAGATATATTCAAGATATATAAATTCAATATAGAAATTTTTGCAGAGCTCCCATCATGCACCGCGGCTGCCCCTTAGACTCGTGTGTTTTTTGTGGGTTATTCGTTGTTAGTTTGGGGGTTTGTGTTGTGTTGTGGTGTACTTCTGTGTGATTGGACCTGGTATGTGACGGATCTGTGCGGGTCAGCGGCGCTCACCCTGAGGCTGTGTGGCAGTAGGAGCTGGTTTGTTGTGTCACATTTCCCCACACTTTCAGAAAAACCCTCACTGTGGTGGTACCCTCAGTGAAACATATACAGAACCTTTCATTAGGGAACATGTCTCTAACTTTATATTAATTGTAGATTTTAAAGTAAATTTCATTCGCCTGGTTTCATCTCCAGGACTTTTATTCTGTTATTTTAATTGACACAGTTATTTGGAGATTTATTTGTTATTTTATCTCTCTCTGTGAATCAGCTGTGAATAAATTCGTTTTTGCAGATTCTGGGAAATAAACACACACACATACACACACACACAAACACACACACACACACACACACACAATAAATCAACTTTATCAAGACTAACCAGCACTACCAGAGTGTATGTGTAAAAACATAAGTCAAGGAACCACATGTGTCCAGTGTGTTATGAACTGGCTACAAAATAAAATGAAATAAAATAAATAAAATAAATATATATAGAATCAATCAATCACACTATATTTTTATATAGCACTGTTCAAAGAATTCAAATTGAAGTTCAAAGTGTTTTACAAGTGACAGACAAAACATTAAAATATGTTAATCAAATCAAACAAATTAACAAACAAAATAAGAATTAATGAATGATAAAAATGCAAATTAAGTTAAAAGAAATTGAAGCCATTTACTAATTTAAAAAATGACCACTCAGAAATGTGAAAAAGAAATAAAATATAATTTAAATTTAAATAATAATGAAATAAAACAGTGTAACTGTAAAATACTAAAACTCTAATAAGTAGGATCTTAATATGTATTTAAAAAAAGTCATTATTTCTGGCTCCTCCCACGTCTCCTGGAGGACTGTTCCAGAAGATCGGCTGAAGGCAGCTTCACCAAAACTTTCATCCTGCTCAACAACTAAAAGAGAGGCACTGGAGCATCCAAGAGATCTTCCTGGGTCATGAACTATGAACACATCTGAGAGGGAGTCTGGGGCAAGGCCATGTAGAGTCTAATAAACTAATGAAGACATATTAAAATTAATATGAAAACTAATTAGTAGCCAGTGTAGAGACATTAAACTAGGGGCAATATAAGCACCACACAGCAACATGAGCTTCTCTTTTCTGTTCATGAGCAGAACATGCTTTCTCTCTTCATCCAGGAGTCTGTACGCTGCCAAACTACATGATGCTGCACTGCTTTATCAAACCCAAGCACACATTCCACAAAAAGCCCTCACTCCCCGACTTCACTGGTGTTTATGTGGCTGAAAGCCTCGAAACCCTCGCAGCAATATCCCAACATCCCTCAGTAGACTGACGACATCTCTCCAACCACGAAGCCCGTGTAAAAGAGTCTGTTTTGAAACGTAGGATCCAAACCCAATTGGTTTTAATGGTGGCGTTTAGCTTTAACCTCTTCAACACGTCACAGGCGGTCGGTGCTGAGAGATTTCACTCAGACCACACACACACACACACACACACACACACCGAACTGGGTCTCCACCTTCTGCTTCGGTACAGCATCTCCCTCCACACTCACTTACTCACTCACTCACTCACTCGGTCTCTCACACATGAACACACACTTCCACACACACGCCCCAAATTATCCAATCAAGGCCCATATGCGAGCAGCAGCGAGGAATGTCCAGGCATGTGGCTCCCATTTCCAAATTATTCTTCAGACAAGAGACCGTTGTTATCGAGGCCGGGGCCTCCGGGAGCCACTGGAGAGCCATCACGGAGCTGACAGCTGTTGCTCCATCACGACGGTCATCATTTTTCTTTATCTTCCACACCCCCCTCTCCCTGGCCTTGTGTTTATTTAGCCTCTGGGAATGTCACATATGTCACAGCGCTCTTTGACATCTGCAGAACCACAGTGCATTCCTGCCTGCAATTAAATCTGGCCAAGCAGATAATAGCCGCTCTCCATTATCTCTCATTTGCGCTGCTCGTCTGATGTGCATCGTCTGGACCCGAGGCCCTTGCACCTCCCTGGGCCTTTTAGGGTTTGATCTTGTTCTTCAAAGTATCCTCTAGTGCTTTAAAACTTCGCAGTGCTCAAACGTCCCCAAATCAAATGAAATAATGATTTAAAAACATTCCATGGAGTTGCAATGCATTTTATTCCGATTTAACAGGAAGGGATCTCAGTTTCAGCCAGAGCTCACCCTATTGAAGCCGTGAAAGTCAGCGCACTGTCAGAACCCGGACTGAACCGGTACCACACACTACTCAGGTGTTTTCGGTTTATTTAGGTAAGGGACATAACTGCACCACAGTTTCTCTGTTACCTCCACACTCCTGGTCTCAACACCAGACGTTATAATATGACAGTAACACTACTCCATGTTTACGATGTATTTTCCTGTACGTGTAAAATGTCATATAATTGTCCTGGTATTTACAGTGTAACTTCTCTATAAGAATCAGTGCATATTACTAAGTGGTTCCAGTGGTTCCAGATTTATGTACAGCGAGCAACATGAGAGTAACCGCTGGGGATTAACCCTTGATCTCCAAGGACCTACAATGTATCTTCAGTTCTGCACAAATGATAATGTCAACGTTAAATTGTACATGGGCAATCAAATGGTGAATCAATATTTCTACTGCTGTCTCAAACCTACACTGTAGGCAACGTGCACCTCTCCAGATATTTAACTATGCACTGTGATGATGCAGACCACAGCCTGTGATTGGTCAGTAGTCGGAGGGACATTGTTGACATTGAACTAAAGAAGTACAGGAAGTACAGTACACATGAGCTCTCTCCTTCACACACAGAGACACAGACAGCAGACCAATCAAAATGTTGAACAAATAACTCAAGGACCATGTGAGAAAAACGTGCTGCTTTGTATTTCTTTCTTTCCTGGCACCTCATATAAATTCTGCTCCGTCACAAACAATGACCTACTCCCTACAGAGTGCACTTTAAAGATTTATAAACATAGCCACTACACCACTGCATTGTGCACTACATAAGGTCGATGTTTGAGATTGAGCTCTAGTGGTGTGGAGGTGTAACTGCAGAGAGACGCAGACAAACACTTTGGTGTCTATTAGGGTTCACGGATGGATTTTAAGGCCACTCTGTTTAAGGCTGCCCAGATAATTCTGCTCACAAGAACCTGCAGATCCACTGAAACTGAGCATGAATAATTTATTGAGGACCTCATTTCATTCTCTTTCAGATAAACATGTTCTGGAATCACAACAAATAACTCTGTGTGAACTAAACATAGGTTACAGCCTTTTACACAATGACAGAGATTACCAGAGGCACTCGGATCACCAGGTGAAGATGTGGTAGATAAGCTAGGGACCAGTGATAAGAAGTGATACTTTATTAATACCTTGGAAAAATAGAGTCTATGGTTTATATTTAACCCATCTGTGGCAGTGAAAACACACACACTCTCTCTCGCACACACACACACAGCCACTTTGTCCTTTGTGTCCATTGTGTGTGGGTTTTGTGCGTAGATCAAAGGCACTTCAGATGTGGAAGCTGAAGGAGAAGAAGCGGCATCTCATTCACTCAAGGATTCATCTCATTTAGGGATCAAGACACTGACCTCCTGGACCCCAGCCCTCTTCTCTAACCTTTAGGCTGCTGCCGGCCCCGGTAAAGATTTTGAGGAGAAGACTAGAGCTGAGGATATCCACTGCCTCTCTTTCTTCCCTAATTTCCCTCCCAATGAGGCACATCTGTCCTCCATGACGACAGGGAGGAGTGGGCTAATTATGACTGGCATGACGGCGACCTAGCAGGCAGTACAGGCTCTAAAAATTCACTCTCGAATTTCTGCAATGAGAAAACTCAGCCGTGTTGTTGCCGAGGTGGGCCGCAAGGTCAGGCTCAGCCTCGCCTTCCCTTCTTTAAATGCACCGGAGGGGCGTCTGTCTCTCGAGCTTTCATTTGCACAGCAAATAGTCCGGCCCCAGACACCCGCTCCTTCCACCTCCACTCCATCTAATGAGCTGAACGTCACTTCTAATTCAGGAGGTCTACAACGCCCAGCTGGGGTCTGGTGAGGGGTCCATCTGAGGTATTCCCTGCTAAACATGTCCCTGAAGCTTATTTTCAGCTGAGATTCTTTTTTGGTGTCGATTAGGACCGGCCGGTCACTCCGGGAGGGTCGAGATAACCTCTATTTATTCGGACGGGGGCCCGCTCCTGAGCTCTGTCAGCCTGGACTCTGATTGATGAGTGATCCTTTAGGAGCCATTGCAGATAATCCATCAGAAGGGTGGTCAGCCACCATCTGGGTGGACCGTCCTTTTTTCTCTTCTTCTTTTCTTGACAGTCGGGTATCCTGCATTATTCCTTCTCCCCAGAGCATTTCTCTTCCCCAAGCTCGAAGATTACTTATAGGAAAGCCTTCGTTTCTCTTTACAATCCGTGATCAGGGCCTGACAGACAGGATTGACTTTCAGAGACGGTGGCAACACATCAACTCATTCCTTTCTGGCCCAATTTTACTGCATTTGTTCCTCATCAGAAAAGGATTTGGGGTTGATGATGAGAGAGGGCGCACATGGAGACCGCACTGACTTTGCTCTGTCGTGGGTTAAAAACACATTATTTTCAAAGTGGAAGCTGTTTTTCTGAGACAGAACAAGAGAAGGTTATTGACAAATTTCTTGCTGTTGATTCTGCCTTTATATAGATGACCTTTGGACTAGGAGGCATTTGATTAAAAAATATTCCTGGAGAACGCTTTCACAGCATCAGCGTCAATAATGAGTTGTTGTTTTTGGAATAAGCAAATGGAGAAAATAGAACATGAGGTGCTCAGCATGAGTGTGGGCGAAGGCTGGTCCTCTGTGACTTCGTTAAACTGAGGTACAAAGGGCACTATGGTGGGGTGTGTCTTACTGTGTGGACTTGAGCGGTGTCCTGTCCAGAGTGTGTTTCTGCCTTGCACCCAGTGATGCCAGGTAGCATCCGGACCATGTTCCTTCATCAGGATGAAATAGTTACAAATGAATGAATGAACACTTGGCATGTAAACAGCAGGTGGGATTTCCAGTGGGCATCTGTCAGTGAGACAGTATTGAAGGGATGTATCCGAATTCCTTCAACATCAGATATTTCTGAGGAGATTAACACAGAGAGAAAGAGAAACAGTGACCCGCAGTTTGCCGAATAACGACCTCACTGTGTCCTCCGTCAGTCGACATTAACTAATTAAACAGGGTGTCTTTTTACACTAATGATGATAATGTGGTGTACACCTTTATATCTGAAATTACTAAATTTACATTTTCACGTCTTGCTTTATCCTTTACCTTGATATTTATTGTCGGTTTCACTGTCACCCTGTCCATCTCTGTGCTGCCAATTATTATTTATATGGTATTTACATCCTAAAATATAACTATGTAATAATCAGGTTTTTATACCATTTATAAACCTTTATTAAAAAAGTGGCCCCACAATAAATGCTAGGGAGTGGAGACAGTGCTGTTTGACTAGTTACAGTTCACAGTGGGGGTGGTTTAAGAGAAATATATTGAAGTATGATGATATTGACTCTTTAGGAGAGATTAGGAATGTAAACACTGACAGCAGTTGGATGGAAATCCACTGAATCAGAATTGTCTTATTTATTTACTCTTGATGTAACTCTGCTGATAGGGGAGTCCTGGCGATGGTATGTTCACACTGTAAAGAGTGAAATAAATCAGAGCAGAATCAGAGCGTTCTGTGTGCTCCATGTCTCCTGTCACAGTAGAAATGAGGCTTTGTGTCCTTTAATTAAAGGAATGATTAACAGAGCCATTTTGTTCAAAATTACAGTTTCTGGCTCTAGACAAAATAAACGGCTTGGAATGTCCAGTCCCGTTCAGCCACGGCCATCACACGTCAACAAACACACACCAGATCAGCAACGTCAGGGGGACAGGAGACAGAAATGGACACCACTTGGGACACAGGACACTGCCCCCTTCATCCAAATAGCATCAGTCTGCTCAGCTCTGCTGTAATTTAATTCCCACATTTTCCAGAACACTAAACACAGCCACGACTTTCCACAAGTTCAGCAGCTGGACGACTGTAATCTTTTCATTGTCCCCTAAAGCAGAGTCTCTGTTTAATCAATAAACCGGACGGAGACGCAGGAAGTAAGACTTTCCTTTTCGTGTCTCTTCTGTACGACAGGCGAAAGTACAGGAAGTCCACTCAGCGTACGCGCTCGGCACACGCGCGGCGAGGTAATGATGATGAATGCGAGACGTTGACCGTGGGCGCAGTCCCGCTGATGATCGGCTCAATCCATCAGACAGCGGCGGAGCACTCGTCCGCGGCTGGAGGAGCGCCGGCAGTTTGTTTTGATTAGTCGTGTAATTAAAGTGGAATGACAGTCAATGAAGGAGTAATTCGAGTGACAATCCTGCGATGATTGGAGCTGATAAGTTGACTGCAGAGTCGGCCAGGCGTGGACAGCCCAGACAAGCTTTTTTTTCTTCCTCGTTCCCTTTTTTTTTTGGGATCCCTTCCCCTCTTCCCTCGTTCCGCAGCCTGGGCCTCGTCTCCGCCCGTGTCTCTGACAGTATCTGTGACTAAGTTGACAGGGAAATGGCTGGGCCTCTCTTTCTCTCCCTAATCAACTGATTGGTAGTCTCATGCAGCATGACAGCTGCTCTCTTTCCCTCCCCCTCCCATTCTCTCACTCTCCATTTCTCTATTCTGTCTTCTTTCTTCCCCCCTCATTTTAAGCTTTCAGCCAAGAGGACAGTACACCTTTCCCTGCCTTTCCCTGGACCTCAGAAGGAAGATAGAAATTTTGACTACCTTCTCAGAGAGCGAAGAAAACAACAACCACAATTACAACAACAATTCCTCCATCCAAACATCACCGCCTTCACCATCTGCAGTCCAAATCTAACTCTCAGCCACAGAGAGAGAGAGAGAGAGAGAGAGAGAGAGAGAGTGTGTGTGTGAGAGAGAGAGGGAGACAGTTTGGATCAGATGAAATGATGAAAGACAGGGTCACACTTGGCCCTTCGTTTGGAGCTGACACAAAGCCGTCACGTTTCTGGAGGAGGTTCAATCTGGTGATTGAATTCAAATGAGGAGGTTCTGGGCTCCTCGCTGCATCCTGCCAGCTCCCATTGTGCCGCAGCTCGAAGCAACAGGAAGCACAATACCAACATCATAAAATTTAATGAGTAATTTTATGCGCCGCTGATAAATGAGCCTCAGTCGGAGTGGATGAATACGCAGCGCTGCTGTTTGTCTCCCCGTGCCCTCTCTGAGGGAGTTTGTCACTCTGCATAACTGTCAGGTCCTCAGCAGCATTGATGGTATGCAGGAAGTAACAGTCAACACTTACACCATTATTACTTCCCTCTAGTAAATATGAGCTCAGCCTGAGCATCACTGGAGCTCAGCACACTTGGAGGAGAACACCAATTTATCACAACAGTGAAAAGACACACTCACAATGCCCAGCAACTGAGCAAAACACTGACTTCTACAAATAATAATAATAATAATAATAATTAAGTGGTATAGCGTAGCGTGCTGTATGTTGTCTCCAGAGAACATGTAAGTATCACAGAGTAAAAGTAGGGGATTGGGATAAAGGCGTATTAATAACTACGTCCCTGAAGTGGTGAGTTTTGAGAAGAGTAAAGAGTTCAGATGTTTTCAGGAGCTGATTCCACAGAAGAGAGTCCTGTGATACACTACACTACAGCAGCAGGCCGAGCGTAGGGAGTGAGATGGACAATATGGGGTTAAATGTTCAGATATATATCCTGTGCAGCACTGACTAGGGCTTTATATGTGATCAGCGACTGTTTATAAGTGACTGTGTGTGACAGAGTAGGACACGGTGTAGGTGTTTGAGTTGGAGTGAGACGTGTTGATACAGGAGGGTCGATGTTAGTCGCCGGGTGGCTGTGTTTTGTACGAACTGTAGGTTGTTTATTGTGAGAGAAGCCAGACCAATAAGGAGAGCATTGCTGTAGTTGAGGCACAAAGTGATGAACGTATGTATTAAGTGAAGGACAGTTATTAACGAATACAGGCTACGTTTCTGAGATGAGGGAATACAGACTGTCTGACTTCATTAAGATGAAAATCAAATGAAATCATTGAATCCAAGATACCACTGAGATGGTTTACTGTAATGTGACGAGCAGACTCAATAGTGGACTTGGGTACAATTAAAATGATTTCCGTTTTGTCAGAGATTTTAATGTCTTATACACAGTCATTTAACGAGTTCACGGTAGATGTATGGAGTGCTCTTCTTCTCTGCCTTTACTTTCAATTCCCTTTCCATTCTGCTCCGCTTCTGACGTCAAGTGCAGAGACTTTAGAAACGCGCCCTTGTCCTCTGTCCAATCACAGCGCTGGACCCGCGTTTATGTGAGAGCGCCAAGACAAGGTTAAACGCAGCAAAACAGACACAACGAGCGCGGAGAAATAAGAGCACTGAGTAAAAACGGAGAAGAAAGAGAACAGAGTGAAAACGGCTAAAAACCAGAGCTTCTGCTCCTCGCTCCTCACTGCTGTGCGCTCGGGGTCGGGGTGAACAGCTAGCGGCTCATTGACAGGGCTGTTTAAACAGGGGGAGAACGCTGCTGTGGGGCTTATGGGGTTTCATTAAGAACCAGAAATGTGTTCCACTGTGGGGAAGAAGGCGGGATAGTCACTTTAAGTACAGTTACTGAAGATTTGACTGAGGGAAAAGGAGCTCTTCTCATTTAACAGCTTCTGTTTCTTGGGATCATTTAGTTGCAGAAGATTAGCAAATTCATATCAAATTATTGAGCCAAAATACCCATTTCCAGTCTTTGAAGCAGCAGCGCTGGAGACCCCAGCCTCCCCCTCTTCTAAACAATCAGTGAATCAACACGAGATTTAAATGTGATACTTTAATGGCTGCAGTTAGTTTAATTTGCGCGAGCATGTGGCACATGTTTGCCGGGATGATGCCACGCTTAATCTCCCAACCTGCCGCATCCTTCTCCATCCCATCAGCCTCGAGAGCGTCCTGATGGGAGCGGCGCTTAATTGTGGAGCAAAAAAAAAACATGCCACTTCTTCTTCTTCCTCACAACCACAGCTGTGTTTTTACGGAGGGTGGAGTTCCTGGTGCGACACAGAGAGACTCTGCCCAGTGCAGAGGGTTAGAAATGAAAATATGTTTGATATGTTCCATAGAGTCCAGAAAAATGGAGACGTTCAGCCCGATTTCCTCACGGCTGGGGTCAACTGGGGCTAGAACCTGGAACTAGATAAACACACAGAAATTAAATTGCACTAAACTGAATTTAAAGTTTAGTGAGAGAGAGAGAGCGAGAGAGAGAGAGAGAGAGAGAGAGAGAGAGAGAGAGAGAGAGAGAGAGAGAGAATGTGAGAGCGAGAGGTGAGAGGGAGAGAGAGAGACCAGATCATTTTGTATGTGATAACATATTTCACTCTCCTTATTTTACTTTACAATGATTTGTCCTAACCTTGTTTGTTGTTGTTGGTGGTGGTGGTCAATGCTCTCGTTATTTAGAAGCTGTGGAACTGAGGGCCTCGACTCTGGCCTTGTTTCCCCCCCGGGGGTGGGTAGGGGGTATCTGATGCTGATAGAGCTGTTTATATGGTTCATTATCACAACGTTTTCTTCTGGACTCAGAGCCAAGGCTTTTCTTAGCAGTTTTCTCTTGATGAATGCTGTGTGTGTGTGTGTGTGTGTGGATGGTTGTATGTTTTTTATGTAGTGTATAGTGTGCAGTGTGCTATATGTAGTGTGCAGTTTATAGTGTACAGTGTGTAGTATGTAGTATGCAGTGTGCTATATGTCATCTCCAGTGTGTAGTATGTAGTGTGCAGTGTGCTGTATGTGGTGTCCAATGTGTAGTATGCAGTGTGCTGTATGTTGTCTCCAGTGTGTAGTATGTAGTGTGCAGTGTGCTGTATGTCGTCTCCAGTGTGTAGTATATAGTGTGCAGTGTGCTGTATTTTGTGTCCGGTGTGTAGTATGTAGTGTTCAGTGTGCTGTTTGTCGTGTCCAGTATGTAGTGTGTAGTGTGCTGTTTGTTGTCACCAGTGTGTAGTATGTAGTGTGCAGTATGTTGTGTCCAGTGTGTAGTATGTAGTGTGCAGTGTGCTGTATGTTGTGTCCAGTGTGTAGTATGTAGTGTGCAGTGTGCTGTATGTTGTCTCCAGTGTGTAGTATGTAGTGTGCAGTGTGCTGTATGTCGTGTCCAGTGTGTAGTATGTAGTGTGTAGTGTGCTGTATGTGGTGTCCAGTGTGTAGTATGCAGTGTGCTGTATGTGGTGTCCAGTGTGTAGTATGTAGTGTGCAGTGTGCTGTATGTTGTCTCCAGTGTGTAGTATGTAGTGTGCAGTATGTTGTGTCCAGTGTGTAGTATGTAGTGTGCAGTGTGCTGTATGTTGTCTCCAGTGTGTAGTATGTAGTGTGCAGTGTGCTGTATGTCGTGTCCAGTGTGTAGTATGTAGTGTGTAGTGTGCAGTTTGTTGTCTCCAGTGTGTAGTATGTAGTGTTCAGTGTGCTGTATGTGGTGTCCATTGTGTAGTATGTAGTGTGCAGTGTGCTGTATGTTGTATCCAGTGTGTAGTATGTAGTGTGCAGTGTGCTGTATGTTGTGTCCAGTGTGTAGTATGTAGTGTGCAGTGTGCTGTATGTTGTGTCCAGTGTGTAGTATGTAGTGTGCAGTGTGCTGTATGTTGTCTCCAGTGTGTAGTATGTAGTGTGCAGTATGTTGTGTCCAGTGTGTAGTATGTAGTGTGCAGTGTGCTGTATGTTGTGTCCAGTGTGTAGTATGTAGTGTGCAGTGTGCTGTATGTTGTCTCCAGTGTGTAGTATGTAGTGTGCAGTGTGCTGTATGTCGTGTCCAGTGTGTAGTATGTAATGTGTAGTGTGCTGTATGTGGTGTCCAGTGTGTAGTATGCAGTGTGCTGTATGTGGTGTCCAGTGTGTAGTATGTAGTGTGCAGTGTGCTGTATGTTGTCTCCAGTGTGTAGTATGTAGTGTGCAGTATGTTGTGTCCAGTGTGTAGTATGTAGTGTGCAGTGTGCTGTATGTTGTCTCCAGTGTGTAGTATGTAGTGTGCAGTGTGCTGTATGTCGTGTCCAGTGTGTAGTATGTAGTGTGTAGTGTGCAGTTTGTTGTCTCCAGTGTGTAGTATGTAGTGTTCAGTGTGCTGTATGTGGTGTTCATTGTGTAGTATGTAGTGTGCAGTGTGCTGTATGTCGTGTCCAGTGTGTAGTATGTAGTGTGTAGTGTGCAGTTTGTTGTCTCCAGTGTGTAGTATGTAGTGTGCAGTGTGCTGTATGTGGTGTTCATTGTGTAGTATGTAGTGTGCAGTGTGCTGTATGTTGTATCCAGTGTGTAGTATGTAGTGTGCAGTGTGCTGTATGTTGTCTCCAGTGTGTAGTATGTAGTGTGCAGTGTGCTGTATGTGGTGTCCAGTGTGTAGTATGTAGTGCGCTGTGTGCTGTATGTCGTGTCCAGTGTGTAGTATGTAGTGTGTAGTGTGCTGTGTGTGGTGTCCAGTGTGTAGTATGTAGTGTGTAGTGTGCTGTTTGTTGTCTCCAGTGTGTAGTATGTAGTGCGCAGTGTGCTGTATGTCGTGTCCAGTGTGTAGTATGTAGTGTGCTGTATGTTGTCTCCAGTGTGTAGTATGTAGTGTGCTGTTTGTCATCTCCAGTGTGTAGTATGTTGTGTCCAGTGTATAGTATGTAGTGTGCTGTTTGTCATGTCCAGTGTGTAGTATGTAGTGTGTAGTGTGCTCTTTGTTGTCTCCAGTGTGTAGTATGTAGTGTGCAGTGTGCTGTTTGTCGCCTCCAGTGTGTTGTATGTAGTGCACAGTGTGCTGTATGTGGTGTCCAGCTGTAGCATTGTAAAGATCCAGAGCATATTCCAGTACACAGCCAGTGTCGTCCTGTGAAATATTTTTGGATGGAAATATTCAGTTTAATCATATTATTCATAATATACATTAAAATATTAATTAAGAACAGAAAAAAAAATGCATTATTGTCATTATTATCTTGTTAGCTATGCAGCATATGGTATTCCAGTATCTTCCTCAGTTTAATAGTATTATTAATATTTAAAGTGTTTAAGTATTTATACTAGGAATAAAGCAAATAGATTCATTCATTCATCCATAGCATTAAAACTAACTCTTATTTCTACACTCACTGTCCACTCTTTCACTCTCCACTCACACTCTCCACTCCAGTCACACTGTAGTCCAGAATGTAGTCCATCTGTTGCTCTGCATACTTTGTTACCCCCCTTTTCCCCCTGTTCCTCAGCGCTCAGGACCCCCACAGAGCAGGTGTGATGTGGTGGTGGATCATTCTCAGCGCTGCAGTGACACTGACGTGGTGGTGGTGTGTTAGTGGTGGACAGTGTCATGTGACTTTGCATCTACAAAGTGGAGTGATGGCTGCAGCTGCTGTGTCTGTGTTTACCTCTGTATTGAATGTAAGTGTAGAGTGGTAAATGTCAGATCTGATACTTCTGCATCCTGCTATGGGAATAATAAGCAGTGCAGTATGGTGTGGTGAAGGCACTCATACCTGACTCTATCGTTATCATCCTGCTCTTAAACAGATTAATCCAAGTGTGTACGACATTAATAATCACCAGCAGAGAAATGGAGATTAAAGACAAGAGGTGAGATCAGACTTCTTTAATAAAAGACGCCTCTCTCAGAGTGGACGGTCCGAGTCTGAGGGGAATGTCATTATCTGAAACTGACGCTAATATTCCTGATGAAATAACTCCCAAAACAACGGGAGGCAGAATCCAAACACCACATTCCAGCAGGAAGATCTATGCTCGCTCCCTTTCATCTCTGAGATGAGTGTAAACAGCTCACTATTAAACCCCAGGATGCCAGAGTTATTACAGCTGTATTATTATAATGAAACTACATGACGCTGAGCCACTTTGACAAAAGCCACATTGTGATGGTCATGTTTTGGTCAAAGCATCTACACATCTCCAGTGATGTTGAGTGTTCCCAGTGTGTGGTGGTCAGTTAGTGGTCAGCGAACAAAGTGGGCATGGGATGACTGTAAACAACACTGTCACCAACCACAGTCCACTCCTGCACCAAGAAAAGCAGCTACAAAGAAACAGCACTGAGGCTTCGTTCACAATGATGTGGATATGTTTTAAAAATGGAGATATTTTCCTCCCTATGTTTTTGAAGATCTCCCCATGCAGATGAGTTTGAAAACGGTTGTATTCTCATGCCAGTCCATTAGGGGGGCATAGTACGTCCTATAGAGAGATGTCAAAACTCAACTAAACTTGAAACATTGAGGTTTAATCCCAAATCACTCTATGCTTCTTCTGTAGTGCACTACACACGTCCTCAAACGACCGAATCTAAACCTTAACAGTGCAGTATATATTTATAAAACACATCATTTCTATTTATTCATCTGTGTGAATCTGAACTCTAGTGCTGTCTGTGTGTACAGTGTAGTTTGTGACTGATGTAGTTCACTGTAGAGGGAGTGAGGAGCTGTGTGTGTACAGTGTAGTTTATGACTGATGTAGTTCACTGTAGAGGGAGTGAGGAGCTGTGTGTGTACAGTGTAGTTTATGACTGATGTAGTTCACTGTAGAGGGAGAGAGGAGCAGTGTGTGTACAGTGTAGTTTATGACTGATGTAGTTCACTGTAGAGGGAGAGAGGAGCTGTGTGTGTACAGTGTAGTTTGTGACTGATGTAGTTCACTGTAAAGGGAGTTTGACATCAATGTGTGACATCAATGTTTCATAAAAGATCAGTCTTGCCGTAAACACAACGCCACCGACAACAACGCTGTCCAAGGGAAAGTAATGAACCTTTAGGGAACACAACTGGACTTTAACACCACTGCTGTACCTTTAAAGTTTCATTACACTGTATGTACCTTCAGTGACACTAATGTACCTGACCTGACAGTGTATCAGCACATTGCATTGGGCATGGTGACTTCAGGATCATGTGCAGCTGTTCCAGAGCATCACCTTTCACATCCTGTTGTTCTATAGAACACGGTGTGTGTACAGATAAAAAGTAGAGTAGATGACCTCACTGTTTATAAGTGTTGTCTATGAGATTTTGTATTGTTAAGTAAGGGTCATGAGTTGGGTGACAAAGTAGGCGCCACCTTGTGGTTGTCACAGTTCTCGTACAGTAAGTTAAATCAGTCAGAGGAAGGACCGCTGTGTGATTTTACCGCAAGAAGTGTTATTAGTTACTGTGTTAGGCCATATGGTGTGTGTGTGTGTGTGTGTGTGTGTGTGTGTGTGTGAGTGTGTTATGGGTCACACGTGGTGAGAGTATCTGTCGCTAAGCGTATGTTTAGTAACGCCGGATATTCTGAGCAGCAGTAGGTGGCTGAGCGTGTTTCTGTGTCGGCAGTGTCTCCCTGTGGACACTCTTTTCAGTGCCATTCTAACAGCTGCCTCCTGACCGTACACACACACACCTCCCCTCTCACGATGAGCAGAGTACAGAGGAACAAAGAGTGCTTGGAGGCAGCAAAAATATAAGGTCTGATGTATGTATATTTGTCAAAACTGATCAGCCAAAGCATCTCCTAGTTTCAACACTCACTGTCCACTCTCTCAGCTCCACTGTCCACTCCAATCACTCTGTAGACCAAACTGTAGTCCATGTGTTGCTCTGCATACTTTCTTATCCCCCCTTTCCCCCTGTTCTTCAGCGCTCAGGACCCCCACAGAGCAGGTGTGATGTGGTGGTGGATCATTCTCAGCGCTGCAGTGACACTGACGTGGTGGTGGTGTGTGAGTGTGTGTTGTGCTGGTGTAGAGTGGATCAGACACAGCAGTGCTGCTGGAGTTTTTAAACCCCTCAGTGTCTGGACTGAGAACAGTCCACCGACCAAAAACATCCAGCCGACAGCGTCCTGTGTCACTGATGAATGACTAGAGGACGAGCGACACACACTGTGCAGCGACAGATGAGCTACTGTCTCTGACTCTACATCTACAAGGTGGACCAACGAGGGAGGAGTGTCTCACAGAGTGGACAGAGAGTGGACACAGGGTTTAAAAACTCCAGCAGCACTGCTGTGTCTGATCCACTCGTACCAGCTGATACTGCTAAGAGTGCTTTCCCATTGATGAAGCAGTAGAGGACAGTTAACGCAGTCGTACCCTCTCTCTGAGCCTCGGTGCTGGGAGGTATCGGTTTGATGAAGCGGTGGATGTAGTTGTGTGTAAACAGAAGCCAAACACAAACCTTTAGCCCGTGTTGAATATTAAAGGTGAGTCTCCCACTACAGAAACAAGCTCTTGGCTCCTGAATGATGGCAGTGGCTTAGAGGTGGAGACAGACTTGTTTGTTTTTCTCTCATTAGCCTCTCGCTCTGGAGGGAGCACTGTTTCCAGATCAGCCGCTCACCAGATGCCCTACCCCCGCCTGTTTGTTTATGATAATGAACACTGCTCTGATAGCAGAGGGACTACTTTGTCTGTGAAGATCAGCCTTTTAACAGTCAGCAATTACTCCTCGTCTACATGAGCCTTTCACCCTGAAACCCAGAGTTGTCTTAAAGCCGTCCGAGCCGAGGCTGTATAACCCAGAACAGGCAGAGACAGTCGGCTTCAGTCTCACAGCTCCGTGGCATTTACTACATCTCTCACTCCACCCAGTCCCAAACACAGCTGCTGATGTAGAGGCCTGGGCTTTGGAATGGAGCCAGATTTGAGCCAAATCAAGGTTTTCAACATCAAACAGAAATAAGGATATGAGAAAAAAGAAGCAAACTGAAGCAAACATGGTTAGAGCAGAGGGCTTAGAGCTGAAAGGTCTTTGGTTCGATTCCCACGAGCAGCAGGAAAACTGGGGGCGGTGGGAGTGAAGGAACAGCACTGTCTGAGATTGAGGCCAGAGGGTCGCCTGTTCAGTTCCCGAGACCAGTCAGAGAAAATGAATTAATAGCTGAATGAGCAAGGCCCCTAATCCCCAAACTGCTCCACCACCCCGGGTGAGGAAGTGGTCACAGCCCCCTGCTCTGGTTGTGTGTGTTCACTGCCCCTAGTGTGTGTGAAGAATTGCTCACTAGTGTGTGATTGTGTGTTCACTGCCACGGAGGGGTCAAATGCAGTGAAGCAGTTTCCCCAAGGGATCAATAAAGTTGTTTCTTCTTCTTTGTCTTCTTCTTCTTCTTCTTCTTCGTCTTCTACTTCTTCTTCTTTTACTACTTCTTTTCTTCTTCTAATTCTTCTACTTCTTCTTCTACTTATGTTTTTCTTCTTCTACTTCTTCTACTACTTCTTTTTCTTCTACTTTTTTTCTTTAATGAAAGAGTGCCCCAGTATCTCAGACTCTTTATGGAAAGCAGAGGCTGGAGTCTGATTGGAGGAATGCACAGACATGTACATGACGTGTAACAGTGTTTCTGATTGGTTTCTGATAGGCCTTTCTGTTTGCGGTTCTGACACGTGTGCACCCATTGGCTGATGAGTTTCTGAGTTACAGCGCAGTGTCCCAGACACAATATGCTCATTTTGTTACTCTGTATGATGTCTGAGCACTGAGCTGTACCTCATAAACTCTTTAGCCAATGGGGATGCACTCCTGAAAGTCAGGACATCACAGTGAGTACAACATTAATCTATGAGCAACACATTTATTTTATTTCCTCTCTCTAATTTTCTTAGTTGTTTGATGTTTAATAAGTTTATTTTTTTTATTTATTTCTGGCACAACTCCTATTACCTATTTATTGAGGTAAGCCACTGCCCTGAGAAACCCCAGCATCTTTTGTGTCTATTTCCTTTCCCTGATAATGACTTGCTTCCCTGACTCGACGGCTTCTTTTCCTGTTGCTGTTGTTAAGCAGCTCTTTGTCTCTGGGGGTTTATTTCCATCACTTTTATAATAATAACTCAGAACTCAAGGGATTCCTGGAGCAGTTTCTGGTTCAGTGCCTTCACCATGAAAAAAGTACATTTGAAATTATAATCACGGCATCACAGAGGATCGCTGCCTCCACAGACCAGTTAGAAACAGTGCTCCGACACCAAGGTACGAGATAATGGCATTCAAGTGATATCTTTAAACGTTAGTCCTTAACGGTGCTGTAGTCTGTGTGTGTTCTGTAGTTTAAAGTGTTCTGTAAAGGTGTGTGAATTGGGTCAGAGTGAAAAAAGGCCTGGCGTGGATTCACTCGTCCATTTACAGACATGTGATTCGCTCCTGGAATGATCCGAGCTGTTTTCTCTTATCTGGTGAGCTTCTGAGTATTGTGAAGAACTCTGCTGTGATTGGCTGCTATGCTAGCGTGAGTCACTCTGGATAAGAGCATCTGCTAAATGCTGTAAATGTAAATGCAGTGAAAAGGCTAACACAGACTCAGCAGGAATGAGGTGAGAAAGGAGCCCCAAACAAAGTGTGTTTCCAGATGTTCTCCTAAAACGAGGGGCTAGACGAGAACCTCAAAATACTGGAGGACAGATGTGGAAAGGGTTATAAACGGAGGCACTCTATGAGCCTGTTATTTCCTTTATTCATACGTCACCCCGCTGTTGCTTCACAGAAATGTACTCACTGACCTGTCATATGAAATGTCATACCTTTGCATCATTAAAAGCCATGACTCATCGTCTCAGAACAAACTGAGGAACAGCGCCCCCGGGTGGACACGGCTGGTTCGTGAGTAGGTGATGAGAGAGTAAACATTAATGAGTGAAATGATAGGTAACACTTATGACACACCTATATCCACGTGTGTTCACATACGGACCAAACACACAAGTGATATCTAGAGTTAGTAAAAAAAATACAAATAAAATCCTGCTCCTGCTCCTGGGCCGGGGCCTGTTTTATCGTCTCCTGTTCAATTAGGTTCCTTTCCAAGCTTCTCAAACAATTTTGGAACGCATTAATTTCAATGTTGCTGTGTTTATTTTCATAATCCGACCCCATGAATAATCATTTAGTAAATGCTAATTCCGTCTGAAAGGAGCACAAATTAATGCTCCATCAGCTGTGTCCAAGTGAAAGTAATTGCCGTTTTTTTTTTTTTTCCACAAATCGTTTTACACTCGCCAAGAAAGGGGAAGAAAGAGAAGATGAAGCGGTTTCTTCTTACTGGTGCCTCCCTCTCCATGGGAATCACCCATGCTGGCGCCATGACAACCAGCATTTGATCAGTAAGCTGGGACTGTGTGAGAGAGAGAGAGAAAGAGAGAGAGAGATTGGACCTGGTTCTTTATGCAGTGGCAGAGATATTGCAGTGGTGCATGACCGTAAATGGTGCATTCACATTGTCAGAGAGCCGGAAATGACACACACACACACACACACACACACAATGCTGTGCTTAGTCACTCTTTTTTTTTTTACTTTATTTATTTGCACAGATGTTCACTCTGTGCTGGAAAATCTTTAAAATTATGTTCTCCAGTTATAATCTGTAGTCCAACTGTTGCTCTGCATACTTTCTCATCCCTCTCCCCCCCCGTTCCTCAGCGCTCAGGACCCCCACAGAGCAGGTGTGATGTGGTGGTGGATCATTCTCAGCGCTGCAGTGACACTGACGTGGTGGTGGTGTGTTAGTGTGTGTTGTGCTGGTGTAGAGTGGATCAGACACAGCAGTGCTGCTGGAGTATGCAGAGCAACAGATGGGCTACAGTCTGTAAAGCTACAGAGTGACAGACGTTGACAGTGAGAGTAGAAACAGGTTTTGGCTGGTGTGTGTGTGTGTTGCTGTGGATGTATCTAATGTGTGCAGTTGTACTCATTGGCTGTTTTTCGCCCAGAGACCAGTGTGATTTTCTTGTTCACTTCTCACTGTGTGCAGCACTCTATTGTTTTGTTGTTTATGTCGTTGTGCTTGTATCAGTCAGATTATGTTTCCAATAAAAACAACTGGTTTGTTGAGGAACAGTGATATATTTAATTATATACAAACACACTGACATTGTACCTTTCTGAGGGTTAAAACCATGTCTTACCTTGGGCCTCGGTGTCGATTCTGAGGTTCTCACGTCATATTTCTCCTCACCTCTACATTTAGTGTTCGGTGAGAGTCGTTTAAAACTTAACTGAGAGAGTCTAGCTCTTAGATCCCACAGAAACCACACTTCGTTACTGATCTGTTCAGTTTGATGGGTTTCACATCATTTAATCAGCGATGCACTGCACCAGTCGTATTCTGTTTAGACAGACAGTGGCCTGGACGTGGGAACCATGTCAAATCATGGGCCCTTTGTGTTCTTTCCCTTGAAGGTGGCTTCTACTTTCAGATTTGGAAACTTGCCCGACTTTACCCTTAAACACACATTGGTGTCACTTTACAATAAAACTACATTTAAAAAGGTTTATCAGTGACATAAAGAATAGTTTAATGCATGGTTATTAATTAGATTTTATTTGGTTGTAAAACCCTGAAAAGTCATGGAGTCTGTGCTAGTCTAACATCAAAGCCAAGTCGGCCAGCGGTCCGGTCCGGTCCGGTCCGGTCCTCCTGCTCTCAAACTTCTGCTCCCTGGAGAATAAACCGGACTGTGTCCGACTACAGACTACTAGATGAAGGGGATCAACAGACTGATGCATCTTTGTTTTTGTTCTGAGATGTGGCCATTCAGTTAGAGAGACTAGCCTTGTTTCACGACAGAAACTCAGCCCTGTGCGGTAAGATACACAGCGGGGAGGAGGTGTGTTTACATCAATACGGAATGGTGCATTAACTCTGTATTAGTCTCTAGTTACTGCTCACCTCCAGTGGAGTATATGATCATCAGATGCAGCCCTTTTTATTTACCACAGGAACACACTACCGTACAGATCATCAGTGTTTACATTCCACCCACCGCTAATACTAAAGATGTGCCCTGTGAACTGTACAGTGCTATCAGTAGACTACAGAACACACACTGATGGACTGTTTCATGGACCACTGCTTCCAGTGCTGTGTGGGCTGAAATGTATTGGGAACATGTTTACATTGATTTTTTTAACCCTATCTATAGATTATAGCAGAAAAGCATGTGCAAAATCACTATTAAAAAGGGTGGAGGGGTGACGCGGCCTGTCTCATACACATTAAATCACCAAGCCCCAATGGTCATAAGAGGGATAATACCCACTAACAGAATGGGGCCATAAAGAAAGATCCTGTGATTATAGCCTGACTACGCCACCTGAGGAGTTTCACCTCAGGAAATAAGACCACACCACCCAGGTTCATTTGTTGGAGACAGAGACCTCAATTTTATCTTCAATATAATGTGATTTTATTTCAATAATTTACACATTCAAACACTGACCTAAAACACTATAATAATTAGCTGCAGCTTTTAAATTAATACCTCAACAGTCGTTAAAAGATCAGTCAATTTCTACATCAAAAAACAACAAATTCAGACACAACTCAAGAAAAATATCCAATTATAAAAACAAAACCAAAATAAAACAAATAATCTACTGAGAATCAATGAAACAGTACACACTTAATGAAAGTGTAAATAATAAGAAGAAAAAAAAATGCGTAGGCACCGAATTGAAAAATAACCAACTAAACCCAAACAATAACACAAACAAATATCAATAAAAGGGAAACGAAAAACTTAACGCAAAAGAAAAGCAACAATTACCAAAAAATGCAACTGTCACAAAATAAATTGACTGCGTCTTGAAAACGAAACCAAACAAAATAAAAAAAAACAAAACAAAAACAAAATCAAACAAAAGAATATGACAGACCCGCGAGTGATACGACTCTGTAACGAGCAGCATCTATCAGTGTGAGCACCATGAGGTGCAACAATCGACAGAAGAGAAGGAGCAGCAGGCAGCGTCACGGTTCTAACAAAATATAGAATTTAAATACAAAGACTACTAAAAATATATTCACAGAGAGAGAGAGCACTACCTGGAATTAAACAGTGAAGCAGCTAAACAGTAAAGTTGCAAAGCACAGAGATTCAAAAGCGTCTGTAGGTGTGAGTGTGTGAGTGTGTGTCACCCTGTGAAGGACTGGCGCCCCCTCCAGGGTGTGTCCCCACCTTGCGCCCAGTGATTCTGGGCAGGCTCTGGACCCACCACCGCCCTGAACTGGATAAGTGTTAGAGACAATGAATGAATGAATGAATTTCTGAACAAGCTGTGATTTACTGTAGAATTATAGTCAAAGTTCTCAGTGTGGGGTTCACTTTAGAATAAGACCACCCTCAAAAAGCTTTATAAATGGTTTTATTTATTTATTTATTTATTTTAATTCTTAATAATGCAAATATATTTGTTTTTAACAATCAGTTGTGAAACAGACATAAATTGACATTAAGCCTGACCTCTTCATCTTGTATTTATTAATAACATTAACCAGCTTTTTAGACTTTAACTATAATACGGTGAACCTTAATGTATGAAATGGTTAAATTCATCTCACCTCATAATTTCACTATTAGACAAACAACACGCCACTGTTGCTCTTTCCTTCTGTGAGTTATAAATGGTTATTAATCACTTTTATTTGTTTACAATCAAATAAATAACAATGTAATATACAGATTAACCTTCCTCTTGTGTTAGGGTCTTGACCGACCTGTTTTTAGGTTTTAAATACGTACAAGTGCTCCATAAATTAGTTCACTGCATCAAGACTTTGGAAAAATACTAAATTATAAAATGCTCTTATTAAAATTATGTCTTGTCTGTTGTTAGGGTCAATTTCACGTAAGACACGTCAGACACGTAAGACCCAGTCAGTTTAGAGTTAGAGTTTTGTATCGTGTACATCTCCAGTTTACAGTCTGCAACAACGAACAATTAAAACCAATCCTTTCATGGATAAAGAAGACTAACGAGGTCAACAAGAGGGAATAAACAAATTAGCTGATAATTAATAGTTTTTTAGGGCTTATGGCTGATTAAAGACAAGGGTCAAAACCGACTCATTAACATTAGAGATGCTAACAGAAAGCTAACACAGGAGGGAGGTTAAAACATTAATAAATCATTATAAATAAGGCAGTCAAACATTAGGGTAGCCTCGTTCTATAGTAGTACCCAGTGTGGGTCTGTTGACGCCCACTGGCCTGTCTCTCTCTTTGCTGCATGCAGTAAAACCCCAGAAAAGCTGCTTATTCAGAAACAGAAAACAGATATCAGGTCCAATTCAGGCACGTGTCCGCAGAGCGTCCGGCTCGGCTCGGCTCGGCTCGGACGAGCACGACTTTACAGAGGAAACATCGGAGTGACAAGAGCACAGAGCTGTAAACAATTGCCTTTCATTGTCTTGAAAAGCCGTTATCAAACTCTGACTGGCAAAGCGTATATTTTAAGTATCGGAAGCTAATTAGCCTCATGGGTCTCAGTGCCCAGCGGGACACAGGCTTAAAAACAGAATTAAATTTAGTGGAAGAATAAATCAATCTCTGTGAGTTCAGTATTTGGATTGTGCATGAGTCGCCTGCTGCTCCTTAGCGTCCCTTTAAATATAGTGTACACACCAGTGATCACAGCCTTAATCTCTTAAACTACCCTGTAATTGTTTGTTTGGGTGTGAATCCCACCCCTCCACCCCTCCACTCACCCCCCAAGAGCCCCAAGAGGTGAACATGTAACAAATGATTATTCCCTGCACCTTATTTTATGTAACTTATGTTACTTTATCGTGTCCTTGTTTACCTGCACCCACAGGACTGCTTTTAATTCCACTGGGGTGCAGTGTAGTGACAATAAACAATAATCATCAACAACATATTTATTCTTCAAACAAAGTGGACAGTGTCTGGAGTTCAGGGCGTGTCCTGGCGGTCTCGCCGCGCTTGAAACAACAATGCTCTTTTTAACAGTGATAAATGTTTATTTTGCCTGACACCGTCTCCATGTTCCTGCCAGCAGCCTCAGCTAGCGTGCTGTTATGAGCTCCCCCTGACAGGTTGACAGTGGTGGTGACGGGTGGGAAGGGGGAAATGGTGAATGAAAGAAAGGGAAGGTGGGGAAAGGAGTTAAAGGAAGCACAAGAACACATCCCAGTTTTTACGAGCGCTGCACAGGTGAACGAAGCTGACTCTGAAAAACATAGATCTGTGATCGGCACGAGTCGGGGGCTTGTGTTTTTCTTCATGTTCCCGGTGATTGACTAACAACATACGCTCGCTCGTGTGCTCTGTGGAGGCAATCTATTTTAATATATTCGAGGTGCAGGCCTGACCTAGCTGTCAGAGCTGCTAGCTCATGACTTTGTAATGTTTGCAGTCTGAGTCCTGTCGGATTCCACCCCCCCAGGCCTCTTTGCTCGCAGTCAATGGGCCTGTCATGTTCGCTTGTCATCGCGGTGTAATCTCTCCTTGTTTATTAGAGCTAGATTGCGTTTGTGATGTATATGATTTTGATTTTGATGTCATTTCCATGCAACAAGTGAAACCTCTTCTGTGATGTTTCTGAGAAAAAGGTGAAGGGATGAATATGAACCATGCTTTTAATATCATCACAAAATAGTACTATACAAATAGTACTATACAAAGGGAGCAGCTGGAGGTTAGGTTCCTTGCTCAGTGCCGTTCATCTGTGGATGTTGAGGGAGGAGAAGGCACCATTCCTCACTCCTCCTGCCTATTCCTGTCCTTCCAGGGAATCAAACCAGCAGCCTTCTGGTTCCAGGCCTGCTCCTGTAACACTGTAGGCCATGAATGCAGTTATATTCCAGTGTTAGTTCTATTAATGTTCATTAATAGAACCCTTTATAGCACCTTTATTTTTAAGAGTGTTGGCGTAAGAACGCTTGGAGGAGAGCATTTACACACCACCACCACCACCACCACGTCAGTGTCACTGCAGCGCTGAGAATGATCCACCACCACATCACACCTGCTCTGTGGGGGTCCTGAACGCTGAGGAACAGGGGGAAAGAGGGGTAACTAAAGAGCGACCGTGTGGTCAGTGGAGTTGAAAGAGTGGGCAGTGAGTGTAGATCCATAGAGTATATTCGTACCCTGACGTGACAGGGCCTGATTACTCATGAAAAGAAATCCATAATCTAGCTGACAGAATTAGCTGAACAGCCCCTCCAGTCTGCGCTCTCGAGCCCTGAAACTCATCACAATTCAAAGTCAATTCCCTCTAATAAAAGAACATGCGGAACTGCGAGGGTTAAGCTCGCTCCGGAGTCGATTTACCCTCCAGCGCTGGTATCTCTAATCCACACAAAAGGCCCTTTGTCTGAACATCTAGCCGCTCTCCTCCCGGCTTTCATCCACAAAGGGCTGGGAACGGGCCGAGTGGCTGCTCTGGCTCTTGTTCCGCGCTGGAGGGCTGTTGTGAGAGGGTGATGTTGTTTAGCGATTGTCGCTGTGTGGATAAGAGCGCTGGTTAAGTGTGCACTACTCCACTTCTTTAAGAGAGACCCATTTGAGCGAGTGTAATACCAGCAGCTGTAGGAGTAGACACTCATATGGTTGATGCCTACGCAAGGGCCCTGTTGAAGCTATAGATGCCTGTAATGATTAAAGAGGACTACATTATCACGGCCATTGTGTTTGGTTCGAGACGTTCCGCAACCTGCCGCCTGGTGCTTATTTTTCATATTCCGATGAATTCCCTTTTTAGCAAAGTGGAGGAGGGATTTGGAGCCCCTTTTCCGGGCGCATAGCGAGTGGCACTTGCCGCTATGAGAGGTCAGACTCCTTTATTCCCGGACTGAATGGTAATGCCGGCTTAAACAGCAGCCACGGCGAAGGAAGTAGAGGAAAAGACGGAAAACACAAAACCACATTCACCTGCGAAAGGAGTTAAGGAGGCGTACGCTTCAGGAAATGTCTCTCCGTCGCCCTGAGCTCGTTGAAAAGGCTTGAGGTGCTGCATAATTTCTCTTTGTGCCTCCTGAAATGGCTGAACAGTGACACAAAGTCAAACAGGGCGTTCGGCTGCTGCCCTTAAAATCGAATATACATATAATGTAGTCAGCAAGTGCAGGGTTTCCAGTTAACCCCTCGCTCCCAGCAGCCAGCCGCTGCCTTCTAACGCCCGTGCTGAAATTCAATTTACCCAGCCGTCTTTAAGTGTGACACGTCATCATGTGCTTTGCTGGTTCTTATTTGTATTGATAATTGCAGCGAGGAGTGTGACACTGCTTCTAAACACCTGAGCAGGCTTCCGACGTCAAAGACTTTGTTTGTTTGATGTTTACTGGAAATGAAGAGAGTTTTCAGTTTCTCAAGACTCTCATCAGTGTGTGGTTTTTTTATTCATCATCAGACGACTATTAGAATGTTATTTTTTTGTTCTAAATGTGTGATGTAATGTTGAAGTAAAAGACAAATAAAACAAGAGCACAAACAATCCATAATTAATATAAAGAGATAGTAAACAGCAGTTATTCAGGTCCATTTTATATTAAATGTCTCTAATAATGGCGTAGTTACACATGAACAACAACCATGTAACTACTGATGATTTAGTACCTGTTACAGTTGGATTACAGTAGTACAGCGTATGTAATTACAATTGTGTATCACCTTCAGTTTTGCCTTGTGTAATACACAAGTGGATCTTCATAGTTGTAACAGCATATTCTCTCTCAGGTAATTACTCACATGTAAAAACACAGGTATAATTACATTATATAATTACATTAGTTATCAGACTGAAACATTTATTTATTTGTTTGTTTGTTTGTTTGTGTATCTTTTGTTGTTGTTGTTGTTCCAGAAGCCTTTTCTGGCAGGTAACTATTCATTTACATTAAGACATTAAACTGGATTTGCCATAGTTTCTAACATTTAGCTAATATCTATGTCATTGTTGAAGCATTGAACCCAGTTTGAGTTTTAAACTTCTCTGTGATGCGAGAGTACAGCGGGTGTCCATTATTTCACAATGTAACATTTATGAAATTATTTAAATGTGTTGCATTGTTATTGCCCCTAAGCAATGTTTATATTACGGCTCAATTAGTACAGCAACTTTTACATAATTACTGTGTAATAATTAATCATTAAAGACAAATTAAAATGAAACTACTACTTATCTCATTGAAGCATATATGCTATTACTGCAGAACTGCAGAACAATCTAAGAGTTATTTAGTACATGTATCTTTGTAGTGACAGGAAATATTCAACACATTCATCATTTTATCAGTGAATTAAACTTATTTAGACAAGGTTAATGAAAGTCTGTATTTTATGTTTAGTAATAATAATGTGTACCTGGTGTCATCTCTAAACCCTGTCTCTAACGGGAAGAGCGGGGTTTACCACAACAACGGCGGTGGTAACGTTAAGCGGTGTTTACTCATGGTGTATCGGCGTGTTGTTGTTGTTTGGGACTGAACACAGCTCCGTCATCAGTTCAGACAGATCAGTAGAGTTTGTTACTTCCTTGTTGCAGCGTCCAGCTCTCGCTGGATTCTTTCGTCGGCCACCGATCCAAGGAGCGTTTGAACCTCTTCAAAAGACCACGGCGTCATTTTACGAGCTGCCGTCGTGAGTCGGATAAAAACAAACGTGATCTCTGCTGCAGCTGGAGATTTTACAGATGGAGAGTTGGTGCTGGTCGTCTGCGTTGCGTGGCGTAGAGTGACGACTCTCTCTGGACGATCAGCGCTCTGCAAGGTTTACACGCCACGGTTTAGTCCCTACTCGACTCGCTCTGAACCACGAGAGAACAGCCACTAAACAAGAACCCGCTTCCAGAACCAGGACCTGATTCACCTGGTGGAAGAGCAATAAATAGAGTCAAGAAGAGTAGGGAACATTCACCTTGAGACCAGGCTGAATCATCTGATGAACTTTTGGGACATTCCCATTGCTCCCAGGTACTGTTATCATTATCTAGAGCTGACTACATTGTTCAACATGACAGTCATCTGAAAGTTTCTCAGAGTGCTTTGTGTTCACCAGGATGTCACAACACCGCCAAGAGACTGCAAAGTCTTTCTTACGCAACACCTAACTTCTCCCATTTATATTCCTCCAAGACTTTGAAGTCTGATTCCCACCTGCTGACCTCAATCCCACCTGTTCTGAATCCACAATCCCAACGAGTTCCCGCCTTAAGTCCTGTCACAGTGTAATCTGTAGCTGAGCTGAGCTGAGCTGTGCTAATTAGTGCAGTCTCTCAAAGCCAGGCTCAACCACATCTGATGGCACCAGTCCCAGCGCTCGCGCAGTCCTCGCATTCCTCGTCAAACCGAGACGAGCAGAGGTCATGGACGGGACGTGGAGCGTCTGCAGAGACACGGTGACACGTGGCTGTTGCCCAAGAAGAGAGGCGTGACTTTCCTGATCAAGCCTCAGTCTCGTAACGCCACTCCTCTCAGTTTCAAACCCTTTCAGCTCACTCCTGGCTATGCGTGGCCTCTAAACCGTGTTTGCCTCCTTGAATTATGTTGTTGGTGCTAAAACAGCTCATGCAGTTTTAAAAAGAGGGCTCTGTGTTTGATGTGTTCCTTTGGAGGTTTCGCTCCTGTGCGAAGGGCTGTACCACAAAAGCCACGTAAGTCTCTCCCGGGCCGGCTGCTCGAGCTCTGTTTGATGTCCTTTCCAATCAATCCTGAAGCAGCAGCTGCTCTACCTGTCGCAGGGAGCCGTTCCAGCAGAGCTCAAAGCTCTATGGTAATGGAGGAGGCTCCACCGTGGGAGCGAGGCATGGCAGGAGGACGGTTCCTCCCTCACTGCTTCTCTCCGTCTCTCTGTACCACACATCAGAAAGAGGACAAGCCAGTTCTGTCCAACTTTCCCTGACTCTGAATATCTTTATTGTGTTGTGTTTTAGCTGCAGTTAGCATTGCCCTTCTGCTTTCTACATAAATATAAATATGTAGTTAGTTACAGAGTAATGCAAGGGCTCATGTTTACTCTCCATTATTTTGTTGTTATTATTGTTGTTTGTATGTTTTGATTAAACAAACCCCTACTGCAGATAACTAGCTTTTTAAATCTCATTTTCTCAGGTGTCTTAACTTTTGCAGAGTGCTGTATTTACTGAACATTACACTATGTAGTAAATATATACATAGTAAATAAAGCTGCATTTAAACTATACACTCAGGCTCATGAGTGCTACGGGGTCTAGATACGAGTCCTAGATAGCAGAACTGAGAGAACACACACAGGTAATCAGAGCTGAACTGAGAGAGGAGAGGCGTGATGCTGAACGGCTGTGTTATTTTAAGTTTCTGACACTGTTCTGTGCTAATAAACAACCAGGAGTGCAACCTGAGTATGTGAGTGTTCTCCGGAGGTACTTAATGTTCTAGCTCAGTCTCCATTCTCCATTGTCTCCGCTGGCACTGCCCGGCTCGGCTCAGGTCCAGCCTGGGTTCTGTTATTAATGGCTGCTGACCGCAGCCCAGGGGCGGCAGCTCATATCCTCAGGAGTGAGATACTCCCCCCTGGTCTGGGGGGATGCTGGAGGCATATAAAGCAGCCTCTTCTCCTGTTGATTAGAGCAGCTCCTGGCGGGAGGCTGTGTCTGAGTCAGTCAGGTAAAGCCGAGCAGACGGCATCCATATTCAAAGCCTGGAAAAGATCCCTCTCTCCGGACCCACTCCGCTTATGGAAAAGCGGCCTTGACGGCCGGGCGACGGAGGGATTGTACGCATTATTCCCGCTGATGGAGTGGAGGTGTAGGGACCCATATTACTCAGAGTGATGGGCCAATGTTCTGTCCTTTATTTTCAGTGCCTCGTTTGACACAAGAAAAGAGAATGTGACAGTTCTGCACTCACAGAAAAACCCTCACTGTGATGGTACCCTCAAGGAAACATATTCAGAACCTTTAATTAGGGAACATAGCTAAAGTTGTGTTGAGTTCATTCTCCCCGTTTCATCTCCAGGACTTTTATTGTGTTCTTTTATTCTCCACAGTTGTATAATGAAAGATTACAGAGATCCCCCTCTCATTCTGGAGAAGAAAATGTAATGAACCTTTAGGAACACAACTGGACTCTAACACCACTGCTGTACCTTTAAAGATACACTACACTGTCTGTACCTTTAAAGATACACTACACTGTCTGTACCTTTAAAAATACACTACACTGTCTGTACCTTTAAAGATACACTACACTGCTGTACCTTTAAAGATACACTACACTGTCTGTACCTTTAAAGATACACTACACTGTCTGTACCTTTAAAGATACACTACACTGTCTGTACCTTTAAAGATACACTACACTGTATGTACCTTTAAAGAGACACTACACTGTCTGTACCTTTAAAGATACACTACACTGTATGTACCTTTAAAGATACACTACACTGTCTGTACCTTTAAAGAGACACTACACTGTCTGTACCTTTAAAGAGACACTACACTGTCTGTACCTTTAAAGAGACACTACACTGTCTGTACCTTTAAAGATACACTACACTGTCTGTACCTTTAAAGAGACACTACACTGCTGTACCTTTAAAGATACACTACACTGTATGTACCTTTAAAGATACACTACACTGCTGTACCTTTAATGATACACTACACTGTCTGTACCTTTAAACTTACACTACACTGTCTGTACCTTTAAAGACACACTACACTGTCTGTACCTTTAAAAATACACTACACTGTCTGTACCTTTAAAGATACACTACACTGTCTGTACCTTTAAAGATACACTACACTGTCTGTAGCTTTAAAGATACACTACACTGTCTGTACCTTTAAAGATACACTACACTGTCTGTACCTTTAAAGATACACTACACTGTATGTACCTTTAAAGAGACACTACACTGTCTGTACCTTTAAAGATACACTACACTGTATGTACCTTTAAAGATACACTACACTGTCTGTACCTTTAAAGAGACACTACACTGTCTGTACCTTTAAAGAGACACTACACTGTCTGTACCTTTAAAGAGACACTACACTGTCTGTACCTTTAAAGATACACTACACTGTCTGTACCTTTAAAGAGACACTACACTGCTGTACCTTTAAAGATACACTACACTGTATGTACCTTTAAAGATACACTACACTGCTGTACCTTTAATGATACACTACACTGTCTGTACCTTTAAACTTACACTACACTGTCTGTACCTTTAAAGACACACTACACTGTCTGTACCTTTAAAAATACACTACACTGTCTGTACCTTTAAAGATACACTACACTGTCTGTACCTTTAAAAATACACTACACTGTCTGTACCTTTAAAGATACACTACACTGTCTGTACCTTTAAAGACACACTACACTGCTGTATCTTTAAAGATACACTACACTGTCTGTACCTTTAAAGATACACTACACTGTCTGTACCTTTAAAGATACACTACACTGTCTGTACCTTTAAAGATACACTACACTGTCTGTACCTTTAAAGAGACACTACACTGTCTGTACCTTTAAAGATACACTACACTGTATGTACCTTTAAAGACACACTACACTGTCTGTACCTTTAAAGATACACTACACTGTATGTACCTTTAAAGACACACTACACTGTCTGTACCTTTAAACTTACACTACACTGTCTGTACCTTTAATGATACACTACACTGTCTGTACCTTTAATGATACACTACATTGTCTGTACCTTTAAACTTACACTACACTGTCTGTACCTTTAAAGAGACACTACACTGTCTGTACCTTTAAACTTACACTACACTGTCTGTACCTTTAAAGATACACTACACTGTCTGTACCTTTAAACTTACACTACACTGTCTGTACCTTTAAAGACACACTACACTGTCTGTACCTTTAAAGATACACTACACTGTCTGTACCTTTAAAGACACACTACACTGCTGTACCTTTAAAGATACACTACACTGTCTGTACCTTTAAAGATACACTACACTGTCTGTACCTTTAAAGATACACTACACTGTCTGTACCTTTAAAAATACACTACACTGTCTGTACCTTTAAAGATACACTACACTGCTGTACCTTTAAAGATACACTACACTGTCTGTACCTTTAAAGATACACTACACTGTATGTACCTTTAAAGAGACACTACACTGTCTGTACCTTTAAAGATACACTACACTGTCTGTACCTTTAAAGAGACACTACACTGTCTGTACCTTTAAAGAGACACTACACTGTCTGTACCTTTAAAGATACACTACACTGTCTGTACCTTTAAAGAGACACTACACTGCTGTACCTTTAAAGATACACTACACTGTATGTACCTTTAAAGATACACTACACTGCTGTACCTTTAATGATACACTACACTGTCTGTACCTTTAAACTTACACTACACTGTCTGTACCTTTAAAGACACACTACACTGTCTGTACCTTTAAAAATACACTACACTGTCTGTACCTTTAAAGATACACTACACTGTCTGTACCTTTAAAATACACTACACTGTCTGTACCTTTAAAGATACACTACACTGTCTGTACCTTTAAAGATACACTACACTGTATGTACCTTTAAAGACACACTACACTGCTGTATCTTTAAAGATACACTACACTGTCTGTACCTTTAAAGATACACTACACTGTCTGTAGCTTTAAAGATACACTACACTGTCTGTAGCTTTAAAGATACACTACACTGTCTGTACCTTTAAAGAGACACTACACTGTCTGTACCTTTAAAGACACACTACACTGTCTGTACCTTTAAACTTACACTACACTGTCTGTACCTTTAATGATACACTACACTGTCTGTACCTTTAATGATACACTACATTGTCTGTACCTTTAAACTTACACTACACTGTCTGTACCTTTAAAGAGACACTACACTGTCTGTACCTTTAAACTTACACTACACTGTCTGTACCTTTAAAGATACACTACACTGTCTGTACCTTTAAACTTACACTACACTGTCTGTACCTTTAAAGACACACTACACTGTCTGTACCTTTAAATATACACTACACTGTCTGTACCTTTAAAGACACACTACACTGCTGTACCTTTAAAGATACACTACACTGTCTGTACCTTTAAAGATACACTACACTGTCTGTACCTTTAAAGATACACTACACTGTCTGTACCTTTAAAGATACACTACACTGTCTGTACCTTTAATGATACACTACACTGTCTGTACCTTTAAACTTACACTACACTGTCTGTACCTTTAAACTTACACTACATTGTCTGTACCTTTAAAAACACACTACACTGTCTGTACCTTTAAAGATACACTACACTGTCTGTACCTTTAAAGATACACTACACTGTCTGTACCTTTAAAGATACACTACACTGTCTGTACCTTTAAAGATACACTACACTGTCTGTACCTTTAAACTTACACTACATTGTCTGTACCTTTAAAGATACACTACACTGTCTGTACCTTTAAACATACACTACACTGTCTGTACCTTTAAAGATACACTACACTGTCTGTACCTTTAAACATACACTACACTGTCTGTACCTTTAAAGATACATTACACTGTCTGTACCTTTAAAGATACATTACACTGTCTGTACCTTTAAAGATACACTACACTGTCTGTACCTTTAAAGATACACTACACTGTCTGTACCTTTAAACATACACTACACTGTCTGTACCTTTAGTGATCAATAATGTACATGTACTGTATCTTTACTCTGACAGTGTTGAGATCAGGACTGTGCACAGTTTTATGTGTAGCTCTGGGAAATGACTGTAGATATTTATATTTCTGTATTTATAATAGAGAAAAACATAAACAATAGTCCCATATTTCAGGAAAAGTGTGTTGTAGTTGAATAAACACAGTCATTCATTAAGACCCCTGTTGTACATTTCAAGATGCGTTTAACACACTTTGATATTGTAATAAAACTGTAGGGGCAGCCGTGGCCTGGTGGTGAGGAACTGGGCGTGTAACCAGAAGCTCGCCCGTTTGATCCCCAGAGCCGGCAGGTCATGACTGAAGTCCCCTTACTGAAGGCACCTAAACCGCTACCCGGGTGTTGTGGCTATTGCTGCCCACCGCTCTGAGCACTGCTCACTGCCCCCTAGTGTTCACTAGTGTCTGTGTAAATGTGTGTTTCACTGCACGGATTGGTTTAAATGTAAAGAGCACAGTGGTGAATAAAGTGATTCTAATCACTCTGAATATTGGTGTTGTCCAGTGAAATACCTGTGTTTGAGGATGTTTAATTACTAGAAAACTCTGTGTGTAAATGTCACCGTGAATGGACCAATAGAAACGCTCCATAATTACTGTGAGTAAAATCTTTATATTGACTTCCACTGAAAGTTAAGAAGGTATTTTCCTCCTCGGGTGAATGTATTACTTTGGAGATGCATGTTTTTCACGGGACAGTGATGATATACTGAATATCCCTAACGCTGAGAGTCAGCTGACCTGCAGGGGGCACTGTGAATAAGTACTAAACAGGAATCGCTCTCAGGTGATAATCAGCAGATAAACCATCACAGAACGCTGGACGTCTGAGAACGTTCTGAGCTGTAGAAACATTGCAGAGAAGTTGTTAACCTTTATCTGATGGTCTCTATGATCCTGACCACCCAACACATGACCGACATTTCCCGGTCCGCCTGTTCCTGCCACGTGCACGCTCCTGTGCCCATGTTCTGCTTGTGCATTCAGTCTGTTCGTGTCCTTTTGAGCAGACACATTAATCTATGTAAATGGGATTCGGAGCTGGGAGGAAAAATAAAGGCATGGGGGAGAGGAAGAGGAACCCAGCCCCCTTTTCACAAAAGACATTACGAGCAGAGCGGGCTTCATTTGCATGATTAAGCTTCGACGCGTGTTTGTGCGTCTTCACCCGATCCACGCAGCGCAGTTTATTTCACAATCACACCTCGATCACACAGCGATGGGGCCCTGGGGGGAAACCTGCAGAAACAGCATTAGTGCAGGACGTGAACGCAGCTCTGACCAGCTCATTTACAGTGCGCCCGCCGTGGACACAGACGTGCAGTAGGGAAGGGATACTCTGGAGCAGCTACACATGAGCCTGAGGTCACCAGAGTCCCATCTATAGACTTCATCTCCAGCACCGCTCTGTGTGAATATACACTGTGTTCAATGGAGTGACAACACACTGCTGTACAGATACACACTGACAGAGAGAGAGAGAGAGAGAGAGAGAGAGAGAGAGAGAGAGAGAGAGACGGGGAGGAGTGGGAGGGAGAAATAGAGAGAGAGAGACGGGGAGGGGCGGGAGGGAGAAATAGAGAGAGAGAGACGGGGAGGGGCGGGAGGGAGAAATAGAGAGAGAGAGAGAGGGAGGGAGGGAGCGAGAGGGGGAGAGAGAGGAACACAGAGAGAGAGAGAGAGAGAGAGAGAGAGGAACATACAGAGAGAGGGAGGGAGCGAGAGGGAGAGAGAGAGAGAGAGAGAGAGAGAGAGAGAGAGAGAGAGAGAGAGAGAGAGAGAGAGAGAGGAACACAGAAAGAGAGAGAAAGGGAGACAGAATGAGAGAGAGAAAGCAAGAGGCATCACATACATAATATAACCTCATCAGTATGACCCCCTCCGGCCGATGGTCAGAGCAGTGTGTGGAGGGTTCACGCAGAGTTCACACAAACACCTGCCGTGAAAATCACACCTTACAAACACATCTATAAAGAGACTCAATCTCTCAGCTACCTTAAAATAACAGCCAGCGCCCGCTCTCCCTCTCTTCCATTACGAGGGCTGGCCGCTGCAGCCAGTGTGGCCAGTTGAAGGTCTTTATGAGGTGAATAATACGAGTGCCTCAGTGCCCCGAGCGCTGGACTACAGTAGATAAGTCAAATGGAAACGCTTGGGAAAAAGCAGGCCTGGAAAAGTCATCTTCCACGGCTACGGGAGCCAGTTAATCCCCAGGGCAGTGTGAGACCGAGCACTAAAACACACTCCGCCACCCGGCAGTGACCTCGAATAAAAGCTCAGGGGATGAAGGATGAAGACGCATGTGAACATTTCGCCTCGCTGAAACAGGAGCCGGTGACCTGCGCGTCGTCCAGCGGGAGTCTCCGGCCCTGCTCTGGGTTGTGTCTGTAATGATCGCGTTGATACTATTTAACTATGTAACAACACACGATCACCGCTGAGTTAGAGCTAGGCCTCTCACTACCACCACATCAGTGATTTATGATCAGTGTTTATAATAATATACGAACACTTCCTCTGTGATTGTGGCCGACCTCAGTGTTGTCCACTGTGTTTACTGTGTGTGTGTTTACGAAAGAACACTGTGTGTGTGTTTACGGAAGAACAATGTGTGTGTGTCTCCAGTGTTTTTTGTTAAACGTAAGATGTTTTGGCCACGTTTAGCCCCCAACTCTCCTCACTTCAGAGATCTCTCCAGCGCCCCCTGCTGCAGCGCTTTGTTAATGTAAAACAACATATAAGTGGCAGTGATTTTCTAAACCCGACACTGCTAGGATGATAGACCCAGTGTGTTCACAGTCCTCATCTGAGTTTCAGAAAGCCCCCACAGCTCAGTGTGTGTAATATCCACCAGAAAATTGAGAAATTGATGTATGTAAAATAGCACCTCTCACATAAAACCAGACAGAAACAGACCCCTCTCTTTAATAAAAGTCCACACTCCAGAACCAGCAAATGTCTCGTCGTTCAGTCTTTGCTTCTCCACCAGCTTCCATCAGGGCTCCACTAGTGTTTATTGTTTGAAGGGTGTATGATATAAATGTCTTTTGTTCAGTGTGTGTTCACGTTAGATTTCTGTGCTCTGTCTAAATTAGATTTGATTCGAACCAGAGCTTCTGCTCCTCGCTCCTCACTGCTGTGCGCTCGGGGTCGGGGTGAACAGCGAGCGGCTCATTATCATTTAAAGGAACAGGTGCTGAAAGCGGGCGTTCTGAACAGGGGCTGTTTACACAGGGGGAGAACACTGCTGTGGGGCTCGTGGGGTTTGGACCGAAGCGGGTCACAGACGTTTGTGTTGAGTGTGGACCCTTATATTTTCAAGGCTCATGACAGCCTCTAGTGGGCGATAATTGAAAGCGCCAGGAGTGTTTCTCATACAGATGGTTCAGTAGTGAGCCAATGGCTGCACGTGTAGGTGGAGTCAGAGGTGAAGACATAACTGCACAGCTCCCCCTACTGACCACATTTGTGAAGAGATGCAGAGATGATATAAGCATCAGCAGAAAAAGCAAACACAGATTAATGAGAGAAGTCAGACGTCGGTCCGTGATGTGGCGGAACATGTCCAGATTCTGAATCATTATTTTAAATCACTGTCTGTGGGAGCTTTAGAGATTCGGTCAGAGAGGAAGGACTCCTGCTGCTCGTGGATATTCATCATAAAACTACCCAGAATGAGCCTCTCTCTACTGTACTAACTACTCCATTATGCATATGTGCCATCATCCTATGGAAATGAAGCAGCAATCCATCTGGAGAGAGAGAAAGAGAGAGAGAGAGAAAGAGAGAGAGAAAGAGAAAGAGAGAGAGAGAAAGAGAGCAAGAGAGAGAGAAAGAGAAAGAGAGAGAGAGAGAAAGAGAGAGAGCAAGAGGGAGAGAGAGAGAGAAAGAAAGAGAGAGAGAGAGAAAGAGGGAGAGAGAGAGAAAGAGAGCGAGCAAGAGAAAGAGAGAGAGAGAGAAAGAGAGCGAGAGAGCAGAGAGAAATATATAGAGAGAGAGAGAGAGAGAGAGAGAGAGAGAGAGAGAGAGAGAGAGTGAAATCCTTCAGAAGGAGTCGCCTGTCAGGGTTTTTCAAACCTTCCCTTTTATGCAAACATGTGCACACTTGCCTGGGAACTGTTTACTGCAATAAGCGTGTATCAGAAATGCATAGAGTGGGAGCGTGCAATCATCAGGAAGCAGGGTCTTAGCCTGGAAACACAGGAAATATGAAATGCGCTGGGTTTCTTTTCTATTGAATTTATTTGCTCCGTCGGGAACGCTGGGAATCTCTCCTCGGCACGTAATCATAAAATCGGCAAGCGTTCCTTTTTTCCGCTCTCCTTTTATAGCCCACGACACAGATCCAGGATCCACGGCCGTTCGCGTTTGATTAGCAAACGCCGGCATGTTGTTGTCGCCCTTGAAGACGGAGCGCGCACACGGACGATATGGCGGCTACTTCCACTTTCATGAATTCACCGAAGGCCCAGTCCTGCGCCTGCCCACACTCTAATTGGCGTGTTGCTGCTCCAGTGGTCCACTAGACTCATGCATTTTTCATGGAAAGCAACTGGGCACATTATAGCTGCATTGTGCAAGACCGGTCCAGTCCGGCTGGTCTGGGGAGAGACGATATTTCACATAGTTACGGCCTCATTAAGGTCCACTCCAGCATCCAGAACACACACACACACAGCTGCAAAAAAGAGCTGCCTTAAGCACCCCTGGCATTACATCCATAGCATTAAAGCAGGGGTTCCTAATGTTTCTCACACTGCGACCCCTTTTTAGAGGAACATACATTTTGTGAACACCCACCTTCATCAATAAGTCGCTCTAAAGGGGGGACCGTGTGACTGTGCTACAGCAGATCTACAGCAGCAGCGGCTGTTGTGTGGAGAGACCGACCACATCATACTGGTTCTACATGGGGCTGCAGCGCAGAAAAACCCCTGGAGACCAGAAGGAAGACCCTCATTCACAAACAAACCCAGCAGTGGTCAGTCAGAGTGGTTCTGAAGAGACAAATCTCATGTAGATGAGTCCAAATGTGCTCCCAATTTAGGAACCACGTACTGACTCCTCACATAAGGTCCAGCGGAGCCAGTCAGACACAAGCTATCTCCTCCCTTAACATCCAGAGCAAGGCGTCTAACCCTCAGCTGCTCCCTGTGCGCCTCAGGACCGCAGCCGTGGATGTTGAGGGAGGAGACAGAGCTGTTCCTTTGTGCTATTCCTTCACCCATTTTACTTGTGGGTCCTGGGGATCAAACCAAGGACATATGAGCTCCAAGCTCACTTCTCTAGCCATAAGACCATGGCTCCCTGTGCGCCTGAGGACCTCAGCCGTGGATGTTGAGGGAGGAGACAGAGCTGTTCCTTCACTTCCCCCACACCCATTTTACTTGTGGGTCCTGGGGAACGAACCAGGGACCTTTGAGCTCCAAGCCCACTTCTCTAGCCATAAGACCATGGCGCCCTGCTGTGCCCACTCTCTGTCTGTTGATTCTCTACTATACAGCCCCCTAGTGTCTTTAAGACACTAATCAATAATTAAAGTGCGTCCCGGGGTCCAACCGGGGTCCAAACCCGCCCCCTACACGTCGCCTATGAGTCTAGGAACTGATGTAAAAGAATCCACACTCACATCCAGGCCTGGTTTTACAGCGAGGAGCGCAGCAGTGATGCAGAACACTCCGGATGGTGCACGGAGAGATTTGGCTCTGAAAATGAAGCTCAATTCGAGCTGGAATTCACACAGCGGTCCCTCAGAAGGCGCTCCAAAAAGAGGAGAAGGAGCCGCCGCTCATCCCTCCCTCATCTGTTCCCGGTGGCAGATTTTGATTATCCATATTTAAGGGGATTTAATATTTGAATGCACAAATGCCTATTTGATGTGAGGGAAGTCAAATTAATGAGTCATGGCATTATCAATCTTTAATAGGCCATAAAGTGAGATTTATGGATGTTCTGCTTTAAGGCTTCTGCGCCAAACCGGATGCGTCACTCCCTCTAATATGCAGAAATGTTATTTGTGTTTTCCAGAACGACATGTTTTTCAATCTTTCCAGTCATTCGCGCGTACCTGTCTTCCTTAAATGTGTCCTGTTTTCCACGACGGCAGGAGAGGTCATGGATGTGTGTGTGTGTGTGTGTGTGTGTATTGCTGCTTTTTTCTGCTTCTGAAAGCTGCCTCGTCGCTTGTGGATTGATACGTAACGTGGTGAGAAACACATCAATTATTGACAGGGGGTTTATTCATAAAGACTGAGATTATTCAATGAGAAAAGCACTCAGCCTTCCTCCCCCTCCCTCTCTGTCTCTATCTCACTCTTTCACTCCACTACCTCCTCCTCCCACACTCCGTCTCCCTCTTGCTCAGCCGCTGGAGAACCGAATGTCCCCTGTAATGTCCCGCTAAATAATGCACACCCTCTTCCCTTTTCCAATCCGTTCCATAGGTTTGATGCAAAGCAGCACGTGTAAGTCTTGTTTCGGCCGAGCACGTCTTCCCTGAACAAGGCCAGGAGAGGGTTAAACTGAAATGGAGAAAGTGGTGAAACCCTTGTGAGCGCTGCTGCTGTAGCTGCCTCTGCTCAGTTTGGAAGGGATTAGTTTTGCATGAGGAAGGGGAGTAATGCAATTATTACCAGAGAAGCTCAGCTCCGTACAAATCCATTAGTGTGCTCCCAGTTTCAGAAAATATCTCTGCCTTTTACCTGCCGTTACCTGCGCTCAGTGATTCTGGGTAGGCTCCGGACCCACCCCCACCCTGAACTGGATAAGGGTTACAGACAGTGGATGAACGAATGTAAATTGTATATATTTATACAAGCGTAATAATCATCGTAGGTGTCTAACATGTTTACATTGTAATATAATTGTGACAGTTTCTGATTGATTCTGATTGGTTGTTTTTAAACCATCACACGAAGCAGCAAGTGAACTCCCAGCCACAGGTGGCGCTGTTTCACTAAATCCACACAGTCTCTTTGTTCTAAAACTGAAGGAGAATCAGAGTAAAGTGCTGAAGCTCCCCACCTTCTGGAGGTTAGAGTTGGGAGTATAGTAAAGGATAGAGAATAGAGTTAGGGTAAGTATTAGGCTATGGTTTAGAGTCATTAATCATATTGATTAGGCATCAGCTGTTTGCAGGTGCCTCTTAATCCACTTTGTCAGATCCTGGGAATGGCATTTTTTATCAGGTTTGTACCCAATACCTTTGAGAGCTGGCTGTTTGTCTGTAGCTGTCTGTACATCACAGCACTGTATATTAGACGTACAAAATAAAGGTTTATTATTATTATTATTGTTTAACATATAATTGCTATTTAAATAGTATACACTCTTTTGTCGTTGTATGGAAACTGTGGTGTTAATTCAACAAAAAAGAACCTATAACTGAAGCCGTGTGAAGAGTGAGGAGTTTATTGGGCGCTGCGTTGGTTCTGAGCTCCATCAGGAAAAAGCTGAAGAAGACTGTGATGGGTTTGTTCTGTTCTTGGGGACAATACTCTGTCCAAAAGTCCATGTGAGTGTGGGTTTACACCAGTTACAGATGATTAAACAAGAGGTAATTTTGATGTTAGCGATCATGAATGTAGTGTATTAACACTTAAAGTTAATTTAATAAAATGACAGTTGTTATTTTAAATACCACAGAGCAGTTACCGTGAAATCACAGAGTGGGAAAACATCTGGATTCTGGATTAGATCAAGAACCACAGGCACCACTGCACAGTGTTTAAAACTGTAATTATATTTACATCATCTTTACACTGTTTTCTATGAAGTGCAATTCCTACAACACCTTTGGCTGAGTCATCCCTGAGTGAGCCTGTTTATGCTCCATAGACGGGTTTAGTATGCTCCTTGTACGGGTTTAGTACAGAATCTCTTTGCCCGGTCAGTACCACACACCTGTATCTTGCAGGTGATTGTGATTCTGTGTAGATTCTGTCCTAGCTTCACTCAGGCCAGGACACCTCAACGTGGAGAGGTTTACAAGTGCTAAAGCCAGTTTATCCGGCAATGTTTACATCGCTCGCTAGCTGCTTCAGCCTTCCCTAAGCTGCCCTGAGGCCTGGCGCTGAAAGGCCTGTGTTATTTCAACACTGGACCCGTACTTAAGCCCCTCTATTCTCCTGTCATCGCCCCTATGATTCAATTAAGCCTCTATACCTCGGTCTGGCCGCCTCGGAAAAACTGAAATGACTGACAGGCCGGCGCATTACTATGCAGAGCACTACGGAGGAGGGTGGGCTAGGAAGAGGGGGCAGAGATGAGAAAATGGTAAGAATAGATAGGATAAAAAGAAGGATGTAATTGATTTTCTATCTGCGCCAGTGTTTCATTAACTGAACAAACTGTAGCAGATTTAGGCCAGCTGGACTCATTCAGATCGCCCCGTTCTCCCATTGTGAGGACTTCTGTTTGCATAGCGTGATAAGATCTCCTGAATTTAAAGACGCCTTGGTGCATACGTGCACTCATCCAATACTCATTCCCGGTGTGTAACGATGGGGTTTAGAGGGCTTGTGTTTGTCGAGCTCTTTGTGTGTTTGAGGATTCTCGCTGGCAAACACATTACGGGTTCATACGCTTGGCATTTGATGAGCGTTCAAGTCGTTACCGAGCGTGAACTGCAGGCTCTAACTAGTGTATCATCTGGTGATTCGAGGCTTTGGTCTTTAACCTCGGTTTTCCTCTGCTCTATAAAGACTTTCTAAAGATGTACAGGAGCTCACTCTCGCTCGCTTTCTTTTACAGATGTGATCCACACCGTCGGCCCCATCGCCCGAGGCAACGTGGGCCCGACCCAAAGCGAGGACCTAAAATCCTGCTACGAGAATTCCCTCAAACTGGTGAAGGACAATAAGTTGCGCTCTGTGGTGAGTACTCGGACAGATCTGGTCGTTTTTAAAGAAGGAAACTGTTAAAAACCAAGCACTGCTTATGAAGGGGAATATTCGTTATTTTCACATTGTTTTCTATGAAGTATAACTCGGACGTAACCAAGAACTGTGTAGCTGTTCAGTCCCTGAATTAACTGGTATATGCTCCACAGAGTGGGTCCCCTATATGGGACAGTCATGTTTAGAAGCTCTACTACATTCAACCTGCTTCTTTGAGTGTAATGGGTTTTGTATTGATGCATTGAGTGGATACATGCATTATCATTATTTACTAATGTCATTTTTAAGATTGTAAATATGGATTTAGAAGACCAAAACCGAGGGTGAAAATATGCTTTGAAAAATATAAACAGGAGACTTGAAAGAGTCTGAACAGTGGTGTTTACAGACATGTGATCATTTTCCTCACGTTTTTATCTCCTGTCTCTTGCTGTCTGATTACTCAGAGCCACATTGATGCGTGTTCCCTTTAAAATTTCAGGATTTTCAAGTAGTGGATAAAGTAAGTAAGTGAAATAATAATAATAATAATAAAAAAATAGAGTACCAACAACAGCAGGGCACCAGAAGAATACAGAACAATGGGAGCCCTCATTTTGTATTCCTCACTGCCAGAGTGGACCACTGTCAGAATGGAAGGCAAGAGAGTGGTAAATGAACACTGCAGCTGGGATTGACTGAAGCTTGAAGCTGTACAGAAAACAAAAGTAAAACTAAAAACACACTAAAACTCACCCAGTGCCACTTTTACACACAACTGTAGCACATCCATCCCCCACACTACAGTACCTTCTGCTTGAGTACTGTGTAAATCAACACTGTACTCCTTTACTGTTCTGGCTGCTACCTGTGATTGTTCACCTATTATGGGATGTTTACAAAATGTTAAATTTTTCTACAAACAGGTGAATCGATCACATCACTGCTGCTATGGGAACTATGCCCTCTATTTAGTGTTTGTGTTATTTGTACTCTCTGTATTGTCTGCACTCGTGTACTCTGCTGCAGTTCGGTCCTGGACCTGGAGGAACGTTGCCTCTATTCACTGTGTACAGTTTACTGTGTGCTACTGTGTGTACAGCTGATTTGAAAGTAAAGCTTGTTGAACTTGAACTAAAACTAATGCTAACTTACAGCAGGGTCCTGTATGACACCAACAATGCTTCCTGTGCTGTAACAAGCCTGATATCATAACAATAGAAGAATTGTTTGATGCTTTATAGAACCCTTCTTTAAAAGGTGATGTATAGGACCCTCTACAACACGTTCCCCATCAATCTGAAGAACCCCTTCACGAGGCAAGAAACCTATAATCATGCAAAGTTTCTTTGTGTGCTCAGGGTTCTATATAGAATAGTTTTCTTTGCTAACGACCCCTTGTAGAACTGTGTTTTTTGAGTGTGTAGCTGGTGTGTGGTGAGGGGACTGAAGCAGATCAGCTGCAGGTGCTTCATCTAAAATATAATATAAGATACGCTTCATTGAACCATGGGGGAATTTTTATTTATTATTTATTTATTTTTGAACTTCACAAAGCTGCAATATTTCCAAACATATACATACACACATTCACATACACGGTATCTGATTAAAAACATATCTAATTACACAGCTCACAACTGAATTAGCGTCTCTGTAGATTACACAGCACTGCACAGCACTCATAGTACTGCCCCCACCTCTAGACCTCGTTGTTTAAAAGCTTTACAGGAGCTGGCACAAATCCAGTAGAGGTGGAGACAACGTCTGTTTGTCTGTCTGCACTCTTAAAGGGACACTCCAGCCAATGTAAATCATTGAAATATTCCTACATCAGGTGTAAACACTTGTTCTCAAACTCTATAGCACTGCCGTGGTCTCTACAGTGACGATTAAGCCATTTTCTCACATCCACAGTGACCCTGTCACTTTCAGAAACTTTACCTGGAGGAGCTGTAGTGTGACATTTGTACCGGACTTTACATGGACTTTATCCTCCTGACCCCCCAGTACACTGTCCGAGTGAGCCCCGGTATTAACAGATCCGGGAATGTTCCGGATAATCCCACTGTATCTCCTGCACACCCTGCAGATGCTCCGCCTCCTGCCTGAATCATGTGGAACATTTCCAGCTGTGAGAACACACTCAACAAAGATCATTTTCTGCTGTTACATGTCTGAAAGGACAACACACAGGTCCGGATTCTCCAGACATTTTCCAGAGTTCAGATTTGAAAAAGGCTTATGAAGCTTGCCTTCTAGTCATGCAACTTGAAGATGGAAACATACATCTGCTCTGAGGTGGACTTTGGGCTTGAACTCAGAAGCAAGCCAAGATGCTAACTCTGCTGCTAACAAGGTAAACATATTATTCCAGCAACACAGCTGTACTAAACATCTTCAGATCATCGCGACAGCCGAAAGGACTTGTGAAAATGGATTTTCCCGTTATCTCAGTTTGACTGGTCTTGGATTTTGTTCGACAACTCAGGTCAGAGTTCCACTAGCACAGGTTTGGTTGTATTTATTAGCTAATAGCTCAGTGACCAGGGCAGCAGTCAGTATTTGGTTTGAACCCCTTCAAGGACTCCTCTCAGATTAAGCCCATTCATCATTGTACTGTCACACTTGCTCTGAGCCTTCAGAATTAGTGTTACTCAGCTAAATGTTGCTCATTACTAAGTAGCACTTTCAGAGTGAATGAACACTGAGAAACAGCGATGGAGTGCAGAGCTGTCTCTGTTCATAACTGACACATTCAGATCGTTTCTCAGGCTCGCTGGGCCTCTGCGGCCGAGGCCTGGGCTTTAATGAACTTGGCTGGAGACCAGAGTCTTTGGCCTGGGAAGGAGCAGCGTCAGAACCCACACTGCTCCAGCTGCTGGCCCTGTCTCCGCCATCTGCTCGGCATGACTTATGGATCCGCTCTAATCTGCAGCGACCATGGCCAGGAAGGACGCTCTGTAGCCCAGTCGGTTCATATCCCAGTGACCCAGCTCCGGCAGACGTCCCTCTGAGAATCGGCGGCAATTAGCGTTGATGAGGCTGCCTTAGAGGGACAAACTCACTGGCTCAGACGGCTGTAATCCTGCCATAAGGATGAGCTTCCATCGTTGTCAATCACAGGATGCTTGTGTCTCAGTTCAGAGTCCTAATTCCAGAGAAGGAGGAGCGTGAGTTCCTTTGCAGTCGCAAGAGTCGCAGATGCAGCTTCAGTAACTGTAACTAAGTCCTGATTAGTGTTGCAGCTAACTCTGCATCGTCACACCCAGGCCACGCCGATGCACAGCGCTTAAGCGGGCAGAGTTAGGAATGACAGACAGGCCTGATTTGTACACTAACTGCCAAAAGCCCCAAGCCCAGCCGTTCCTACAGGCTCTCATTAGACGAATTGGAGAGGCTCAGGAAAAGGGGGCTGCATATCCAGCTCCTGTTTTTCTTCCTCTGTCCAACACCGTCTGGGTCCCTCTCGCTGTTTCGCCGCCACATTCCTGCACATTCATTCCCTTTCCCCTGTCCATTTATTTATTCAGTAATTCTTGCACTGATGAGAAACAGGGCTCTGCTTTCTGCTCTTCATGGGGTGTATTTGGACAGCTGCTCCACATTGCCTTGGATCCCCTACTGATGAAAAAAAAAAAAAAAAAAAAAAACGTGGTCTGACTGGACATTGTCCGATGAGCTCTGCCAGAGTGTGCCGCGCTAGCACGGCGCCTGATTACTTTCTTTAAGTTTCCTAGTTTCCACTGGAACCTTAAAAGTTACCACCTTAAAAGTCTAGGACAAATATAAACACTCCCGTATATAAAGCCATGTATATAACCATGACACCAGAACCCATTCAGAGGGCAAGATGTTAGGGTTTATTTCATTTAACATGTTTAAAAATATCATATCACCATCTTTAAATAATGTGTTTTCAAAATAAAGCAGACACAGATCTATACCGAGACACTGTGGAGATCAAAGAGATATTAAGAGGGGGTTATAGAGGTGTTACAGGGAGATGATCAGGAGACGCTAGAGATATATTAAGGTGGAAATATAGAGATATCAAGGACACTGTAGAGACATATTAAAACGGAACCAAGGATCTAAATGTTGCGTATTTTTAAGGAGACACTATGGACACTACCACATAGTTACTGTATGTAGGTGATTGTGCGAGTGGATCTTATGCAGACGGAGATGAATAATGTCATGTGACATGGATGAGCGAGTCCCACATTAGTTTGGACCATCACCTGTGACAGGCTCGGTGACGTGGCTTGGCTCGGACGCCGGATGAAGGATGGGCTTCATCTAGAGTAAACGATGAGCTCCTCGAGCCAAGAAGCGAAGCATTTAACCTCCACAATGCAGTTCAATGCTTTTTGGACAGGCATAGGGACGGTGGACTCACTCTCTTTGTCTCTGTCCAGTCTGGGCCTTTGCTCGGTGTACTATATTAAGAATAGGGAGCAAAGGAGATGGATGGGTGCAGACTGTGGTGTTATGGACGTAACTGTGGGTGTAATTCTTGTAATTATTCATTTAGGTGTTTGTCTAAAGTCAGAATTTGCTGAGATTGAATAGGGAAGAGTCAAAGAAACAAAAGAAGACTCAGTACTAAATGCTGAATCATTTTCTGTGAGGATTTGATGGCATTCGGCCTCGTATTCATCAGTGAGCCCTGGGGCTGATGTTGGAGGATTAGTTCAGGATCACAAACATGACTCCAATTCATCTCAGAGGAGCTGGATCTAGCTCCATCACTTCAGAGAACACCGTTCCACAGCTTCGCAGCCCGATGCTACCCACTAGAACACATAAGGAGCATGAGCTCATGTGCAGCTGCTCCAGAGAACCACAGTTCATTGCAAGTGCTCATATGGAGATTACACACCTCTTTAGATACTGTCGTATATGTACATAACGGTTTACTGTGATGTGTGTGTGTGTGTCTGTGTGTGTGTGTGTGTGTGTGTGTGTTCAGTGGAAGCCCCAGCAGGATTCTCTCACCCCTCCCTCCCACACAAAGCCCCTCAGAGACACTCTCTGTCCTCCCCATGTGCTTCTTTTCTCTGTGGCCAAGTGGACAGCCTGTCGCACTCGCCTCAAGACTGGAGCGGTCATCAGCGAGGCTCACGCTGTGGAACACGGGCTTTGGGAATAGCAGGAACACCATTCCCAGGCCATGTGCTCACATAGCCACACAGTGTTCTCTCCAGAGGGCCTTGTCCACACTGGCTGACTGTCCAAGAAGACCAGGAAATACCAGAACCATTTCAAACACAGCATGCTACACTAATAAAGCCCAGGAGTGCACTATGGTTATTATATGAGTTATTATTATTATTAATATCATTATTATTATTTCTTCAACTGGACCCTTTAATCACGTGTCGCTATGGGACTGTTCAACCCCAGCATTAAGCCATGTTTTGTATCCTGATAGTATCTGAAAGTAACTTTGACTGTTGACACTTTTAAATGCATCCCCGTCTGATCAGATGAGAGCATTAGTGTAAAAATCACACCACTCCATTCATCTCTTCTGTTTTCCTTCCTTTAAACAGCTGTAAATACGGTTCTCACCTGATCCCAGTGTAGTATATTTTCTCAAACCCCAGGAATAAGCTTTTAAAAAAGGCAGGGAATCATCTTGGAGGCCAAGGAAATGGCTGCGTCATGCAGCCGCTGGGATTTCTGTAGTGGTCAGAGTCAATACTATCCAGGGGAGTGTTTGGACACAACAGAGACATCAAGACTGTCCTTCTGTCAAGTATGACAACAGACATTTAGGAAAATCTGTGAAAGTATCTGGCCAAGGGTGGCATGGTGACGCAGCAGGTAGTGTCGCAATCACACAGCTCCAGGGTCCTGGAGGTTGTGGGTGCGATTCCTGCTCCAGGTGACTGTCTGTGAGGAGTGTGGTGTGTTCTCTCTGTGTCTGCGTGGGTTTCCTCCGGGTGACTGTCTGTGAGGAGTGTGGTGTGTTCTCTCTGTGTCTGTGTAGGTTTCCTCCAGGTGACTGTGTGTGAGGAGTGTGGTGTGTTCTCTCTGTGTCGGCGTGGGTTTCCTCTGGGTGCTCCGGTTTCCTCCCACAGTCCAAAAACACGTTGGTAGATTCAAAAGTGGCCGTAGGTTTGAGTGTGTGTGTGTGTGTTGCCCTGTGAAGGACTGGCGCCCCCTCCAGGGTGTATTCCCGCCTTGTGCCCAATGATTCCAGGTAGGCTCTGGACCCACCGCGACCCTGAACTGAATAAGGGTTACAGATAATGAATGAATGAATGAATATCTGGCCATTTCCAGAAATAAATAGATGAATTTATTTTCATTGCTCAGTACAAGACAACAAAATGCCATATGAAAAACAGTACAGTTCCTTCTCTCGACCGACACTCTTCTGATTGTGTAACGCTCTCCAAACACTGAATGGTGTCAGTGATCTGATAGTCATGCAATCAAGGTGAGTTTTGGGGGTGTTTACACCTGCCTTTTCATAAAAGTCAAGTCGAGTCGAATAGGTACCATGCAGTGGAAAAGCACCAAAACTGATGCAGTGATTGAGACCTGGGGAGAGAAAGAGGTAGAGACAGGCTTTCTTCACCAAAAATATGACACATTTAAACTCGGAGCTTGTAGGGTGCATCCACAGTCCCAGTGACGGAGGCACCAATTCCACAGGCCTCTCCAGTTTGGATCGGAACTGTATGAGCCGGCCAGATGGGCCCAGATTAAAATTTGAAGGGCGTGCCACGCATCCTCTCTGGACGGGGAGAGAAACTGCCTCAGTGCATTGTCAATATTTGTCAGAGCCAGAAGTCATTAATGTGGTCACTGCAGCTCTGGGGCAGGGCCAGGGTTCTTACTCTGGTCTATTGAGAAACATCTGGACATGCTGGGGACAGTTCGTCAGGTTCGCGCTCGGCTCTTCTGCTCCCTGGCTCTGAGTAATGTCCTTATGCAGCGGTGTTAATGAGGCAGGACAGGGTTATAATTGCAGAGAGAGTGAAACCTTATGGAGGATGAATATCTTCAGGAGTGAAAGGGTGGCGATGCCAAAACATCTCAGAAAAATGACCGCAAAGCTGTATATAACGTATGTTGTTGTAGATTTGTAATTGTAAAGCATCACAGGGGCAGTGTAGGGATCCTCGAGTAGTGCACACCTTTAAATGTTCGTAGGAGGTGTGGAGTTTGATTCCAGGGGAATGCTCCAGCTCTGGTGATTTTAAGTTTTTGGAGCTTAGCATTAGTTTTTTGTTACAGTTAGTTTTGGGCTTGGTTTTAAGGGTTAAGTTGTATTTAAGGGGATCTTTAAGGCTGTTGTGTGTACACTGGGTTGCCAAATATCCACACAATCCTTATACAATTCACTTTCACTCTTTGTCCAAAGAGAAGCATTGATCTTGAAATCCATAAATTGTTAGAAGAAAGAAAATAATTAAAAAAAAACCTTCTTAATTTTCAAAGAAAATCAATGTAAAAATATTTTATTCGGAGTCATTTTGGAGTGTTTCTATTGGTCATTCGTCATGAATTTGCAAAACCGTGTGAAGGACAGCTGCTGTGTTCAAATGATGCAGTAACTGGAGATGCACACCTTTCTTTGGACAGAAACAAAATCCTGGGAAAGATCTCACCTTGACCAGGCTCCACGGGTCTTGGAGGAAATGTGTTCTTCCCCATGGTCCTGAGGCTGGTGGATGATGCGTGATTGGTGGAGACTCACTGATGGGTGGGGCTGGGGAAAAAATTGAACCCAAAAATAATATATAATAATTATGATTTAGCTTAATGACACTAATAGCTCTGGACTTTTGAGGATTATGGGAGTGAGGTGCTGAAGTTACTAATGCGCTTCACACATTCTTCCAGCGCGACCTGGAGGGGGCTGTTAGGGCCGGATGGACCTCTTGTTTGCCTTTGTCATGCCAGCCTGTTCTAATTCACCATTTAACAACAAGAATGTGCTTGAGAAGAGGAGGACAACGGCATCTGGAAACCATTCCACTCTCGATGGCGAAGTCCATAGCACTCCCTCTCTGTCTGACCTTTAACAAGGAGGGCATCCCCATGTTTATCCAACACCCTGTCATCCCACTTTCTGCTCATTTCACTCACTCCTCACGCGGCACTGAAGTAACTTATTACATTGTTTTTCTCTTTAGGGGGAGAACTCTTGGGAAAGAAAGTTTTCCGGAAAGCAGCGGATACTCCTTCCCTTCAAAGAGGCCACAGTGCGAATATTCGTCTTAGCTCAGCCTCCTTTGATCCTTGACTAAAGAGGCCCCCTGAGATCAGCTGTGCCTTTTCTAAACGCAACCACAAGTGACCACAAAGTGGGTGCTTGCTGCAGTCATGTGTCATTAAGATATTTCGGCGCACAGGCGCGTCGTCTGGCTCTGGGGCTGCCAGCTGTCATTTTGGACAGCGACGGAGCTCCAGGCGGTGTTTAGTGGCCTCCCTCCCCCAGGCGAGCCAGCAGCTGAAGTGTTTTGTAGTCATAACACTAGCTTACTCGCAGAGCTGGGCGGGAAGCCACAAATTGCCTGCTCAAGAAAGCACCCAAAGCCAAGCGGAAAATGAATGATGAATGGTATTGCAGGATCAAATTGAATATTGTGCTCCGGATTCTGTTTTTCCGCTGCACTCGCAGGAAAAGGAGAAATTTCCCCCTCTCCCTCTCGCCTTTCCTCTTTCCCTTTTATTGCGGAGTTTAGTTTCTTGCAAAAAACTAATGAAGTTCTCATTTGTGAGCAGAATACTAATTCCAGAACACAATGCTACAGTTTCCTGTTTCCAACAAACTGAGATAAGCAGCACTCCAGTGGAGCGTGAGGAATGGATTAAGGGACATTTCAAATCAAAGTCAGATGTGTTCCAGTGTATAGACTCCTTATACACTCCTTCTAACGAGTGCATTCAACTCCTTTAAAGGCTAAGCAGCCTTGCCAGGACCTCCCTGAAGATTTTACATTGTTTTAGCGGAGATATGAATATGAGATTTGATGAAAATCATGTTTATTTTTACTGCTGTAAACTCACCTCATACAGAAATTCCTCCAAACCAGCACTGGTTCGTCAGTGTCTCAGGTGATGGTTGAATCTGATGAAGGTGATGACCACACAAGTGGACAAACTGCTAAGAACTGAATCAGCAATGAAGATGCACCAGAGAACAGTGCAGAACAGCCCCACGCATTGCTATGGTAGCTTTTATTGCTAGCTCACTGATCCTGCGAATGTAGTTATTACATTAACCCTGTCCTTTCCAGACTGACACTAGGCCCCACATGTGACACAGAGGGTCACGTTAATGATGCATAACAACACATTACAGGGCTTTCAAAGTTATCAGGTCTGTACTTACTTTTGATTTGCGCACTGTGTGACAGTTTGGCAACATGGAAAATTTGCAGATTCCATCCACAAGACCAGGACGTTTGGGGGCAGGGGAGTGAAACAACAGCACTGTCTCCTCCCTCAACCTCCCTGGCTGAGATGCCCTGAACAAGACACCTAACCTCCAAACATTCCCTGGGTGCCAGAGCTGACTGCCCTCTGCACCAGGTGTGTGTTCACTGCCCTTAGGGTACTAATGTGTTCCACGGATGGGGTGAATGTCTGAGATGTTGTACACTGTGAAATGGTAAATAAATACAAATATTAATGTATGTGGGTCCGCCTGAGAAGGACTAGCGCCCCCTCCAGGGTGTGATCCCGCCTTGCGCCCTGTGATTCCAGGTAGGCTCCGCACCCATCGCCACCCTGAACTGGATAACGGTTACAGACAATAACTGAATGAATGAATTAATGAACTTGGCACATCAAAGGCTTCCATACAAGTGTTACCAGCATATTTAACAGACCTAAACCAACAATAACAACAACACAGAACCAGTCTCTACAGTGGAGTGCTGCTCTCCACAATCTTGGGCACATATGGTGTTATTCTGAAGCAGCACATGAGCCTAAAGAGAGACAAATGCTAAGCATGGGTTTGAGTGCTACACAGCCCCTGGGCACCAAAACTGCTCTCTGGAGTAATGCAGCTCCATTCAGGACCACTGGGACAAACTGTAGTGGTGTTTGTGATCCAGAACTAAACATCAACCACAGCACACAACCTCTGCAACATTGGTTGTATATAAAATATCAGTATTTGCGATTGGTGTCCAACGCCACTGTGAAACAATGAAGAAACTGGCCTTGTTTTACTCAGAGGGCATTCACGCTGACTCTTTGAGACTGGTTGTATGATGTTATCAATTCCAAGGCTGAGATTGTCTTCCTCAACACTGGAGAATAGATTCAGTATCAGCGTCAGAGTTTAGCCAGAGAAAAGCTGGACAGCCCATCGCGCTAATCCCCTTTCTAAGTCTGCAGAGGAACCTCGTCTCACCCCAGAAGATGTCAGCAATCACTCTTTTCATCCATCCTGCAGATGACATGTAATAAGTGAAGACTGACACACTGCTGCCTAAAGGGTGACCACTCATGGCAGGACGGGGTGAAGCTCAAGCTAGAGGCCAGTATTATAAAAGCCAAGGTGTTGCTTTAGCTCCAGTTTTACTCCATGTTCTAAAGTCTTATACATTGAACAAATACATGTGCTTTAATATTCCTCCTCTGTGTGCACAGTCTCTATAACATCCAATGAAATGGAATGAGAAGCTCTGGAGCAGCTGCACATGAGTCTAAGGTCACCATGCTCAATACCATGTGTGGACAAGGGTATGAAGGGCATGAATATCAAGGATGTGTAGCAGAAACTTTGCATACTCTGGAGTGAGTGAGGGAGTCCAGTACTTACGATTGAAGCTGGAGTGGTGATAGTGGTTTGTGATCCAGAGCTAATTCACCAACATCAGCACCAAACCTGGCTGAAGGTCATCAAATCTTCATCAAGATGTTCCAGCTTCTAGTGTGAAGCCCTCAAAAGTGAGCTGTTATTACTGCTACAAAGAGAATGCAGACCGTATAGGCAGTACCTGTTGACTCTGTTCCTCTGGGAAGGCCTGGACCATTTCTGTGAGGATTTGTTTGCAGCCACATACAAGGAACATAGGTGAGGTCAGATTCCTCGGTTGGATGATTTGTAGTAGATCGGTAACAGCACTGCTTGGTGTTCCATCCATCAGAGAACACAGTTCTACTGCTCCACAGCGCAGTTTTGGGAACCTCATCCCAATTTAACTGACTGCAGCTGTTGGCTGCAGTTTATTGATGTTTCTAAGAGTGAATCCCATTTCACCCCTTGACCCTACCACTTAGCTCTACCCTTCTGTTCCCCCTAGGGGTGGGGGTCTCGGTTCTTGTTGGGATATAGGGGTGGGGTAAAGTGTGAGGGCGACAGTCCTTCAAACTGAGATTTTTCAGAGACACACTACAAACGGAGGGTTCTGATGCCGTGTGAATCAGCGGCGAGACGCTGTACAGTACCCAAAGAAACCCACAGATGTCAGTATTTTCTCCTTTAAACTCTATGATGATCCCCAGTGTATTAAATTATTTAATGTAGTGTCAGTGGATTATGGCCTTTACTTTAGAACGAGCAGAAAACAGCACGAGGAGCAGATTATGTCTCTGTAGTTAGCTGTAAATGTACACTTCCACCTTAAATAGCGAATAAATTACACTCTGGTGCCTGACACTACTGCAGCATTTAAGGTGGAACTGTGGTGTGAACAGAACTCTGCAGAATGAGAATCTGAGCTGAGCTCCATGTCACAGAAGAGTGAGGAGAGGGGGGTAATCTCTGATTGTGGAACTCTTCTGAAGGAGAACGAGGCTCTAAATGTAACTAAAGTCCAGCAGCTCCTCTGATATCACTGCAGAGCTGGTGCAGAGCTGCTACAGAGCGGCGCTAGTCGCCTGGGAATGAAGCTGCTCTGTTTAATTTGTGTTCTGTTTAAGTATCAGGGTGTTGAAGGGTCGTCCCATTTCGTAGGGTGAGTTTTTAACCACTGCTCCCTGTAACCCAGCTCCAAGGGGTAGAGGTAAAAAAAATATATAAATGGGATTCACCCCATGGTTCGTGGAGGACTATGGTTTCCTCCTGTTTTCTCATTGAGGGGGAAACATCATCGTACCTGTGTTTTACTGAAGCAGGAACCTGCCGAAGCGTCTTGGGAGGAAACAACAGCACATTAATTCCCTTCATCCATCAGCAGGGAGTCATAAACAACCTCAATACTGAAAAACACACCTCGGATTTCATTATGCCCTTATTATTTATATTTAAATGCTACTGTGTGAAACGTGATGTCTCGCCACTCCACCACTCCCTCGCTCTGTGTCTGCTCACCAATTCCCAGAGTGATTAATTAATGAACATTTATGTGCTTAACGGAACGTGCCCAAACTTTCTCTCCAGCCGTTTCAGCCCTTTTTCGCTCATAAATTATTGTCAGGGCGCCCAAGTAGCACTGACTTCAATTACTAAGCAGCTGGATGGCCTTTCTCAGCACTGGTGCGTGCCAGCGCCTCGTGCAGGACCAAAAAATATATAAATAAGTACGACTCCAGCAGCAGTGAGGGGGTCACAGTCATGTATCTGTCCTCCAGATTCAGAGCTGGCAAATTAGTGGACTGACCCATTTTTGGTCCTTGTTTTCTGGCTGTGGCTTGCCATTTTCTTCTCTAGATGTAGCTTAAGTGTCGTGAGTATCCTCATTATTTTATATTCAGCAATCGCTGCTGCTTGACTTCGCCAGCTAAACTGGATGCGATGCTCAGCAGAAGAGGGTTCGTCTTCTACCTTTTGGCCGGTGAGTTCTCAGAGCCCCACATGAACACACCTCCATGCATCTAAAAGGTTAATGAGACGGAGGCTTTACAAAGGTCACAGCGTCACTTAGATTTGTCGTGGCTATTTATCTGATCCAGAACGGAGGCAACAGTAGGCCAATTAGCTCCAATTAGAGCCTTGGCGCTGGGCTACCCAGTCCATATTAACAAGAGGCGCATCCCTAATTACCCGGACAGCCTCTCCTTCTGAAGGATACACATCAGCGGCATCGTAAAGCTTTTGCGATTGATGTTTACGTCCCTTGACATTTGGGCCCGGGACCATATAGCAGTATAGGAGACTCTGGTCAGGTGTGGAATTATTGGCGCGTATAAAATATGACATTTCGACGTAGCTCCGGGGGCATAATCACGGTTGATTAGGGACAGGATGAACTAGGAGAAAGTCACAGGGAGTGAGATGGAGAAGGATCCTGCACTGATTGCAACCCTCAGGAAGCTGTCTGACGTGTATGAGCTACGATACTCTCATCCACTCCTTCTAATCTTCCTGTTCTTCCTACGCTTTCGTGTTGGTCAGCCGCTCAGTAAGTGTCCTGAAGACTCGAGGGGGCGTAAAGAGCCTCTCGTCAAACAAACTGTTTCAGTAAGTTTACATAAAGTTGGTTCACTTTTGATGCGCCGCCTCAGCTCCTCGCAGACACTCTCCTGGCCTGTCAGCCGGGTTCTAGACTGCGGAGCTTGCGGATCGCACGGTGAATTTCAATGGCACGGAATTCCTCAGTGGCGGGGCCCAAGGATAGCAGAGGCAGCCTTCGCCACCGCTGAGGAGGAGGATGTTAGGAGAAATTGTTGATTAAACAGATGCCAGTCCTGGTGGCACCATGGGAGACAGGAATTCCACAATGAGTGGGTATTAATTAAACATTACCAAGGGTTTTGAAACATGAAAACAAGCCCTTTCGCTTTTTGGAAGATTCAACGACATGTGGCAGAGGACTGGGGAATGTTTGGAGATGGACTCCCTGAGGTGCACGAGCACAGATCTGTTAAAATGGTAATAAGAGCAAGGAACCGGCTCCTGTGGGGAAACAAATACAATGCAGTAGAATACAACAGAAGACACAGAAGATAAACACACTTTGTCGACACAATTAGGCCACATTAAATATCTATAAATGTCAGGAGCCGCTGAGTGAGGCAGAGGTTTGGGTTTTTACAGTTTCAGAACCCCTCGGGAATCTAGAGGATCGTCAGTGCTCAGGAGTTTGCTTCTGCGCTCCGTAGAGAGTCAGAGACTGCAGTCTGTAATTGTTTAGAGGTCTCTGTAACACCAGAGATGTAAAATGACTTTGAAGTTTTGATAGTTACACTTCTACAGTGCTGTTCTAGATCCACACAGTCTGATACGCTCCGGTCCCCTCACAACACACCCGCTATTAGGTGCAGAGGAGACAAGGGGGAGAGTCGGAGACAGCTTATTGAAGATGGGGATGGTCAGGGAGACAGAGAGAGGGACCCCAGGGGCAGACTGAGGACATTGGGGTCACATCGAGCCCAGCTCTTTTCCAGAAACTGTGTCCCCGGGGTCTTCACTGCCCTCAGGACTGCCCTCTTGGTTTTACGTCTCGTCTGAAGGACGGCACTGTTTATTCAGTAAAGCGTCCCCATAACTGCACCCAGGTGTTGGGATCCACACAGGCCACGGGGAGAGCACCCCCTGTTGGCAGCACTTAACTTCACCTACTGTCATGCATAGTGGATCTGCAGGTTCTGATGATTCGATGCTAAAGCATGTTGGAGCAGAGCATTGTGAGTATAACTTCTGCTGGAGTTTTTAAACCCCTCAGTGTCTAAACTGAGAACAGTCCACCGACCAAAAACATCCAGCCGACAGTGTCCTGTGTCACTGATGAAGGACTAGAGGACGAGCGACACACACTGTGCAGCGACAGATGAGCTACTGTCTCTGACTCTACATCTACAAGGTGGACCAACGAGGGAGGAGTGTCTCACAGAGTGGACAGAGAGTGGATGGTGGTGGACGCTGATGGTTTTTAATGTCATACCTGATCTGTGTATAAATCTAAAACCCACAGTGATTCACTTAAAAGTCAAGTGCAGGAAAATAAAATGTAGATAATCAACACTGAAACATGAAACCAATTTTAACAGAGGAAGGAAACAAACAATAGAAATATTGACATTTGCCCTAAAGCTGCAGGAGTCGTCTACAAATAAACTTCCAGTGGTCCACTTCTGATGGTCACTGTGGTGAAAGTTGGCATTGATTGTGGTCAGAGAGGAGAGAGACGGCGGTACCTGAGCTGACTGCTCCACGGTGATTGTTTAAACAGATTGTTTTCCAGCGGCGTAGGGGGGGAGTGTGTGGATGAGTTGTTGTTTACATCATTACGCTTAATTAACGGGCAGAAGTGCTGTGGTGGGGAGTGGACGCCAGCCGAGCTGGACAAAGCTGTCACTAACACACACCCACACAGGCTCTACCTTTACACACACACACACACACAAACAAGTGTTTCATTATTGACAGCGTGTTCTCAGCAGGGTTTTCTGGTATCATCTCTGGACTCCCACTGGTCATTGTCTAGGTCAGTGTAGTTAGAATGGATGACCAGCAGGAGTGACATTTGGGACTGTTGTGGAGGCGAGTTTCAGCGAGTAGTAAACATTGGTATATAATATACATCAGTAAATTATAATAAAATAAATCTCATTTACTCAAGTCCAGTCTAAACAATGTCCCACTGGAACAAAGAGCAAGCGCTGACTGCTATCCAGCGTCATTAACAATAATAATAAAAATATTTCCATATTTAACCAGTCTGTGGCACTGAACACACACACACTAGTGCACTAGGGGCTGTGAACACACACCCAGAGCGGCAGGCAGCCATCCCCCGGTTCTGGGTTCGGTTGTCCAGGGACCCCTCAGTCGTGGATTGAGGAGGAGGACAGTGCTGTTCCTTCATTCCCACTGCCTCCAGTTTCCCTGCTGCTCGTGGGAAATAAACCAATGACCATTCAGCGCCAAGCCCTCTGCTCTAACCATTAGGACACGACTCCCCACACATAAGCAGTTATCCATAACTGGAGAAGACTGACACAACACACCCTAGATCCTGTTTTTTGTTTTGTTTGTTGACAGTTACTGTGTTCATTCGTAGTGATGTTTGTTTCGTGCCTCTGACTGTGGGAGTTCTGGAGAAGACTCACTTTCGACTCCCATCACTAGAGTCGAATAAATCCACTCCTCGACTCCAATTGATTTGAACAAAGAAACAGCACCTCAGCTGCAGACGAGCTGCAAACACATCACCGCCCTAAATGTCCACACTCTTTCCACAGGGATCTGTTTATTAAATCTATATGAAGCCTGAGAGAAACACAGAGGTTTAATCCCGAATCACCCCATACTCCCTCTGTAGTGCACTACGGAGGTCGTGAAATGACTGAATCTAGATGTTAAGAGGGCATTATATATTATCCTCATCCACACGAAAGCAGTGTCCACAGCACTTTCACAAATCTCCAACCCGTAGTCACTGACCTGAGTGGACGGGAGGCCGAAACGCAGACAGATAAACGGATCCGTGAGGAAGGGGCCTGAGTCACTTACCCACAGTCCACCCTCCGACTCCAGGACGCCTCAGAGTCAAAGCCTCAACCCTTTTAAGGCTGACTCTTCATTTAAAACCAGTTTAAACCACACACAGTGCTTTACAATGTGAGAGAATAGACTGCTCATGAAATTAAATCTGCACCTTAAGCAATGCTTAGTTCCCATGTAGCGACGCGGCCTACACCGTAGTCTGGGGCACGCCTCCCTGGAGATGTTCCACACACAACACAAAGACTGATCACAGCTCAGTCCGACGAACATGGATCAAGTCAAACTGAGAAAATCGAGAAATATGAACTCCTCTTCTCCACGCTACAGATCCGCAGACAGCAGCACGTTCACGGTGAGAGATTTCCTCTGACATCGCTTTGGACGTCGCTGAGCGGAATTTAATGGGAAAATATGGATACCTCCAAAAACTGCGGAGCAGGGACCGGGCGAGAAGAACTGCTGCCATTGTATGTTTCTTTCCTGGCACCACATGTGAATTCTGCTCTGTTCCAAATAGCACCCTACATCCTACAGAGTGCACTTCACTGAGTATTAAACTAATAGTTGGAGAATATTCTTGTGATTCAGCCCTAGTGTTTTGACTGTAATTGAAGAGCATTATAACCTCAGTGTATTTCCTGATTGTTAGATCCGCTGCCCCTCAGTGCGGTGGAGAGTTGTTCCTGTAAAAATGATTAGCATTGTTTAATTCAAGTGAGTCTTATTTGAACCTTTAGAGGGGCACATTTCACTTATGACCAGTGTGTGGTCAAAGAAGCTCAGATGTCCGTCTCGCCCCATGTTTCAGACACAGTTTTGATTCCTGAGTTTTTATTAAACGCAGGGTTGTTCAGACTTTGTTGTGTTAGCTGTTGTCTGTGCAGCTGACAGCCGTTCTGTCCTGGGACTTTATTCTCCTGTGAAATCAGCCCAGATTTCCCTCCAGAGCACGCAGCTCCCAAAGCAAGTCAAAAGAGATTCACAAAGTGTTTCTAAGGATATTTCAGAAACCGTGACATCATTATTTAGGAAACACTGCTCTTTCTTCTGAGAACTGTGCAAACTTCAGAGGCTGTTCTTTATGTAATTCCTAACTAAAGCTACAGATTTTTTATTTTTATTTTTTTTTTAGGAAAAGCAATTGCACACAGGTATCAACAAAAATATACTATCAGTTCTTTCAGCTTCTGATTTTAGTCATTCACACGCACACACACACACACATACAAACGCATACATACACGCACACGCACACATACATGCACAAGCACGCACACACGCACACGCACGCATACACACGCACACACGCAAACGCACGCATACACACGCACACGCGCGCACACACGCACACGCACACGCACACATACACGCACACGCACGCATACACGCACGCATACACATGCACACACACACACACGCATACACACGCACACGCACACACACACACGCACAAGTACACACGCACACATGCATGCATACACACGCACACACGCACGCATATACACGCACACATACACACGCACGCATACACACGCACAAGCACACACACACATACACACGCACACGCACGCATACACACGCACACACGCGCGCACACACACACATGCACACGCACGCACGCACACGCACACATACACGCACACGCACGCATATACGCACGCATACACATGCACACACACACACGCACATGCACGCATACACACGCACACGCACACACACATACACACGCACAAGTACACACGCACACACGCACGCATACACACGCACACGCACACACACACATACACACGCACACACACACTCCTCACACTATCACACTCTCACTATTTCACACTCACTCCCTCATTAAATCACACTGTCTCTACTTCACACTCATGTTTATGGACTGCTTCACAAGGGGGAGGTGGTGCTTAGCTTTGTTGTTCAGGAGATTTTTAATATTAAACCTCATATCTCTGCTGAAACATGTGCTCTTACTAAACAGCTGTTCTGGCTGGAGGTGAAACCAGATTGGCATCTGTTTATTGTTTAGGAATTGCCACAACTCTCCGGCTCTTTATTGCTTTCTTAATTAAAACATAGAAGTGATTAAATCCTTATTAAAAGTTGCAAAGAAGTACCCAGAAGTATGTAACCATACTTTAGACAGGCCCTGCCATCGCCCCCACCCCCCTCCCCAACCAATCCTCTCCTCTGCGTGACAGCCACATTCATTACGTTTCTGCACAGGTCCACACCGGGGCATTTTCAATTTAATGCTCTGCAGATGGATATTTTAATTATTATTGAATCAGTCGTAATGAGGCTCGTGGATCGGGACGTTCTCCTTAATGCGTTTAATCGAAGCGTGGCACAGAACACGTCGCCTCGCCGCTGTCAGAGCTAGAAAAGAGCAGCTATCATCAACTGAAAGATAAACACGCCGTCTCGCCGGGGTCGGTAATAAGCATGTAATAAATGTGCCATTAGTTCTCGCCGGTTTACCGTATTTTCAGGGGGTTGTTTATCAGACCCTTGTCGCCGGTAGACACGTTTTAAAGAAGCAGCTGCTGTAGTTTCCACAGCGCTGGCTTTGTCACAGTCACAGAGCGTGAAAACAAGGCTTCCTGGTCGATCGGCATGTTCAATTTCAACCAGACATGCACCCAATTATCACCCATTGATGTGGATCTGGCCTCGCACCTGTCGGTCTCTCTGAGGCGCCGGTGCCAGGGAGCGTCGCCAGAAAACAGATTCAAAATATTTGTAGGGTCTGCTTTAAAAGACGAGCCATTCTAAACACATATGCTGTGATTTATAAGTGCCTAAATATTTTTATTGGCTGAAATATTTATTGTTGGAGGCAGAATTAACCAAATAGTAAACATTGGTTTACAGTAAATATCATTCATTTATTCACTGTTTGTAACCCTTATCCAGTTCAGGGTCGTGGTGGGTCCAGAGCCTACCTGGAATCATTGGGTACAAGGCAGGAATACACCACACTCCTCACAGACAGTCACCCGGAGGAAACCCACGCAGACACAGAGAGAACACACCACACTCCTCACAGACAGTCACCCGGAGGAAACCCACGCAGACACAGGGAGAACACACCACACTCCTCACAGACAGTCACCCGGAGGAAACCCACACAGACACAGAGAGAACACACCACACTCCTCACAGACAGTCACCCGGAGGAAACCCACACAGACACAGAGAGAACACACCACACTCCTCACAGACAGTCACCCGGAGGAAACCCACACAGACACAGAGAGAACACACCACACTCCTCACAGACAGTCACGCGGAGCGGGACTCGAACCCACAACCTCCAGGACCCTGAAGCTGTGACAGAAACAATACCTGCTGCACCACCGTGCCGCCCCCAGTAAAATAAACTGAATATAATTGATCAGAGTCCAGTATAAAGAGAGTTATGTTTTAATTGATATTGAGATGTCCTTCACACAAAGCCTAGCACTAAACTTTTTCCAGATTAATTTCTAAAACTTAATGTCCTTCACTGGAACAGTTTGACTCAACCCACTCGTAATCTATTTTATTAATATTTATTTGTGTGACATTAGTGATTCACTTACTCTTGACTCCTTCACTCCTGAGTCATTGGACTTCAGTCTTCGACTCCACTTGATTTCAACCAGGAATCAGCAAAACAGCCACACATGAGCAAATATGACACCATCTTGAACACAGTTTACAGAGTCAAAGGATCAACACTTTGGAAATTGACTTCACATCACTGCTTTCTTTCTGGAGACAAGAGACCATTAAACCCCTTCTCTGTACACACTGTACACACATCCTGCAGCTGAGACAGAGAGATATTCCTTGTAATGGCATCGTCATCCTTATTGATCATGAAAATGCATTAGAGGAGGCTAAAACTAATGACACTTTTCCACTGCATGGTGCTTACTTGACACTGCTTACATTTCTCCTCCTCCACCAGGTGAATCAGGTCCTGGTTCTGGAAGCGGGTTCTTGTTTAGTGGCTGTTCTCTCGTGGTTCAGAGCGAGTCGAGTAGGGACTAAACCGTGGCGTGTAAACCTTGCAGAGCGCTGATCGTCCAGAGAGAGTCGTCACTCTACGCCACGCAACGCAGACGACCAGCACCAACTCTCCAGCTGTAAAATCTCCAGCTGCAGCAGAGATCACGTTTGTTTTTATCCGACTCACGACGGCAGCTCGTAAAATGACGCCGTGGTCTTTTGAAGAGGTTCAAACGCTCCTTGGATCGGTGGCCGACGAAAGAATCCAGCGAGAGCTGGACGCTGCAACAAGGAAGGAACAAACTCTACTGATCTGTCTGAACTGATGACGGAGCTGTGTTCAGTCCCAAACAACAACAACACGCCGATACACCATGAGTAAACACCGCTTAACGTTACCGGCGCCGTTGTTGTGGTTTTCAACCACCACTGTTCCCATTAGAGACGGGGTTAGAGACGACACCCACTACATTTCAGGTGGGAGCTGTGGGAGTGGGAAACGAACAAGAGAAAAGTGTGTCAAGCCAATGCCATTCATTCATTGTCGGTAAGTGCTTATGCAGTTCAGGGCGGCGGGGGGTCCGGAGCTTACACAGAGTCACTGGGCTTAAGGCAGGAACACACCCTGTAGGGGGCAGCAGTTCTCCACAGGGTGACACACACTCACACATTCAAAGCCAATGCCATTCAGTGGAAAAATGCCTTAATTTCATTATCAACCAAAAAGTGTGTTTTTCTGATACATTTTCTGAAAACAATCAAAATTAGAACCTCTACAAAATATGAGCCAAATCAAAGAGAACAGACCCGATCCGACTGGGAACACACAACCAGTACCAACACAAGGAGGTCTTTGTAAACAGAGGAGTGAACTGTTTACACTCTGATGTTCCATCTACACAAACAGCGGTGGTGAATATCCCTGCTTTGGATTGAATTTTCTAACAGATTAAAAAAATACCTGTGTATGTTTGGCCAAGGCCTCAGAAAAGGAGCTCTCCTCAGATCAAGTGTAAAAACACCCTTTATAAAATACATAATTACAGTGTAATATATTTCAGGTTTGTTCTCTACCTAAAGCCATTGGAGACACCTGCGGGTTCCACCCAGTCACAGCTTGGATCTTTGATCCTGAGGGTGTAAAAAACAAGTGTAGGGCCTCAAACGTGCCTCAGTTGTTCAGTTCCATTTAGAAAAAAAAGAAGAAAAAAGCTGCAAATGAGATTTTTGCCGAGCTCTCACGTCTTGATCCTGTGCTCTCGAGTCCTGTGTGTAATTTTAGATGAACGCACAAAGCCTGCCTGGAGGCGCCGTTAGGAAGGTTTCAACACTTCTGCAAAGTTTCCGTCTCAGATTTGTGTCCACGCCTCCGGTGTGTGTCTGAAACAGGTGTCCACAGCACGTTCGCACCTTCAGACGCACAGATTGCCTTCCCGCGGAGCTGCTAACGGCCTCTGAGCTCGCCACACATACGGAAACGCACCACACACACTCCTTTACTCACACACAACACACTCTCGGTGAGGGAGGTGTGGGCCTGGGTTCTGGGGTCAGTTTACACAGCTAACATCGGGCTGAGGTCAGTCTCAGGTCTGTTTTGTGTAATAATTAATTATTCTTATTCTTATATGAAAATAATGTCTATAAATCATTCATGAAAACATTTATAAACATGTTATAAATAGGCATCTAAGAGAAACTTACCACTATAAGTGTATATAGGGTACAACTTTTCTCCAGGACCAACAGTGAAGTGCAATGATTTGAGACAATGGCTTTTAAATGGATAATAATAGGCACAGTCTTAAAGAGCCTACAATGTGTATTAACAGTTATAAACAGATCATCAATGTTTAAAATGCACTGGTGGATTCAAGTGAAGTGACTGACAGTTCACAATGTCATTTATTAGAAACAAGAATAACTAGAATCACACAATAATTAAACATTTATAATGTGGTAAATGCATTATTAATACTTTATAATTATCCACATGTCATTATCCATTTAAAACGCCTCATAAAGAATAGTGACTTTGTGTCATTACATGTTTATAACTTACACAATAATCAATTATAGCTCATTATTAGGACTGTATGAGGCATTATTAATATGTATGAATACAAAGCATTATTACCAAGTTACAAAGTGTAATAACTGCACTTATAAATGTTTATAAACACAGGCATAGAAATTGTTACTGAATATGTTCGGTGTTTATTGAGTTATGGTCAGGGTACACATTAAAAATGAGCTCCAGGGGTTCTTTATTAAAGGGAATGGTTCTATATTGGTCCTTGAACACTTGAAGAAGCTTTGCCTGATTAAAGGGTTCTTTACATCGTGAAGGGGTTCTTCAGACGGATGGAGAAAGTGCTCTAGACGGTTCTATACATCATCTTTATTAAAAGGGTTCTCTATGGCACCGGATATGGTTCCTCTGTTGTTACAGTGTCAAGCTTGTTACAGAAGAGGAACCATGGTGTATAGAATCATCTACAGCACATTCTCCATCCGTCTGAAGAACCACTTCCTGATGTAAAAGGTTCAGATGGTCAGGGTTCTACATAGAACTGTTTCCTATGATGAAGAACCCTTGTAGAACCATCATTTATAATGGTTGGGTCTGGGTTTTGGTCGGGATTAGGGCTGATTATTCACGCTGGGTAAGCATCAGAAACACAGGGGAACGTGTGAACTATATTTATTCATGTTCATGTTGTTCCTTCAGTCAGATTTGTGCACAGTCACCTTGAGCGCAGACGGAGGATACACCACATTTTCAAACAGCCTCATGTTTGTTTCTGCTGTGCGTTCGCTGTATGTAAATACACAAGTGTGCTCTGAAGGACGTGTGGCTCCTAGGTGAGTGTTGTGTTTATTTAGGTGTGTATCGCTGGAGCTTTTGCAGAGGCCTTATCATCTCTGAGTTAGTAATTGTGCTTGTGGCAGTGTGTGTGTGTGTGTGTGTGTGTTTTCTCCATCTCGTCCCGGAGGGCAGTGTGAGCGATTGCGTTTATGCAAAGCAGAGGTGTTTACGCCCCACGCTGTAATTCTTTAATCACGGCCCCGTTACGGCGCGCGGGCGAGTTTAGTGGCATTATTATCTCCCAAGGTCAACACTAACGAGAACCTCGGCGAGTCTGAGCCACGCTGATTGACTCACAATTTCACACAGGCGCAAAATAAAGCCGCCCTTCGCACCTTCACGAGGACCCCCGCGTTTCATGAGCAGAACCATTAGAGTTTAGATCAGCAGTGACTTTCTCTGAGACGCAGAATAACAACCGACACATTCATCCACATCTCATCACACACACACACACACACACACACAGGGACTATACACACCCCTCCACCAAAACATCACAATCACAACAAACCACTGTCCACACCGGTGACTCTGTAGTTCTACACTTAGACACTGTGGTCCAGCTGTTGCTCTGCATACTTTGTTCCTCAGCGCTCAGGACCCCCACAGAGCAGGTGTGATGTGGTGGTGGATCATTCTCAGCGCTGCAGTGACACTGACGTGGTGGTGGTGTTTTAGTGTGTGTTGTGCTGGTGTAGAGTGGATCAGCTCATCTGTCGCTGCACAGTGTGTGTCGCTCGTCCTCTAGTCCTTCATCAGTGACACAGGACACTTTTTGGTCCGTGGACTATTCTCAGTGCAGCAGTGACACTGAGGGGTTGAAGTCAAGGGCTCACCTTGGATTTACATTTCAAAGAACCAGGACTCAGACTCAGACATCAGAGACTCTGGAATTGAGTCACAGTCACTCCTCATTTCCTCAGAGAGGATAAAGACTCAGCCTCACACTTCAGAGAGTAAAGGCTTGACTCTGACTTTCATAAAGTAACTAATGTATATCTTTGACTCTTTGGCATACACTGTACAGTTGTTAGCTCATTAAATCCAGCCTCTGACACTGCAGCCCTACGCCTCTCCTGCCACAAAGGGGCTCTGTGACTCTGACTGTGTGTGATTCTCTGGTGAAGTGAAAGGACACAGTTCTGACACTCGCCCCTCACTTTGCGATAAAATCCTTGTAACCAGATTAAAACTAATTTTGGACATAATCGCCACGGCGGGATTCTTCTGAAAGCCCCCGTCTCACCCCAGGCCACGCAGGTGGGGAACAAAGAGGTGTTTATCTCTCACTTGGACAAAGACCCATTCTCTGTTCTCGCGTCTGTCAACACTTTCACCGCGGCGGCCGGGCAGTGCTCATCACTCAGCGCTCCTGCCACTTTCACTCAACAAACCCCATCGAAAAGTAGGAGGAGTGCTCGCAGTCTGCCGCCCGTAGTAGGCGAATGTTTGATCCTTTCCCTTACACTGGGGCCATAACATAAAAAAACAACAACTCCTTGTTCTTGTTTCACTGACCACACAATTCACTGTAAGCCATATGTTGCTCTGCATACTTTGATAGTGTCTTGTGGGCATTGTCTTTTGTAGTCTCTTGTGGGCAGTGTACCATGGAGAGTGTCTTGTGGGCAGTGTACCATGGAGAGTGTCTTGTGGGCAGTGTACCATGGAGAGTGTCTTGTGGGCAGTGTACCGTGGAGAGTGTCTTGTGGGCAGAGTCCTGTGGAGAGTGTCTTGTGGGCAGAGTCCTGTGGAGAGTGTCTTGTGGGCAGTGTATTATGGAGAGTGACATGTGGGCAGTGTACCATGGAGAGTGTCTTGGGGGCATTGTTTTTTGTAGTCTCTTGTTGGCAGTGTACCATGGAGAGTGTCTTGTGGGCAGTGTACCGTGGAGAGTGTCTTGTGGGCAGTGTACCGTGGAGAGTGTCTTGTGGGCAGTGTAACGTGGAGAGTGCCTTGTGGGCAGAGTCCTGTGTAGAGTGTCTTGTGGGCAGAGTCCTGTGTAGAGTGTCTTGTGGGCAGTGTACTATGAAGAGTGACATGTGGTCAGTTTACCATGGAGAGTGTCTTGGGGGCAGTGTACTATGGAGAGTGACTTGTAGGCAGTGTACCCTGGAGAGTGTCTTGTGGGCAGTGTACCAGGGAGATTGTCTTGTGGGCAGCGTTCTGTGGAGAGTGTCTTCTGGGCAGAGTACCATGGGGAGTGTCTTGTGGGCAGAGTACCATGGGGAGTGTCTTGTGGGCAGTGTAACATGGGGAGTGACTTGTCCTGTGGAGAGTGTCTTGTGGGCAATGTACTATGGAGAGTGGCTTGTGTGCAGAGTCATGTATAGAGTGTCTTGTGTGCAGAGTCACGTGTAGAGTGTCTTGTGGGCAGAGTCATGTGTAGAGTGTCTTGTGGGCAGTGTACTATATAGAGTAACTTGTGGGCAGTGTACTGTGGAGAGTGTCTTCTGGGCAGTGTACTATGGAGAGTGTCTTGTGGGCAGAGTCATGTGTAGAGTGTCTTGTGGGCAGTGTACTATATAGAGTAACTTGTGGGCAGTGTACCGTGGAGAGTGTCTTGTGGGCAGTGTACCATGGAGAGTGACTTGTGGGCAGCATCCTGTGGAGAGTGTCTTGTGTGCAGAGGATTTAACCTCATTTTCAAGAGGAAAATAAACAGGCCTCAGCTGGGAGAAGAGCATATGGAGAGAGTGATGATGAAAAGATTAATGCTAATGTTTGTATGTGGTAAAGTCTGAAGACACATGTTATTTATGCAGTGCATGTTACAATCCCTCATTAGTGGTATTTGATGCACATGAGTGGGAGTGCATGAATATTTAAATGTAAATGACCCGTTAGTGTCGCCTGTCTGAGTGTAAATATGATTTAAACATTCTCTCTGATGTAGCTTGTGTTCATTTGGATTCATAACATTTCAATAAAACATTCACTCTGTAGACGATTCTCCTGAAATAATAAACTGTGTTGTTCGGGACTGGACCGTGGCAGGGAAACCCCCTGAGAACAAGAGAAAGAACCACTGAGGCCACTTTAGTTAATTAAAGGTACAATCCACAGTTTTAAAATGACACCTAGTGGCATCTCTTGGCTTTATCAGAGATTTGGACTGATGTTTTTTTTTTTTTTACTCCAGGAGCATAGCCTATTTTTCTCCACTGTTCTCACTATGTTCTCAATCTTCTCACTCTTCTCTCTCTGTTCTCACTCTTCTCTTTCTGTTCTTACTGTTTTCTCACTGTTCTCTCTCTCTGCATCATTTCCACATGTGTATCATATCTCACTCTGATCAGACCACGCTGTAAACAGTGGATTAACCATGACTCTGTCCTGACTCTATCCCTTTATCTCTGGCTCTGGAGCTGAATTCAGACACAGCTCTGGAACTCAGCCCCCACAGTGCCCCCCAGTGGTGATGTATCTTTGGTTCCCATCAAAATTGGGGAAAGCACTGGAGCAGGGTGCTTCACTGGAAGTGGAAAAGGGTTCTGAAAGGAACTAAAACTCACAAGGAGAACCCATCCTCCTCTGGTCGACCCCAGAGTAAAAACATCCAACGGTTAGTGTGTAAACTGACAGAAGACTGCTGGAGGTCCAAGGCGTGTTCAGTGGTCTATACGCCATGTTCTGAGTGTGTGATGAGCTGTGAGGTCAGATGCTGATGTTGCATGATGGATTCTGGATCATAAACACCGCTCCATCTCATCTCACAGGTATTGAATGGAGCAACATCAATTGATTAATCAATAAAACTTCATTTCTATAGCACCTTTCACAGAAATGAAGCTGTAATTCGTAGTGCTTTACAAGTGAATGGCAAAAGTGGACAAAACAAGAAAAAACAATATACAATAACATAGGAGATCACATAAAAAATGTTAGTTCCCCCAAAAGCTACACCTGCTAATGTTCAACACAAACCCAGCAGCAATAAGAGAGACGTCCGTACGTCATTCATCTGCCTTTGTTTAAACTCTAAACATGGACTTCCCAAAAAACTATTCTCAAAAGTGCTGATATAAAGTGAAAAAACACATTGTGAACATTTATGTAGTTTCCTTTAGAACTCTGAACTGTGTAAACACAGGTGTCGGCTGCACACTGGTGCTTACAGCTCTCTGATATTTTCAGTAGTTCTTCTTCTATCTTGCTATGAATCTGATGTGACACTGTATTTTTCTAAACCTGTGGCTCACACATTGACTCTTCATGAGTTAGGTGTGAGACACAGGTGAGAAATCCCCTCCCCACCGTCAGAGATAATGACCCATTAGCCCCCATCACATCAAGAGAACAACTGAATCATTTGTAAATGGTGGTACTCCTTTATTTAGCAAAGACGCTGACTACTTTGGAACAACAAAGCCATACATATGAGCTTCAGTCGACTGTTTGAAAGCAGCAGAGAGCATCCAAACTGCAAGCCGTATTTTCTTCTCTGTCAGCTGAGCTCTGCACTTTTACACAACATTTACCGTGAACTTCACAAATTCCTTCACCAGAATATACTGCTGAATTAGTGTAGCATCACAGCTAACAGCGTCAAACGTGCTGCAGAAAAACGAGTCAAATATATTTCACTTACTCAACACAAAAATGAAGCTGTTCCTTCTCAGGCAGCGGAAATGTGTGACTGTGTCGTCTCAGAGCTCTGCGCTCGGTGTCAAAACACAGCCATGTTCGTTAGTTTCTATGACTAAAATGAGTGTTTTCACACATTGTAATCCTCCAGTAAGAGCTATTATCATGCTATAATCATATGAATACGAATGGGTGGGCATCAAGGGTCGTGGTCTGAATCTCAGAGAGAGACATGCCTCTTGTTACATCTTTCTATAACAACCAGGTAAAAATTAATATCTTTGCAACCTCCATATATTTGTAAAATAGACTCTTTAAGGTTTCTGGGAGTATGTCTATTATGTTCCTACAAAAAAACACTCGCTGAGTTGCGTAAGTGTTTTGGCGCAAGTTCTGATTCATCCTGCTGGCGGGAGCACCGACTCCAGGGGGTTAACAAGCAGATTGGACAGCCCTCGACTTTCTGATAGATCCTGCATCATGAAATACTTCTGTCTGCTCGTGTGGCTGTTTTACCCCACCCTGGACCCCATAGGGCACTGGTGGTCTTTGTATAGTTAAACCCTTTCTCTCTGCCCTGTCTTTGTCTGGCACTGTTTGTGATGGTGGTATCTGTTGTTAGCATGTAGCATTATATATCAGTTTATGTGTTTCTGTTTACTCTGTACTTCTTGTTTCCATTTAGTCTTTGTCATTTTTATCATTGACTCTAAAAAAAAACAACAACTTGCAATTGTGACACAGACACACGTGTCGCTTTTAATGTAATTAATGTGTTTTTACCTCTTTTAAAGCTGCAGAATGGACCATATTAGAAAAATATTCCTGACAGCTGACTCTCCATCAGTTTGCCCATTAACAGACCTTCACTGCTTAAGGTGAAAGTGTCCTCTCCGTCTTCGGAGGTAATTAGAAATTATATGACGTTTCCATTAATTCTGGCTCATGTCTCTCAGTAGTAATACATCCTGGGTGTCGTCTGACGGGGTGACCATTCGTCTCCTTGTCAACAGTGACCTTGACTTTGTTAATGTCTCATTTTCTCTTGGAGATGCACCCATTGTTGAGCATGCTGGAGGCCAAGGGTTTTGTAGCTGGACCCATGTCCTCCACTGTCCACCGAAGGTCATCTTTCTCACTGTTTACAATGAAATGAGCAAATGCAAATCTGCCCGTTATAACATAGGGGTCCAGACTCCTGCATCTTTGTGATGATCAAAGTCTATGAGACTTTAATAAATCGGACTAACGTTCTGATATAACTGTTAGGGAGATTTTAGAAATGACATGCACATAGTGCTTTTATTGTGTTTCAGTTCATTGAAAAACATGTATCTCACTTTATAGGAGAAGGAATGTTGACAAAAAAAAATGCAAACAGCATTTTAGACTAATTTTGACCAGCGGGGGACAGGAGACTTTTTTTGTTTTGTTTTGTTGTTTTCTTACTCTTTCAGGCACAATCAGAAAAAATGGCCTCGCTAAATGCTAAAAAATAGCATGCCAGGAATGGTAAGCCAAAAAAATAAATAAATAGAAACTGCCACCCCTTTTGGTCAAAGTTGGTATCGCATGCTAATTATTAGCATTTATCTCCTCAGAATTGCTTTTTTTTTCACCTGGTGCCTAGAAGAGTAAGTAAAAACCTGCCTGGTGCTGGTTAAAACTGGTGGAAAATGCCAAGTGTTAGTCATATTTTTTATGTTATTTATTTAAATATGTTAATTTTGTAGTGCGTTTTAGTAGTAGAAGAAAAGGAAGCAAGAAAAAAACAGCTAAAATTGTACAAGTGATGCTAGATATATTTTTAAGCTGTTTTTTGATGTGTTATACAGATAAAAGACATACATTTGAACTTAGTCTCAGGAATGCACTTTGAACCTTTGGTTACAGCTTACCCTTCAGTACAATGCTGTGTGATGATGATAATGTGATTGTGGGTGGTGTTTGGAGCTGGGAGGTCAAGCACTGGGTTTCTACATGGTGATCTGACTAGAGAACAAGCTGCTATTACATAACTATGCCAAATGTTGTGTAAATAATCTCTACGCTACGGATTGCAGTTCATTTTGGTGTGTTTTATAGTGCACTAAATAGTGAGTCGATTTATCACTGAGAATTCAAGCCACACAGTGATCCACAGAGCACTATTCCTGTAATAGGGAGCAGTTTCTTTTCACTGCTATAAAAAAAAGTTATTTTCCAACTTAGAGAAAGCTAAACATCCAGTGCAAGTCCTGAGGGGCACAGGCACTGTGAGATTACTGGGGCAAATTCAGCAGCTACAGGGTGAATCCCATAGTTTGTGCATCAGAAATGAAGTGCTGGAAAAGCCATGACTTTGTGAGTGAGCTATTTGCCTTTGGCCCTCTGTTGCCTAAGCCTGGCGCCTACAAGCTCCTGTCGAAATCCTCCCCCTATAGTCTGACTGGCACAAACGAACCGTGTCTTTCTGAAATGTCAGGAAAAAACAACCCCCTCTTCTGCCTGAGACCTCCACATCATCCTGTAGGTTGTGTAACTGCAGCTCAAGCCTTTTCCTTTAATGAGGAGATGAAAAAGTGAAAATGCAATGGAAAACAAAACTGAAAAGAGCAGGTGATGAAAAGGGAAAAGAGCAGTGTTCATTTACTCTAAAGTGTTGTAGCTGTAACCACAGTTAAATCATTAATTCATATATTCATTCACTCTTTCATCTTCTGTTAGTGTTTGATCCTGTTCAGGTTTGTGGTGTGTTCAGGGCCTAATCCCAAAATCACTGGAAACAAGAGAGAACACGCAATGAGCTTTGTGTTTACTTCCATGCAGTTTGTGCAAATCCTGAGTCAGTTCCACCTTAAGTAATGTAACTGTAACAGCAAAAATAAGACAGTGTTACCCCCCTATGGAGCAGGAATAGAGCAACATCCTCTTCTTTTTTTTCATGATTTTCAATGTTTGGAGTTTTCTTTAGCATCTAAGCTCCTCTGTGTCTCTTCCGTGAGCAGAAAGAGAGAAAGCTGAGCATATCAGACTAAGACTCTTTGTTTTTTTACCCATTTACCGACACTGGGGCTTCGTAAAAAAACTGCTGTAAAGAACAGACTGAATTTACTGAATATTTATTATAATTAATGAGCATTTGACAGGTAGAATACACTACATCTATGAAATCTAACAAAAATGCTTAATGTTACTACAAGTACCATCACTCACATCACACCTGGAGTTGCTTCAGTTTTGCAAAAATGTAGCTTTGAGATTTTCTCCTGATTTGGCTTTAAAGGGTTAATGGAAAAACCCTGTGTTTAAAGCTCTGAGTGTATCTCTTCTCCATGTGCTGCTCTACAGTGGGTTTGCTCTGGAAACCACTCTAATGTGTTTACGAAGCCCCAGTGTCTGTAAATGAGTAAAAAACAAAGTGTCTGGGTCCGGTGCTAGGCTTTCTCTCTCTCTGCTCACGGCAGAGAAACACCATCTGGAGGTTTTTAGACAACGGAGAAACTCCAAACGCTGAAAAGCACCAACCGAGATGAGGATGTTGCTCTATTCCTGCTCCATAGGGGGGTAACACTGACTTATTTCTGCTGTTACAGTTACATTACTTAAGGTGGAACTGACTCTAAATTCAGGAGAGCGCTAACTGCATGAAAGTAAACACAGAGCAAAAGTGCTACAAAACTAAACAGCTCGAGTTACACATGAGTTTCTGTGGGAATTCAAACACTGAATAAACACTTACAGACAATTTACACTTCAGACACCAACAAGATACAGTCGCTTCTTACTCACACACACCGCTCCACCTTAAAAGATACCGTCGCTTCTTACTCACACACACCACTCCACCTTAAAAGTTACGGTCGCTTCTTGCTCACACACACCGCTCCACCTTAAAAGATACAGTCGCTTCTTACTCACACACACCGCTCCACCTTAAAAGATACAGTCGCTTCTTACTCACACACACAGCTCCACCTTAAAAGATACAGTCGCTTCTTACTCACACACACCGCTCCACCTTAAAAGTTACGGTCGCTTCTTACTCACACACACCGCTCCACCTTAAAAGTTACGGTCGCTTCTTACTCACACACACCGCTCCACCTTAAAAGTTACGGTCGCTTCTTACTCACACACACAGCTCCACCTTAAAAGATACAGTTGCTTCTTACTCACACACACCGCTCCACATTAAAAGATACAGTCGCTTCTTACTCACACACACAGCTCCACCTTAAAATATACAGTCGCTTCTTACTCACACACACAGCTCCACCTTAAAAGATACAGTTGCTTCTTACTCACACACACCACTCCACATTAACAGATACACTGTTACACCTTAAAATGATGCAGTTATCCTGAACATAAACAACCCAGAGAGAGTTTTATTTCCCCAAAATTGTAGTCATCCACTTTGTTACAGCAACCGGCTTTCAGAAAACCAGCCATGGATATGAATCAGATGTGTGAATCATACAGAACTGAGAGAGAGAGAGAGAGACTAAGGAGCTGAGTCTGTCTGAAGCCACACTGTATTTATTAAAGCAGTGGGTCCTGTTTACTCCACACTTGCTGGTGCCAGCAGTCCATGTCCATGGTGTAATGTACTCTGGCAGGTGTTCTCTCCTCTCCTGAAACGTGCAAAACTCCCGACTGTGTCTCGCATGTGGCAGACTAACCCAACGATGCGAGCTAATGAGAGCCTGTTGCTTCATCTTCATTTCTGCACCTCACTCTCTGCTCTGAACATTACACAGGCTTCATTATTCACCCATTCATTGGAGCTCATTAGAAATCCCACCTTGCATGTTCACCTTGATTTGTACGGTTAACGACAGTAGTCCATCTGTTTACACAGTTTAACTCGGACGTCCCCTGGAGCTCTCTCATTGGTCAGACCCTGGTGTGTCTCGGCTGGATATCTTTGGGTGGTAGAGCACTCTAAAGCCAAGGTGATTGTGGACGTATTACACAAATGTTTGTGGAGGTGGGCACTGAGGCACTTGTGGACATCGTCCTGAAGACCATAACCCTGTCATTAGGAGAGCCAGCTGATTCCTGGGAATGAAAAACAGAACTGAAGACGAGTCACTAAGAGCTGGACAGCTGTGAGGGGACTTTGGAGAATCTGCTCCTCTGTGAGGTAGAGATTGTGAGAGAAATTCAGAGACAGTGGCAGGCAGTGGGAGATAATTAGAATCCTCCTGCTTATTAATTAATTAATTCATTCATTCATTCATTCATTTGTAGATGTGTTCAGTTGTGTAGATTCTGGGGGTCAGCTGATTATAAGCTGATTATAATTGAAGATAATAAGGGTCAATCTGCTCACCCATTCATTCATCCACTCACCCGCACATCCATCCATTAATTAATTTACCCATCCACCCATTTGTCATTCCAAACATCCATATATTCATATATTCTGTCATGTAGCTCTTGATTTATTTATAGGTTATGCATCCATTCATTCATTCATTCATTCATTCAGTCATGTATACTCTTTTGGGAGTATGGTGTGTATTAATTTATGGATTAATCCCTCCAATTAATTCATTCATTCATTCATTCATTCATTCAGTCATGTATAGTGTTGGGAGTGTAGTGTGTATTCATTTATAGATTAATCCCTCCAATTCATTCATTCATCCATCCATCAATTCATTCATTCATTCATTCAGTCAGTCATGTATACTCTTTTGGGAGTGTGGTGTGTATTAATTTATGGATTAATCCCTCCAATTCATTCATTCATTCATTCAGTCAGTCATGTATAGTGTTGGGAGTGTAGTGTGTATTAATTTATAGATTACCCCCCCCCAATTCATTCATTCATTCATTCATTCATTCATTCACCATTCATTCATCACTCAGCCATGTATACTCTTTTGGGAGTGTAGTGTGTATTCATTTATAGATTCATCCCTCCAATTAATTAATTAATTAATTCATTCATTCATTCATTCATCATTCAGTCATGCATGTAGTCACATAGTAGGTGTAGACTCTGGTGGTCGGCTCAGTGCAGTGGGCCGTTTTCACCATTGTTCAGTGTCTTCACTTATCTCAGCTGATCTCAGAACAGACTGTGCTCCCACAGCAGTGCAGAACACACCAGCACAGTGTGAGAAACACACACACACACACACACACACACACACACACACACACACTGGTATGAGGTGGATGTGTTTGCTGACTCTGTTTCACAGCTGGCTGAGAGTCTGTTCTTGGAGTTTGTAGATCCTCTGTTTTTTTAATGTTTTGAAGTTTTGCTGGTTTCTACTTCACTGTGAGCTATGAGTGAGTTTATGACGTGACGACGGGAACCATATACACCCTCTGTTTTCTTCCTGTACCTCTGTTTGTCTGTCTGTCTGTTCCCAGAGGAAAGACAGACAGACAGTCCATACACAATAAACCTCAGATCTCTCCAGACACTTACCTTGTCTTCTCCATCAGCATCAGCGCTGTCAGTGATAACCCTGCGTCTCTGTGCTTGTGGAGGTTTAATTACGACACCATTTGAACCCCACCTCTGTCCTTTACACTGTGTGAACATTTCATGACGAATGACCAATAGAGACTCAGCTGGAATACAATGCTTTTACATTGACTTTCATTGAAAGTTAAGAACTCTGCAAATTTGCTAGTTTTTAGATACACATTTCTACTAATATCTGTTAATATTTAGCCATTTAATCAGCAATTTTAATGAATTAACCCCCAACAGAGTGTCTTTTTAGACATTAATTATAATGTGGTGTATCTTAATACATGACTACATTCACATTCTAAAGTCAGAGCATATTATTTCATCTTATTTATCATTTTTATAAAGTTGACATCCGCTATTTGGAGTTATAATTGATAATTAATGACATTTAATGTGTTTAAAACTTAATTAATAACAATGATACAGTTTTAAACCATTTATGAACAGTTTATGAGTCTGATTTTATTCTAAACTGGTATCTGTGTGTGTGTGTGTGTGTGTGTGTGTGTGTGTGTGTAAGCTTGATTTTAGCCTGTTTGAGAACTAAACAACAATCTTCTATTTCAGAACTACTCCTCCAATATCAGTATTAGACCTCAGTAAACTATCAAATCCTCACAGCAATGATCCAGTGTCTAGTGTAAATTAAAGACTGTTACTGCACCAAAGAGAAACACACTTCTAATTAAATCCTTTCCATTCAGTTGAAAAGTATTAATGTATGATCTTTGGCCGTGCAGTTTTCTTCCAGCGAACTAAAGCACATAAGAACATACCTCAGAGGAACAGTCTTAGCGTCCAATTATGTTCCTTAAATTAGCTGTAAAGGTGTGCTGTGCTCACATTCCCAGGAGAATGCAGTATATGTGTTTTTTAAGTTTGAAAATAAAGTAAAATACAATGTGGAAACAAGGTGTGAGTTCCTGAAAACAAGACCCAAGGGTCTCACCCCAGCGAGACTTTATACCTTTCCTTCCCGAGATTATAAACCTGAATAAATAAACGTTACAACCCTCTTCTGCACACATTCCCCCATGGCACCCACCTATAGGCCATATTCATCACCTATAGTCATGATCGCACATTCGCGAGGCATTAATTAACATCTAAATTCGTCGGCTCCGATTTTAATTACGGCGCAAAAAGCTGTGCCTGTGAAATATAGGCCTATTACCTAGCGTTCTAATTCGGTATCGCCAAGTACGGAGATGATGGATCATGTCAGATATAAGACAATTATCCCTCTTGCTTCGGGCCCGTGGTTTTGATTCTCAGACCAAAGTGTCTTATCCTGGACAGATCACACACAGCTCGAGGGTCTCGGGCGCTCCACAAAGAAGATACACCTGCAAAGCATCCTATTTGCATATTTCCAGACAGATACAACCAGAGTCAGAGAGGCAGAGCAAGCGCTGGTTTTAATAAGAGATGTCTCTTCACCACACACCCACACACTTTACCCTGCACTGCTAATCAGCTCTGCCTCTGCTGGAGAGCACCGTGCAGAGGACCCTGCTCATGACGCTCCATTACCATCGCACCCCATTTACATCCACGCCAACCGTCTGGCTCTGAAGCATTTCATTATACAACTCAGTCTATGAGAAATGGACTAATACCCACACACACACACACACACATTGTTCCATGCATTGTGGGGTCATTACATTAACTTACATTCAGGTCATGGGGTCCTAACCTAACCGTAACAATAAGTTTATTTGTGTATCTATACTTTAAGTTTATACTTTAAACTTTACTGCATTTCAAAGTCAAATATCTTACTTTTTTACTCCACTACATTCTGAGACATCTGCCATTACCTTTGTCTCATGTGTTGAATAAAAACATTAATCATTTCAAAATGAAAGAAGTGTGTAATCACAACAGCCATGTTACAGTGCACACTTTGTTAAAGAGGGTCGGCGCAGACAGAGCTCTTCGGTTCAGCGGTGAGCGCCAGGAGGAGCGCGTGTGCCAAAAGAACAGAGGAAAATCGCAACCTGCATATGGTCATGCGCATTTTCTGTGAATTCATACAAAACTCTGTCCATGTTTTATTGAGGTTATTTATGAACAAAAGCCCACCATGCTTTTATTATTTATTATTATTTGTTTTAATTAAACTTAAACTTGTAACTAAGTAGCCAATTAGGCCAACGTTTTTTCGGCTTGTTCACAAAACGTAATTTTACAGCAATGTGGTTCTACCTACTGGGCACAGTTTGTCTTCTGTGTTTTGTGATTCTTTTATTTTAATTGATATCAGTGTCAGACAAATTAATGATATTCTATTGAAACATTGGTAAACCAAGAGTGATTTTGTACTATTCCCTAAAATTAGAGTCTTGTTACATAAATGATTATAGGACGTTAGAGTCGTAATAAATCATGATAATTATACTTTTGATACTTAAGTACGTTTGAAGTACTTTTACTCAAGTGAAAATCCAAATGGAGGACTTTTAATGGAGTAATATTTTACCTTGTTTAATATTTTACTCTTTAACTCAAGAACATGATCTGTGTACTTCGTTCACCACTGGTACTCTGGCTTTCAGGCTGTTTATTAAAACACACACATCATTTAAACAAACAAAAAAAAAAACAGCATTTCAGCAAGAAAACAAATAAAGCATCTCCCTTATGTTTCTCTTTCCTCTTTCTACCTGTCAGCGTGTCCTTACTTGGTGTTTCTCATTTAGACATTTAGGCCGAATGGGAATGAGAGCCAAACTGAGTTGGGGGGAGTCGTGATGCATTTCTGTCTCAATCTGTGCATCTTAAGACTGGGCTCCATTGGCAAGGCCACTGGCAAGATTTTAGCTGGACCCCTTCATCTGACTTCCAGGGGCTCAGGACACAGATATTTGACACACTATATGTTAGAGTACTGTTCTACAGAGAACTTTATACATGACAAGTTTAACCTCTGCTTGATTCAACTTGATGCTTGCACAATTTGAGATCAGATTTATTCCAGAGGAGAACAATCCTAATGAATGTAGAGGGCCTGTGTTGTTTGGTGTCCACTGCACAAAGACTCAGTGCAGTTATAGAGGGGTCTATTCTCCCGACTGAAACTTTTTACTAGACTACTTTAACTTTCACTTGACACATTATCTCATAGAAGAGCCATGATAAAGTGTTAATACTATTATATCCACTCCATTTTGGAGTACCCTACCCACTCTCCATATTCTGGTTTGATATGTACTGAGATGCTCAGCTCGAGTTCAGATTTATTGCTGGGCATCAGGCTCTTGACAGCGCCACTCTAGAAAAGCACCGTGTTCCAGGATGGAAGATGAGGCCAGCACTAAGCAATGTGACTATAATTCATTGGAACCACCTGGTGATTCCCCTAGTCACCTTCCTGCTTCCCTGCTGCCAGATGCTCCTCTTGCACCCAATCAATCAGCGGCGCCAGGCTGGTGGTTACCACGAACCGACCTTGAGTCCAATTCTCCAGCTCCTGTGTTTTTGGGGGCTCGTCCGGGATCTTATTCCCTCTTCAGTGTTACTCATTTCTGAGTCGCACCTGTGTCCAGACCCAGATACAGAGCATCCTCAGAGCCCACCCTGGGTGTTTCCCCCCTGACTTGGGTTGCTGTGGAAGCTCAAAGATGAACACAGAGCCTGTAATTGCTGCTGGATGTGGTTCTAGGGCCAGCAGAGCGAGGAAGACATGCATAATTATTATGCACATCTGCAGGGAACAGGCTCCTTAACCAACTCTATGAAAATTAGTCCGAAGCAACACACTGTTCTCCAGACCAATTACCAATGCCAGTTACCATTACAAGCCCAGCTCCCCCTGAATAAATAAAGGTTAAATGCATATATAAAATTAAGTCCATCCCCTTGAATACCCACATCTGCATATTCATTTCCCACAGTGCACCCTCTGCCATCAGCTCTTTCCACTTCTGTCATTCTGCAGTGTCATCTCTGGGTAATTCTGACTGAGAGAGCTACTTAGAGTATCCAGACTCTAGTCCTTAATAACGAACATATACCTAAGCTCCATCCTGCAGTAAACACAGAAAAACATAATCAATGGCATATACACAAACAGCTGCGGTACACTCGTCTCCAAAGAGGAACACAGTTCTGTTTCTTAATGAAACGTCTGTGACCTGCTTTGGTCCAAACCCCACGAACCCCACAGCAGTGTTCTCCCCCTGTGTAAACAGCCCTGTTCAGAACGCCCGCTTTCAGCACCTGTTCCTTTAAATGATAATGAGCCGAGCACTGCGTTTAACCTCATCTTTGGGCTCTCACATAAACACGGGTCCAGCGGAGGACTTGCTCTGAACAAGATATTTAAGAAACAAAAAATAAACAGATGAATGATGTGGAGGGGAGTGTATGGATCTCGGAATGGAAACTGCAATAGAAATGGAATCTTGATCAGCTCACAACACACACAAACTTCAGCAAAACATCACAGGACAGAACACACCACATTTAACAAATGCCAAGTGTGGGCTGGAGTGGTGTAAAGCTCCCTCTGTATTGGGCTGTGTACTCTGTAAATATAGAATTGGACATAAATTGATACCCAACATCAGTTCCCAAGCACACTAACATCGTAGGAGCTGTATGCAAGTAAATCCTCACAGCAATGACACAGTACTTTAGTCAGAGGACTACAACATGTTCTTGCAGCAAAGAGGGAACACACTCTATTATATACACACCCTCAGTTTGGAAAGAAGCCCTGAATGATGCAGTGAACAGAAATGGAGTGTAGTAATAACCAAGAAATGAAGGGACAGAAGCAGTTATATATTTGTCATCTAGTGTGCCGTGTCTGGTTGTATATTTTCCCAATGCAGGTGTGAGACTTCTGTCGGAGGGAATATGAACTACATTCTCACTCGAGCCCATGCTCTGGGGTCTGAGGGTTAACAGCCTCTCTGGTAGCGTTAATAATTAATGCATTCATCGCTCACAAAAGTCTCAGGCTCTGGAATGACCTTTCATAACTCATAAAATAATTTTGCAAGTTAAACAGACTGAGCGCCCCCTCCGGAGCTGTCTATAAATACCGGCTGTGAGGTGTATCATTTCTGCGCCCCGTCGATGCTGCCTGAATGGAGCTGCTTTTCATCTGGAGGGCATGAAAGACAAATGCAGCAAATGAGATGAAAAGGATCGTGTTTCTTTTAGCCGCCTGCTTTTAAACTTAACTCCTCGCTCTCTGAATTCTGAATAAAAGGTCTCTCTCAGTCGATGAGACCGCACATCACCCTGGATCCATTCTGAGGTCCAGTTAATGGCCTACCTGGCTGTTTCTGGACCTGCCGAGGTCAGTTCCTGCCGTTCCACCTGGATGGAGGTAGACATCCATCTTGTGAGAGAGTGCCAGTGTATTTGGCCACGCTGGCCTCCAGGTCTGATGAAGCAGCTACCCCCCTGAAGGTGACCCTCTCCTCCCCTGGAAGGCAGGCCTGCCTGCTGCCACGGTCTATTAAGCACCTTAATGATGACCACTGCCAGGGGCTGTCTTGTCCAGGGACTTTTGAGACCCCCTCTCCACTTCCACCTCCTCCCAACAGTAGCCTATATTCCTTCCTGTTTGTCTTTCTCCTGCCTTTTGGCCTTTAGCGCCTCCAGGCAAACAACTTACACAAAGTGGCTGTGATTTCTACCTGGAGACGACCCCCTTTTCCAGGTCTGAACACAGCTGATGGATGGTGTTATGCCACATGGAAATAAACCCCACCCACAGAGGGCCTGATTTACATATAATTTGCAAATGACAGGTCCCAGCTGAACATTGTAAACATATGACTTGCATGAAATGTGAAATCACACGTGTGAACCAATGAAATGAAAGCATTCAATGAACCCAATGCTTCCTGTCATGTGCAGGTGTAGTTCTGAGAACTAGGACCTCTGATTCTGTTGTACTTGATCCACAATCATTCATTTCTAGTGCTACTATCAATTGCTATTCAGGTCTATTATGTACCCTTTTAGACACTTTTCACACTGAATTTCATTGAGGTTCCCAACGTAAACTAATGTCTAAGCATTGCTGCTATCACTGTGATATTGCAAGTTCCTTCACCAGTGATGCCTCAGTCATCTGTGAGCATGAGTCCAAGGCCATTATTGTGCATTCTTAAAGTCATCTTCCACTGCTCAAGCTATGTGCCAGTATTCAACAACACAAACACACACCAAGGATGGATAAAGCACCTGGATGATGATCTTAATCTGTCCCTAATTCACTATCAAGAACAACCTTAAAATCCCATTATTCACTGCAGAGTCATGAGTTCACTCTCTCAAGGAGACTCCTCAAGAGCGTCCTGTAGTAGAACATGTCCATTCTTAGCATCCTTGCCATTGAGAAACAGCCCAAGAGAGCATAGTTAACCTTGCTGCCTCCAGGTGGGTGGGATGCAGTTTGATGCTAGACAATGCATATGACTAATAACTTATATAACAATCCTATTAAAGGGAATGCCTATGATTGTGTGGAAATGCCATTCTCTGTGGTATGTTTACATTCAGAAAAACTGTCTTTTAAGGAGGAACGGTGTGCTATAGTAAGTTGGGACTGCATCTTGTTTGTGGCTGAAGTGTATCTTGTTTGAATTCCCAGAGAAACTCATGTGTAACTCGAGCTGTTTAGTTTTGTAGCACTTTCGGGCTGTGTTTACTTTTATGCAGTTAGCGCTCTCCTGAATTTAGAGTCAGTTCCTACCTAATGCTGGGGATAGACGACATGATATTTCCATGATGTTCGCTGTGTCATGTTAGTGCTATCACATCATTGCATGATTTCACGTGTCGCCAGGAGGTGGTTAAAGAAACTGTCACTACAGAAGTGTGTACTGCTGGGTTTTGTTCTAAAAGAAAATAAAAATAAAATAAAACAAAGTGGGTGGTTCCTGGGTGTTACGGAGAGGACGGTGTGGACCGTCTCCTACAAAGAACCTGAGGGAATGTGTTACACGTCCAGAGCGTGTCCTCAGTTCGGTTGTTCCACTGACAGCTGCAGCAGAGCCTCCCTCTCTCTCTCCTCTGTGTTTACAGATGTGCTCCGGACAGAGCTCTGTCTCCTATTGGTCATCGTCAGGAACATGGCGTAGGAAACGTCAGACCCGGCCCAAAGACCCAAACAACTCTAACACATTCTGCTTTTCCTCTGAAAGTCGTGGGCGTCTCACAGCGCTGATCTTTGATTGTGTCTCACTCCACGACCGCTCCTCGTCCCTGACGCTCAGATTCAGTACAATAATCTGTTGGATATGACACAATTGTGACAAAATTGGGCTAAATTTGTGTAGTCTGATTCTGGCATAAATAATCTTTAAGAGGGAATATGAATCAGTGTTACACACCTATGTAGCAGGAAAAAACTAACATTCCCATCTATATTCATGTTCTTCAATGTTTGGAGTCTCTCTTTGCTGTTTTTCTGCCCTGAGTAGAGAGAAAGGCCACGCCTGTCTGACTGAGATACATTTTTTTTTTTTTTTTGCTTGTTCTTTACTTGTTTACAGACACTGGGGCTTCGTAAACACATCAGACCAGTTTCTAGTGTAAACCGACTGATGAGCAGCACATGGAGTGGAAATATCTTAAGAACTTTATCAAACGTTTTGTTCTTTTAATTATAATCGTGAATATAGCCTTTGTTAGTGTTCTCCTACAAGTGTGTTTATCTGTGCAATGACAAAGCTTTCAAAGTGCATTTAGTGAAATACACATCCATCTTGCACATTTTAACTAGATGCTAGCATCGGCATAACAACCAACCTGCAACCGGCATTATTGTCTCTGTGCACAACAATCAGTGCTTGGCATTTTCTGCACACAGACCTCAGTGTGTCGAGAAGTGTGTGGACTCTCCCCTTATAACCCACTCAAGATGTCTGTGCAAGAGCGCTGGTTATAAAGGGTCAGCTCTTACATGAGCCGGTGAAACTACCCTCGTTTCTGTTCTCCAGAGTCGGGTGCAGCCGATATCATCATCTCTGTGGGTTTCTGTTATTCATTCATGTATTTATTTCTGTGAGCGCCGAAAGGGTCTTTAGCACCTGGAGGAAATGTTGGATCCAATGTGTGGACTTTTTTATCTCAATCAATTAGTTAAATTACAAAACATATCAGCAAAAAATCTGATGGGTGAGAATCGCATGTGAATCATGTTCAGTGTGTAACGGCTGTAAGAGTCGACACACATCCAAGCTGTTTTTTGGCTCACATTTCTTTGAAAAAGTGTCCAAGTACAGGGACCCCTGGCCTTGTTCTATGGGGGATGCAAGCTTGAGAGATGTGCCACATGGAGATGAGATGAGAAGCCTGTCCCTGGCACAGTGTGAGTCTGACAGAGGGAACGAGAAAAGGCAGTAAGGCAGTGATGGCAGCTCAGGGGAATGGGGCTGCAAGCCATTGAAAGTCTCCTGTAGCAGGTGTTCTTCCATCTTCCCTTTAGACTCAGGCTGGAGAGCAGTTGTCAGTGTGTGTGCTTGTCATTGCACACTTGATTCTGTATATATATATATATATATATATATATATATACATATAGCCCCTCCAGGGTGTGTTCCCACCTTGCGCCCAATGATTCCAGGTAGGCTCTAGACCCACCGCGACCCTGAACTGGATAAGGGTTACAGATAATGAATTATATATATATATATATATATGTGTGTGTGTGTGTGTGTAGGGTGTGTGACTGGTCAGGTCTAGTGCCCTGAATCCACCTTAAGCTCTCAGTGCAGTCAATGGGTAGAAAAATGTTTCATTTTCACAATAACACCAAAGGATCTGTGTGTCCTTGTAAAGGTTAAAGTTGTTCATTTACAAACACAGAGGGTATAGACTCTATAGAGTTGCAGGAAACCAAAAGTAATGCTCTGAAGCAGCTGCACATGAGCCTAAGCCTGGCTGTATGATATGGAGATCGCTGGTTTAGTCTCTGGTGATGCCTTAGCCGTCCTGTCTCCTCCGAGCATGTTGAGCCTCAGTGGTGTTGTGGCAGCAGTGGGTTGAAAGAAGCATAGCTTGTATTGTATTTTAGTGCAGGGTTTTGCCGCTGTGACAGTGGTTTCTCTGAAGATCCAACATTTTTTTTATTTCTTTTTAAAACACAGTATGTTGTAATGTAAATACCTTATTTTATTTACAGCTCCTTAATTGGACATATTTTCCCTGCAGTTTGAGCACTAGCCGTTAAACGATTACAACCCTTTTCACACGATCAGATCATTCCCCACAATCACATTCCCAGAGCTCTGCCACAGGGCCCCTTTGATGGAGAGTTCTCAGCCTCACGTTCTCATTAGTGAGGAGACCGTAGCGAGAAAGAGAGAGTAATCAGAGAGGAAGCACTCGAGAGGAAAATGCACGAGGGCTCCGTGAGCGTACACCGCTCCTCGAGAGCCCTGTCGCTGCAGACAAAGGGCCACAAAAGACCTTTCTGTGCCCACCTCCTCCTCCTCGTCCTCCGTCTACTCCTCCGTAGGTGTGAATACCATTAGCGGCTCTGGTCTGGGCTCACGAGACATCACGTCTCCTCGTCTCACGTCTCTGGAAAAAAAAGAGATGCAGAACAAAAAAGAGGGAATGAAAAAATGAGCATACATGGAAATGAGTCGACAGCAGTGTGACTAATGGCTCACGGTTCTGGGCCATGCGTCGATCCGCAGCGAAGAGAGTGTAGTCCTCAAAGTGAGCCATTATACCCTTATCAATGACTCGCCTTCTGCTTTCATCTCTGGATTTACGAAGAAAAAAACGTGCTCAAGTCGCTTCAAACGAGAGAGAGAGAGAGAGAGAGAGAGAGAGAGAGAGAGAGAGAGAAACAAAACCTTCGCAGAGACATTTTGGTGCTGGCATTTTTGTGTCTTTTTTTCAAGAGCTGAAAAAAGGGGGCCAGGGCACATGGAAAAAAGGGAGCTGCCATGCTTTGTGTCAGTGCCCCGGCCTAATCTCTCTCTCTCTCTCTCTCTCTCTCTCTCTCTCTCTCTCGCTTGGCACCGGTGGGGTCTCAGGATCAAAGTGCCGTTCTGCCTCAGTCGAGAAGCCCCCGTAGCAAACTGCAAACTGGCCAAACGTACGTCCTTTATACGATGTGTCCTCTGGCCAAGGACCCGGCTGAGGGAACGCCTAGGGGAGGCTTTACAGAGAGAGAGAGAGAGAGAGAGAGAGGTAGCCTTCAGACACTGGCATCACTGCATTCGATTTGAAGGAACATTGAAATGATGTAATGACACTGTGTCAATGGCTTTGAGTCTACACTCTCAGACAGAAAGGTACTGTACAAGAACATTATTGTCACTTCAGTGAAAACAGTGTAAATATTTATTTAAAGGTACAGCATTTTTTAAGTGAATACTTGTAAGATTTCATTACAGCATGTAAAAAAAATAAAAATTGGGTTTAAAATATAAAATTAACACACCGGGTGACATAGTGGTGCAGCAGGTAGTGTCTCTGTCACAGCTCCAGGGGCCTGGAGGTTGTGGGTTCCCTGTGTCTGCGTGGGTTTCCTCCGGGTGACTGTCTGTGAGGAGTGTGGTGTGTTCTCTCTGTGTCTGCGTGGGTTTCCTCTGGGTGACTGTCTGTGAGGAGTGTGGTGTGTTCTCTCTGTGTCTGCGTGGGTTTCCTCCGGGTGACTGTCTGTGAGGAGTGTGGTGTGTTCTCCCTATGTCTGCGTGGGTTTCCTCCGGGTGACTGTCTGTGAGGAGTGTGGTGTGTTCTCCCTGTGTCTGCGTGGGTTTCCTCCAGTTGGTGACTCAAAAGTTTTTGTAGGTGTGAGTGTGTGTGTGTTTGTGTGAGTGTGTGTTGCCCTGTGAAGGACTGGCGCCCCCTCCAGGGTGTCTTTCCACCTTGCGCTCAGTGATTCTGGGTAGACTTCGGACCAACCGCTGCCCAGAAACACAAACAAACACACACACACACACACACACACACACAAATTCATAAAAAAACAATTACCCCAACACAACCCACAACCAAAAAGCCTCAAAAAGGGGAAAAAAAGAAATCCACATGACAACCACATAAAATATGGAGCTGCAAAGCATGATGGAAGCTCCCCCCATGAGTCTCTGGTACCGCTCCTAAAAGAAAAGCTACATTTCTAGTGTTGTCTGTTATATGAATATTACAGAATATATTTGTTATATATTTCTCAGTGCAAGTATTTAATATTGAATTAATATTTTCTTTACAGTAAAGAGATGTAAAAATATGTGTTTTGCTGCTAAAACTACTTACACTATTTCAGTGTTATAGAAAATTTTACAGTTTACAGTCATTTACTGTCATGGCTTTTTACCATAAAATTTACAGATATTTTTTTTATAATGTAGGGACTGGATGATAACGAGATGTGGAAAGGGTTAAACGAACACACACACACACACACACACACACACACACACACACACACACACACACACACTCACACAAACAGACACACACACACACACACACACTCACACAAACGCACACGCACATGCACACGCACACTCACACAAACACACACACACACACTCACACGCACACTCACACAAACAGACACACACACACACACACACACACTCACACAAACAGACACACACACACACACACACACACACACTATTTTTTCTAATATATTATGGGGATTGTTTGGATTTTTTGAGTAACGTTTACTGCTCAGGTAAATACCATTAAAATCTCATATTCTCAGGTTCCTAAGACCTTTACACAGTGCTCTGTGGGAGTGGACTGTGGTCTACAGTGTGAGGGATAAAGTTTATTAATGTTAATATTACTTGACCCCTGACCCCTAATGCTTCTATAGTCAATTACTGCTGCTGGATTCCACCTCCAGGGCACTGACAGATTTATATGCTTTCAGAGGGTCCTTCCCACAGTACACACACCATTATCCCCCTGGATCTGTGGGTCACGGAGCTGCTCCATGCTGGAGATTCACGACAGATGTCCACCTTATCCTCTAGAATTAACCTGGGGATTCAGCTTTGTCCGAACAAGGCCTACTGACTCGCTCCGAACTCTGTCTCCACCCACTGTGCTCAAAGACACTCATCCTGCTCACCACGACATAAACGGTGCTCATGTAAAGTCTTCATCCGGAACATTTCTGTGAGGATTCAGTGGTGTTCAGCCACAGAAACAGAGAGATAAGGCTCATGTGCAGCTGCTCCAGACTGTCTCATGACGTTCCTTGACTAAGCTGAAAAACTCAGAACCTGCTTCTTTTGGAACCTTTTCAGATCATGAATATTTCCTCAGTTCAAGCTGAATTTGTTCTGATGGAAGATTTCAAATGAATCTTTTATAGCGACTGAAATTAAAAGTATCCATTCCAGCTTCTTATTTCCGTGCCCTGGACCTTTTCAGGCTGCATTCATTTTAACTCTCTCTGCCCTATGACTTAGAGGGGATGTGTGCATGTGTACAACAATGTGTGTATCTGGAGGCCACCAACCCACACACTGTGAAACAAGACCCCCCAGTCAGTTTCCTGTGTGCAGCCTAAGTCAGAAAAAAATGAGCCACTCTGATTCAGCTGGACCCGTGTTTATGTGAGAGCACAAAGACGAGGTTAAACTCAGCAAAACAGACACAACGAGCGCGGAGAAATAAGAGCACTGAGTAAAAACGGAGAAGAAAGAGAACAGAGTGAAAACGGCTAAAAACCAGAGCTTCTGCTCCTCGCTCCTCACTGCTGTGCGCTCGGGGTCGGGGTGAACAGCGAGCGGCTCATTATCATTTAAAGGAACAGGTGCTGAAAGCGGGCGTTCTGAACAGAGCTGTTTACACAGGGGGAGAACACTGCTGTGGGGCTCGTGGGGTTTGGACCAAAGCGGGTCACAGACGTTTCATTAAGAAACAGAACTGTGTTCCTCTGTGGAGACGAGGGAGAGTATGATATTGTTTCCATACTGGTCATCCAATGATCCGAGACAGTAGGGCCTCCTCCCTAAAATGCTCTAGCGATGCTCTGGACACGATTCTTCCGTCTGGATGCTAATCTGACACAAGCCACCTACCCAATCATCATTGTGGCTCAGGTTCAATTGCTCTTATCACGCCCTGTGCCCTCCTTCACTGCACACACTCTTTGGGCTCAGACTGAGGAACACGAAGAAGAGTTCAAGGTGTTGCCCTGGCTTCAAAATTCCCAATTCCCCGGATCTTAATCTGATCACGTATCTGTGGGATTTGTGCTGGAGCAACAATCTGATCCAGAGCTCCACCTGCACATGGATTTAAAAGATCCGCTGCTAACATGTTGGGGCAGAGAGCACAGAAGCACAGCATTTTAGACATGTGTTTATCAGCGTGGGGCTCTGGAGCTGTGGGAATGTGTTCTCTGGGGTGATGGAGCCAGCTGGAGTGAGGGTTGGGATCCAGACCTAATCATCCAACACCAGAACCTGAATGTGTTAATGATTATGAGGTTCAATGTCATTGCATCCTCACAGATATGGTCCAGCATTTAGTGTAAAGCCTTCAGAAGCTTAGAGAGCGTTATTTCTGCAAAGAGGGGGTGTGTCTTGGATGTTGGAATGATTGCCATGAGCTGCTTAAACCTCCTGCCTCCTGCTGGGGTGGAGGTGGTCCACAGTAGTCCCACTGAAGTGGGCGCATCTCCAAAAATGTTTGAAAAGCTCTGTGGTGGAGTGTTAGAGCAGAGAGTTTGATCATTTTCAGTGTGAAATGTTGCCATTCATGGCTTTACTGAGCATCTCTGGAGTGATTTTCTGTGTCTGAATCTCTCCTTTGAATCTGTTGCTTCTCCTTTTGCCTGGCCTTCAGATTAATGTTTTTCTTTCTCATAGTCTTTTGGATTCTGACCCTGGGCTGTTCTTTGCATGTTTGGTTGTGTGATCTGGTATTAAATGTACTGCCTGAGCTCCTTTCTACCTGACAACCTCAGAAAGAGCTGGGCGTCCTGCACCAGAAGGTTGCTGTTTCCATGACTTGAAAAAGCAAGAAAATTGGGGGCTGAGGGGTGAACGATGGAACAGTGTTGTCTCCTCCTTCAACATCCACTGCTGATGTTCCTTTCAGAAATGTATCTAAGGCAACTGCTCCCTGGGTGGGATGAAGGGTGCCTGCTGCTGTGTGGTGTGTGTGTGTGTGTGTTTTCACTGCTAGGGATGGGCAAAATGTGGAGGGACAAATTCGTACACAAACCAGTAACAATAAAAGCATGTTTACATTCACCCTTTCATGATGAAAACGCGTCTTGTGACTGAACCCGCCGCTGAAGGCGTAGTGCATCAGACCCGAGGTGTTCCGCAGTTCAGTTTGGAAGCTGCACAAACCAATACTGCTTCACCTTTCTTCCTCCTTTGCTTCAGAGCGTCATTTTCATTTCAAACACACTCCAGGCTTAAGGTGTAGCCAGCCCCAGCTATGAATAGAAAGGAGCTTAGCCTGACACACTTAACAAGGCTCAAAGTACAAGGCACATTCTCCCATTCCTTCTCTTCTGACAATCAGATGCGTGTCTGCGCCGTAAATCCACAGGTAGGGGACTCCCGTCAGGATTTGTGCAAATAATGACGGTTATATACCGTTACAGAGAGCTGCGCACATGTAGATGGTATATATTTTCCAGGAGAAAGCCATTAGACGTCGCACAAAGCGCAGCAGGTCGCAGGTTAGCTGCAGCCTCGCAGTGTGGATTTATAATGGAATGGAAGCTCTGTATGTTAGAGGTCTACACGAGGCATGAAATTGAACCTCGAACCCTGAACACATGCTGTTAAGACCTGTTTGAAACCTGAACCTGATCTGAACCTCACATGTAAAGACTAAGAAAACGTACATTGATGTGTTCATCACACAGCAGTAAAACAAAAGTGTGCCTCTGAATTTAGCTCTTGGTCTCACACACACAGTAAAGGTTTAGACACCTGAGAATGTGACATTGAAGAGTAAGAGTTTATTTAATCATAAATATCTACATTAATAATTAAATAAGGTAATCGGATTCAAATGTGTTTGTGTGAATTTGGACCACGCTGTTTAACCTGTAGTTTATTCACCAAAGTTCTCCTCTTTTGGAGAAGAGGGAGATGTTGAATGTGGGCACTGCTGGAAATCTGTTTCCTGAGAGATCAATATTAACCAGGTCTCCACTGCTCACTGACTCTGTTTGGGACGAAACACAGTGCCCCAAGGAGGTCCGATTTGAGGAAGGTGATTGGTTAAATTAATGTTGCTACGTGTTTATTTTCTCTCAGTAGCAGTGTTCATTTCTCTAATAAATAATTAATGGTTTTACAGAAACACGTATATTTCCACCAGAGAGGATGGCACCCTAGAGCCCCCCGTTGACCAGCTGCCACTGTGAATTTATAGTTTTGTATTTACAGTAATTATATATAACGTTATACAAGCAGCACACCTGCAGAGAAGAGTTTAATGTAATTTCAGTCGATTATGGCCCTTTACTTCAGAACAAGCAGAAAACACCCTGAAGTGGCTGTGGCTACTGCACAATTTAAGGTGGAACTGGAAGTTCTGAATAAACAGATGAATTCATCCCATTGTCATCCCATTTTCGGAAGAGTATATTTTAAGCATTACGCCCTGTAACTTAACTCCAAGGGGCGGGAGAACCCTCCAAACCAAGGGGGAGGATGTGGAAATTAAAATGGGGATCTGCCTCAGGATCTTTACTGATCCCAGAGAGGAAGAACCTCAGTTTTACATTTCACTGAGATGTGTTTATTCTGTACAGTGTCCCTGTCACTGCACCCAGGCATTGGGATCCACACAGACCATGGGAACAGCACCCCCTACTGGAAACAACAGCACCACCTCCAGCAGCAAAGTGATTGTAGAAAATTACTGAGAGCAGATTGTAGATGTAATAAATATTCCCCTAAACCATGTGGCTTTAACTCATCACGTCTGAAATAAATAAACTCCCTGATTAAAAATAAATCTTCTCCCACCAAGAAGCCTGTGAGAAAAAGTCGTCCACTGAGCCTCCTCTTTTTTCACATGTAGCAACATTTCAGCACCTTCTGGTTTTCCACCAGGGATTGCCTTTGAACCCTCACTTTGAAATGCAGCTTTTGAACTCCTGAAGGGCTTCTTGAAAGGAGAAAACGTGTAATTAGCTCTTTAACACGGCGAGCGGGCGCCCAGGAAAGGACCCGCTGCTGAAACACGCAAAATAGATGGCCCCCTTGTCCCTCTTATAATAAAATATACGGCAGACATTGATTTATAGACGAGAAGGCACGGAATGTCACTTGAAAAGAGCCATCTCATGATTATTTAATGCTTAATTTAGATTAACCTCTGAAATATTCACTGTTCATTTGCGGGGGGTCATAAATTAACGCTGAGGTTTGCTGAGAGTTAGCTTCGGGTATCTGCTGAGCCCCCGGTGTCCAGGTGTGTGTTAGTGTGTGTGTGTAATGGGGGGTTCACGTGTGTGGAGTATGTTCCCATGTGGGAGGATCTTAAGAAGTAAAAGTGCAGAGGGAATGTGTTGCGGTGAATAACATCACAGCTGTGATCTATTGCTTGTCTAAAGAAAGGGAGTAAAGTAAAGGCGCAGCAGGCACCGCATGGAACTGCTGCACTGTTTGAGGTGGAATGGAGAATACGAATAATGTGCTGCTGATTAAGGAACTAATTCCAACCTCATTTTCAAACTCTTCTCCATCGAAAGGCACATTTAACAGTGGACTCCTGTCACACTCCTGTACACACACTGATCAAATGAGCTGCAACTCAGAGATTCACTGAGGGACCCATGTCTCCACTGGGTTTGTTAGATTAATAAAGTGAACTTTAGTCTCCGCCCCCAGGTGCAGGGCCTCGGGGTGCTGGGAGGGCTCCTGTCCTTCTGTGGGTTTCCTCCCACAGTCCAAACACACGTTGGCAGGTGGAGTAAGTGTGTGAAACTGTCCACAGGTGTGTGTGTGTGAGTGTGTCAGTGACTGTGTGAATGTTTGAAACTGCCTATAGATGTGAGTAAGTAAGTAAGCAAGCAACCAAGCAAGTAAGCAAGTAAGCAAGCATGTAAGCAAGCAAGCAAGCAAGTAAGTAAGCAAGTAATTAAGTAAGCAAGCATGTAAGCAAGTAAGCAAGCAAGTAAGCAAGCAAGTAAGCAAGCAAGTAAGTAAGCAAGCAAGCTAGCAAGTAAGCAAGCAAGCAAGTAAGTAAGCAAGTAAGTAAGTAAGCAAGCAAGCAAGCTAGCAAGTAAGCAAGCAAGCAAGTAAGTAAGCAAGTAAGTAAGTAAGCAAGCAAGCAAGCTAGCAAGTAAGCAAGTAAATAAACAAGTAAGTAAGTAAGCAAGTAAGCAAGTAAGTAAGTAAGCGAGTAAGTAAGCAAGCTAGCAAGCAAGCAAGTAAGTAAGCAAGTAAATAAGTAAGTAAGCAAGTAAGCAAGCAAGCTAGCAAGCAAGCAAGCAAGTAAGCAAGTAAATAAGTAAGTAAGCAAGCAAGCAAGCAAGCAAGTAAGCAAGTAAGGAAGCAAGTAAGTAAGCAAGCAAGTAAGCAAGTATTGCTGCCTTGTGCCCACTGACTCTTTGCAGACTCCTGACCCACCATGACCCTGAACAGGATGAAGTGGTTACAGAAGATGAAAGAATGAATGAACCAGTGCCCAGTGGAATGACAATTACTCTTCAGGCAATGAGCTTATTGTAGTCAGAAATAATTTGCATATAAACAAGACAACATTATGGTTTTGTCCCTCAGCTGAAGACCAAACGTAGGACTAAAATCGAGATCTTCTTTGTCTGTGAAGTTAATGGAATTCAGGAACAGGTCGAACGAGGCTCGTCTCCTTTTCATGAGGTTTGTGCGTTCTTTTGATTTTTGCCAAAGATGTCAAAACAAGGCGACACTGAGGAGAAACCCTGCAGATCTTTTTGGGCTCTTTGATCATTCTCCTCAGCTTCACCTGTACCTTAAACTCCAAATGTGGTGTATATATCGTCTCACGACCCCTTCTCGGTGCATATTAATGAATCCCCGGCACTGTACAGCTTCTCAGAGCCGTAAAGACTTTACACAAGACGCGGTGCTCAGAGCGAGTGAATTTTTCATGAGGCCGCACCCAGGAAACTTTATGAATAAGGAGCTGATCAGCAGTTGAAATAAGTATAAGAGTTGTCATGACGCTCAGTATGGGGTCTGTTTACGGATAAAGACCCGCCTTTGAGTAAAAAAGAGCCAATCAGCTCCGTGGTGACACTGGGAGTGGAGGAGAGTGGACGAGGTTGTGGTGGAAAAGGCAGTAAAGTCAACCTCTACTTCAAGACCATCACTAGGAGCTTTACTTTAACATCTACATTCTCCAAAAGCACACACATATATGTATTTATCTTAAAATGAGAAAAAGAGCATTTTATGTAAAGTATTTATTCATAATTCATCTAGTTCCATGAGAAAACTGACCAATGTTGAAATGTATTGAATAGTTTCTGTAATCGTAATTTAGTTTGACTCTCAGTTGGTGTTAACTACAGAAAATGTTGATAGAACTGCTCCGCTCCTTCAGTAAACAGGAAATGATCATAACACACGTTAGACCTCATGCTCATGATGTTTCTGACCTTGGCTTGAGGGCACTTTCTTTAACTGGACCTTAATGAGTTTTAATTAACTGCCCCTGGTCCACAGACAGTCAACAACCTCTCAGTCCACCGCCAAGAACCAGCTTCTCAACAGATCTTTAGGTAACACTTTGGACCTTCCTGTCTAAACTTAGATATTTAATAGATACGCTCTAGAACAGTGGTCACCAGCCTGTTGTTCGCGATAGACGTGGATCTCCAAGACAATGAAGTCAATCATGATAAAATCATAGCTGCTTTAGTTCTCGCGTTAAATTTATAGCTGCATCATTCTGTATCTGCAGGGGTTAGTTAATCAGAGACATGTAATGCTGCAGAGACACTAGGTTTGTGATCTCACGTTTTCACGTGTGAATACTTGTCCCTGACCAATAGCACTGCTGCTCTGTCCCTGCCCTGTCTGAGCCGAAACGGCGGGAGTCACACTGTACCCCCGTGTTCTGTCAAGGTGTGCTGCGATGTCTTAATGTGAGACTGTAGTGTACTTTTATAAATACGGGATAGGGGTAAGATATGGGGATAGGATATAAGAAGTACATCAGAAAATGTTCCCAGCAGAAGCCTAAGCAGGAGATATGCCCAGTTTAAACCCTGTATGAGGGGAAAGAGAAGGTAATAACAGTAATAACAGTGATAATAAATTGTTTATGAATGTATCATTTTGTGCAAATCTGATTCACTGCGTACAGTTGTGGAACGCTGAAGGAAATAACAGTACGCTCAGATTATATAGTGCACCTGAGGAAAACAGATTTACAAAGAAAACCACATTGAAATATTCAGAATTGTGGGTCTGAGCCTGTGCAGAGCTGCTGTAGGACGGTGACACCTCGTCAGAACCCCTGTGCACCTCTCACAGACCGTGTACAACCTCAGACCCCGAGTCCCACCACAGCCCACACTCAGCTGTACATTAATGAAGCAAACAGTGTAGGTTTATGTTTTTGGAGGCGATGGGGACATACATCGCTTTGTTATTTATTTAGCGGTGTTTTACACTGCTAGATCTTTCATTTATTCAGAATTCAAAAGGCGATCTTATACATGACAAGGATGGTGACCATCAACTACGACACGTTCCGTTTATTAGGACGCTCTATAGTTAAGAACCTGGAGGAGTTGTTTTTTTACAGGATCTCAGCTTTGTCTAGTGCTTCCGTAGTTCCCTTGTCCATTTGCTCCCTGCAGATGTTCAGTAAGGAAACTGTAAATATGCCAGAAACGATCAGGTGTGATATTATGAAGCACATATGAACAAAAATACGTAACGATAATTGAACAGTTGTTGATACACACCCTGAAGCCTATTGATACTTTGTTGAGAGTCATTTTAAAATGTCTTGCGTTTGTAGTTGACAGACGACGTGTAGTCTGCTGATGGAGTGTGGCGTGTTTGTTGAGAATCAGCTGATAATTTGGTTTATCTCTGTTGACTGAGGGTCTGTTGACTGTTTGTAGCATTTACAAACTATCCAAATAAAGTTTTACCGAGTTTAATAGCACATCTCTCAAAGGCAGCTCCTTATTCGAATGTCGTCATCACTTTACAATGTCATAGAGCTCATGATAAATACCATAAAACATTTAATAAGACCATTAACTGCACGTCACCACTCAGATCTTAATCAACGGGAAGTTCAGGGCTTCTCAGGAATTGATCGGGGCGTTTTGTAATGAGGAAGAGATGCCGAGGCAGATAGCGAGTCAGCGCCTCTATTACTCCTCCTGTCAGAGTGAAGCTTTGTCTCGAGGGCTCGCAGATAAACACGCTTCGTTCTTGGCAGAGCCGTCTTCCTCCCACCGACACAAACAAAGCAATCACACTGATATATTCTTTAAAACAGAAAAGGGGCCCGATGCTGCCGATGGGCCGACGGCGCCTTTGAAGACACCTTGATGTTGGGCTGCAACAATGCTATCAAAGTGACTCGCTAATGCAGGCGCTCAGTCGGTGCCTCCGCCGGGTTGTTTGTTTTTGCTCTTATTTTCCGCCGTGTTCGTTCACTGTGCATCTGAAGTGGGGCTTGTCGGTGTCACACATGGAACACAGCTTCACTTTTGTGCTTCTGTTTTTTTCCTCAAAAGCCAGAACAGCGTATTGTTTGTCTGAAAGAGGATGTACTCCCCCTCGTCTCCACAGTGGAACATAGTTCTGTTTCTTAATGAAGTGTCTGTGACCTGCTTTGGTCCAAACCCCACGAGCCCCACAGCAGTGTTCTCCCCCTGTGTAAACAGCCCCTGTTCAGAACGCCCGCTTTCAGCACCTGTTCCTTTAAATGATAATGAGCCGCTCGCTGTTCACCCCGACCCCGAGCGCACAGCAGTGAGGAGCGAGGAGCAGAAGCTCTGGTTTTTAGCCGTTTTCACTCTGTTCTCTTTCTTCTCCGTTTTTACTCAGTGCTCTTATTTCTCCGCGCTCGTTGTGTCTGTTTTACTGCATTTAACCTCGTCTTTGCACTTAATGTCAGAAGCGAATCAGAATGGCTCATTTTATCCCACATTTTTTGACTTAGGCAGCACACAGAAAAAAGACTCTTGTTTCACAGTGTGTGGGTTGGTGGGCTTCAGATCCCCACATTATTGTAATAATGCACTAAACAAGACAGCTTCTGAGTGTAAACAAACAAGAGAGAGCAGCAGTTCCCAAGAATTGTAGATGTTGCCTTTAATAATAATAATCAATATTTGTATCCCACTTCTCATTAAATTTCTTTACAGAAACTGTTTAAAACAGTTATAAAAAGATGAAAGTGTAAACAGTGCAACTGCAATTAAAGTCGAGAATAAAAATGAAAAGAATGTATATTAAAATAAAAAATGGAAACTTTCTAAACAGCTCTGTGAAGGACTGGCGCCCCCTCCAGGGTGTATTCCTGCCTTGCGCCCAATGATTCCAGGTAGACTCTGGACCCACCGCGACCCTGAACTGGATAAGGGTTACAGACAATGAATGAATGGATGAATGAACTTTCTAAACAATTAAAGTAGTGCAGTGAACTACAAAAACATTGTGTCAAAATCTGATGAGCAACAAGTCGAAAACACCTGGGAATAAAGCTGTTTATATGAACTCAACGTGACGATAAAACGTGATATAAATGGAAATACATTTTTTTTTTTTGTGACAGCGATGAACTAAATGTATTTAAACACACAGTTATCACTCGGACGGTGAAGGGATGAACTGAATCAGTATTTCTTTATCTCTGTTTCTGTTTGGCGTGTTTAGACGTAAAGAAAAGACGAGTCCCGAACGATTCCCTCACTCCTCTGTCCTTCCTCCGTCCTGCCGTGAGATACGGCCTGTTAAACTCTGTTCATTTCACCGTTTGGCTCCAAAGTCTGCAGTCGTTGGTCAGATTGAGCTTCTTGCCCAGACTGCTGGAAGGCACCGGAGCTGGCCGTCCATAAAAGTGGTCATCGAGCGTTAATCACGAGCAGTGGAGCAGCTGCTCAATCAATTAGCAGTTCTCATTACTTGCATTACTGTCTCTGTACCTCAGTCCAGGATCACAGCTGCGCTCTAATGAGACATGTTCTGTGGGATGGACATGGTGACACCTCCCAGTTTGTACATGTGTGTACAACCCCCCTCCATCAGCTCTCGGTTTCTTAACAAACACTCTTCGAAATAAACTTACAAAGGGTTCTTTGAGCGAATCTTTCTTTAGAAGTGTGAAGAGTGTGGAGAACCTTTTAAAAGTTTAAACATCCCTCCACTTTTTAGAAATGTATTATAACGTGGTGTGTACCTTTACGAATGAAATGAATGAATTCACATTCTCGGGTCTCTGTCACTATTTGGAAAACTATAACTTTCTATCTCTGTTTAATAAGTGATTAATAATGACTTTTAAGGTGTTTTCAAATTAATAGTCATGTAATAAACAGATTACAAACCATTTATAAAGCTTTACAAGTGTAGTTTTATTTTAAAGTGATGTCATTGAATTGAAGTGTAACATCATGCTCCGCCTTGCAGCAAGAACTCCACACATTCATCCGTTCATCACTAAAGGAAGCACTTCATATTCCTACAAAATGTCTAAAAACCCCCGGTTTCAGAAAAGACAGGATACTTTATAAATGCAGTGTGAACAAGGATCGGTGGTGTGTTAATTATTCTGAAGCTTTAATTAATTGGCAAAAGCACAAATACAGGATTTAATTATGAATGATTATCATTTGTTCTGATTGTGTGGTTATTGTATGGTCACTAAGCAAGCTCCTGTCCGCTGGTGGCACTGTTTCACTTAACACACACACACTCTCTGTTATTAACCTGATTAAGAATCACAGAAACAGAGCCGTGAGCCGTGGTGGGAGACATGTACACAAGGGAAACTTTAGCCTGGTGTGTGTGTGTGTGTGTGTGTGTGTGTGCACCTTCTCAGGGTATTTAAGGAGAGAGGGCCTAACATTAAAGGCAGTCTAATCATTCCTATGGAGGACATGCACATCCTTTGTGAAAATGCGAGGTATTGTCCAGTCGACTCTGACCCGGTTTCTTCGGTCTCTGCTTAGCAACTGTTGCTATCCACCATCGCCTCAAGCCTTCAGCTCTTATTAGTGTAGATGTGTTTCAGTCTGGAGCTCCAGCTGATATCAGGAGATGAGCTTTACAGTAAAAACCTGGTCATTCATTAGGTGCAAGGCAGGAACACAACATGGGCAGTTTACCTCACACTCTCACTCACACACTCACCCAGTCACTCACACACTCACCCAGTCATTCACACACTCACCCTGCCACCCACTCACTCACTCACAGTCATTCATACACTCACCAAGTCATACACTCAGTCACTCACACAGTCAACCAGTCACTCACACAGTCACTCACACACTCCCACCTGTGGATACATTCACACACTCACCCTGTCACCCACTCACTCACTCACTCACACAGTCATTCATACACTCACCCAGTCATTCACATAGTCACTCACACACTCACCCAGTCACCCACACAGTCACTCACACACTGACACCTGTGGATACATTCACACACTCACCCTGTCACCCACTCACTCACTCACTCACACAGTCATTCATACACTCACCCAGTCATTCACATAGTCACTCACACACTCACCCAGTCACCCACACAGTCACTCACACACTGACACCTGTGGATACTTTCATACACTCACCCTGTCACCCACTCACTCACTCACTCACTCACTCACACAGTCATTCATACACTCACCCAGTCATTCACACAGTCACTCACACCTGTGGATAGTTTCACACACTCACCCTGTCATCCATACACTCACACAGTCATTCACTCAGTCACTCACACCTGTGGATAGTTTCACACACTCACCCTGTCACCCACTCACTCACCCAGTCATTCACACAGTCACTCACTCAGTCACTCACACATTCACCCACTCACAGACTCACCCAGTCACTCACACACACTTTGGATACTTTCACATACTCACCCTGTCACCGACCCACTCACTCACCCTGTCACTCATACGCTCACCCAGTCACTGTCGTGTCTCAGAGAATGGAAAGCAGTTTAAAGGCCTAGAAAAGTAAGTGAACAAACACAAACAAACAAATAAATGCATAAATGGCCCAGCCTTGCTTTAAACCTCTGACCCTTCAGGATGGTTCTCACTGTATTCAGGAATTCTTCATCACAGCATTCGCCTGCAGTCGAGACGCTTTATAAAAAAGGCCATTTATTTGATTGACAGGTGCAGTGCTATTTCACTAGTCTGATAAACATGCAGGTCCAATTTAAAAAGCCAAATCTAACCCCCAAAACCCTTTTTCTGCACGTCTTTCTCCTCACATTTATAGTCCAGGGGGATTATGAATAACCGCTTAAACACAGCGTCCACGAACCAGCAGTAAATAATAAACCAGAGGAGGCCTCAGAAGAAATTCAGTAAAAACAGAAACCCTCAAGAGAATGGTCTGTCTCCCTCTTGTAACTCACCACACGGTCACTCTAACTCTACTCTCACAGACTGGTGCCCATCTGTTGCTCTGCATACTTTATTCCCCTCTCTTCCCCCTGTTCCTCAGCGCTGCAGTGACACTGACGTGGTGGTGGTGTGTTAGTGTGTGTTGTGCTGGTGTAGAGTGGATCAGACACAGCAGTGCTGCTGGAGTTTTTAAACCCTGTGTCCACTCTCTGTCCACTCTGTGAGACACTCCTCCCTCGTTGGTCCACCTTGTAGATGTAGAGTCAGAGACAGTAGCTCATCTGTCGCTGCACAGTGTGTGTCGCTCGTCCTCTAGTCCTTCATCAGTGACACAGGACGCTGTCGGCTGAATGTGTTTGGTCGGTGGACTGTTCTCGGTCCAGACACTGAGGGGTTTAAAAACTCCAGCAGCACTGCTGTGTCTGATCCACTCTACACCAGCACAACACACACTAACACACCACATCACACCTGCTCTGTGGGGATCCTGAGCACTGAGGAACAGGGGGGAAAGGGGGTAATATGCAGAAGTATGAAGGTCAACAGATGGACTACATTCTGTATTTGTAGAACTACAACGTAAACAATGAGTGTTGTTATTATTGTTATTATTATTGATATAAACCTGCATGATGCACATTATAAAGGGGGTGTTCCAGTTAAGAGAAGGCAGAATGAATATCTTGATTGATTATCGATGAGCGATTGCTCTGTTATGATTTCCCTGGTGACCAATTTCCACACACTTCCACCAGATACAGAGGGGGTGGGGGGCAATACAGCGGAAAACAAGCAGGCGTGGGCTTCTCCTGTGGAAGAGAAGGGGCCGCCCGGCTGATTCTGTGCTAATGAACTGACAGAAGAGGAATAATAAAGGCACGAGCAGGGATCATAAGTCATCAGCGCAGTGTAATAATGTCAACCTGGTTAATTAAGTCAGGGCTGATATATAAATGCAGCGGTTCAGAGAGTGTGTGGCTGGTGTGGCTCTGGTGCCATTTCTGTTCTAGGCTTCGTCAGGGCACACACACCAGAGCTTCACTCTTAAAAATAAAGGGAACACACAGGGTTCTGTGGTGCAGTGTCTAAGAGGAACTGTTCTGTTTCATTAAAGACGCGTGCAACACTCACCAGCAAAAAAGAGTAGCATCTACAAGTCTATAAGAGTGTTTCTACAAGACGTTTAAGAACCACTGCTCTAAAGAACCCACTGAGGTCAGAGCTTCTTTATGGAAGGAGTGTGTGTGGGGCAGCTGTGTCCTGGTGGGTGGGGAAGTGGACGTGTAACCGGAAAGTTGCTGGTTCGATCCCCAGAACTTGTATCCTGATGAACTTGTAATTGCATTTATTTTTTATTTCATCAATATATGCTTATTGGCGGGTAGTGTCGCAGTCACACAGCTCCAGGGACCTGGAGGTTGTGGGTTCGATTCCCACTCCGGGTGACTGTCTGTAAGGAGTGTGGTGTGTTCTCCCTGTGTCTGCGTGGGTTTCCTCCGGGTGACTGTCTGTGAGGAGTGTGGTGTGTTCTCTCTGTGTCTGCGTGGGTTTCCTCCGGGTGACTGTCTGTGAGGAGTGTGGTGTGTTCTCCCTGTGTCTGCGTGGGTTTCCTCCGGGTGACTGTTTGTGAGGAGTGTGGTGTGTTCTCCCTGTGTCTGCGTGGGTTTCCTCCGGGTGACTGTTTGTGAGGAGTGTGGTGTGTTCTCCCTGTGTCTGCGTGGGTTTCCTCCGGGTGACTGTCTGTGAGGAGTGTGGTGTGTTCTCTCTGTGTCTGCGTGGGTTTCCTCTGGGTGACTGTCTGTGAGGATTGTGGTGTGTTCTCTCTGTGTCTGTGTGGGTTTCCTCCGGTTGACTGTTTGTGAGGAGTGTGGTTTGTTCTCCCTGTGTCTGCGTGGGTTTCCTCCGGGTGACTGTCTGTAAGGAGTGTGGTGTGTTCTCCCTGTGTCTGCGTGGGTTTCCTCCGGGTGACTGTCTGTGAGGAGTGTGGTGTGTTCTCTCTGTGTCTGCGTGGGTTTCCTCCGGGTGACTGTCTGTGAGGAGTGTGGTGTGTTCTCCCTGTGTCTGCGTGGGTTTCCTCCGGGTGACTGTTTGTGAGGAGTGTGGTGTGTTCTCCCTGTGTCTGCGTGGGTTTCCTCCGGGTGACTGTTTGTGAGGAGTGTGGTGTGTTCTCCCTGTGTCTGCGTGGGTTTCCTCCGGGTGACTGTTTGTGAGGAGTGTGGTGTGTTCTCCCTGTGTCTGCGTGGGTTTCCTCCGGGTGACTGTTTGTGAAGAGTGTGGTGTGTTCTCCCTGTGTCTGCGTGGGTTTCCTCCGGGTGACTGTCTGTGAGGAGTGTGGTGTGTTCTCTCTGTGTCTGCGTGGGTTTCCTCTGGGTGACTGTCTGTGAGGATTGTGGTGTGTTCTCTCTGTGTCTGCGTGGGTTTCCTCCGGTTGACTGTTTGTGAGGAGTGTGGTTTGTTCTCCCTGTGTCTGTGTGGGTTTCCCCAGAGCCGGCAGGTCATGACTAATGTGCCCTTGAGCATGACACCTAACCCCCAACTGTTCCCTGGGCGCCGTGGCTAGAGCTGCCCACTGCTCTGTGCACTGCTCACTGCCCCCTAGTGTTCACTAGTGAGTGTGTAACTGTTTCACTGCACGGATTGGGTTAAATTTCGCTGTGTGAGAGCACAGTGGCCAATAAAGTGATTCTAATTGTAATTATAAAGTGTCCCTAGTGGCAGCAGGTCCATCACTAATCAGTGGTATTAGGACACACTGCCCCCTGGAGGCTCCTCATGCTTCAAAATGATTGAGAACAGAAAACAGGGGCCTCTTGGTCATCGATCTTAACAAAATAGAGGACGACAAGTAACTCATTGCCTTGTGTTTGAGGCCAATAATGACGTCTTGGTGCCAGGACCTTGTCCAATGTGCCTCTGTGATTGGCCAGAGGAACTTTTAGAACAAATATTTGATTTTTTTCTTCTTTTAAATGTCTCTTCTTTGTAACGGATTTGAATAAAGTAGAGACAATCTCCGCTTGATTTCCCAGAGTTCCTGTGTTTCTCTGTGTGGGCAAAGAGCTGTTTGAAGTTGTAGTTGCCGCACATCCACCCCCTCCCTCCCCCTCAAACATGTGCCCTCAGTTAAACCCTAATGTCCACCCACTGAAATAGTATATGTTTCAATATCAAAGCTCTGCAGGAAGTCAGTGAAGATTGTGGTCAGACAAACGTCTTGAGAGAAATAGTACAAAATAAATAAATAATAATAACAACTTGAATCTCCAAAGAGTCTTTGTGATGGCTGAATTCCCGGTCTAATTCATTTCTATCACGGTTTGGACTTTAAAATTCTATATCTAGAGGAATCAGTGAAGATCTGTGACCAAAATCATTTATTTGGAGTGAAGCCATAGAGGAATCACATTCAGTTCCTTAATGAAGCTTCTAAAGCTTCACTCCAAAGGGTTTTTACTGGCGCGGCATCACAGAGTAACGTCAATTAAAATGTTCTTATGGAACCAAAAGATTGTTCAGTGGCTTTGCTCCAAAACCCACTTCCTGGCGCTGTTGGTTTAGAAGATGCTCTGTGTGTTCTACTCGTCCATAATGAGCTACTAATACTGATGCTGGAAAAATGCCTGTAATAACTTTGTAGTCACACAACAACAAAAATGCAGCCATGATGTAATTACAGAAGAAGCGTTCCCTGTTTCACGTGTGTGATTTGTGTGAACTCACACCTTACCTTCGGTTCTTATTCAGGGAAATTACATGTAACTGCAAAGTAAATATCCTGATGAACTTGTAATTGCCTTTATTTTTTAATTCATCAATATATGCTTATTGGCAGGTAGTGTCGCAGTCACACAGCTCCAGGTGCCTGGAGGTTGTGGGTTCGATTCCCACTCCGGGTGACTGTCTGTGAGGAGTGTGGTGTGTTCTCCCTGTGTCTGCGTGGGTTTCCTCCGGGTGACTGTCTGTGAGGAGTGTGGTGTGTTCTCCCTGTGTCTGCGTGGGTTTCCTCCGGGTTCTCTGGAGGTGATGGTAGGTGGATTGGTGACCCAAAAGTGTCCGTAGGTGTGAGTGTGTGAGTGAATGTGTGTGTGTGTTTGTGTTGCCCTGTGAAGGACTGGCGCCCCCTCCAGGGTGTATTCCCACTTGCACCCAATGATTCCAGGTAGGCTCTGGACCCACCGTGACCCTGAACTGGATAAGGGTTACAGATAATGAATGAATGAATGAATATATTATATAGCTATACCACGGCGGAGGGGCCCTTGAGCAAGGCACTGAAACCACAACTGCTCCTAGGGCACCGGGGGATGGCTGCCCCCCTGCTCTGGGTGTATGTTCACAGCCCCTACTGCACTAGTGAGTGTGTGTGTGTGTGTGTTTACTGTCACAGATGGTTAAATGTGGAAGACACATTTTGTTGTACATTGTACAATGACAAATAACTGGCCATTTAACCTTTTACACAGTGAATATCATGACACACACAGGCCGCTGCATGTAAATACACAGTAAGTATCAAGGCGGGCTGTTGTAATCACAGTAAAGAAAGCTTTAGTTGATATGTGAGGTTTACACACGCTGTTCCAGTGTCATCTGCTGAACCTTGATTAAATTATATTTAATTACACTCCTGTGGCACGAGCTGCTGGTATTCACAGGAAATCAGTGAAGGTAGAGATATGTATTTGGAGTGATGTCAAAATAGTGAGTTTTTTGTAGGAACTTATGCTGGATTTCTACCAACTTTCTATAAACGTTTACTTAATTTCAGAATAAAAAAATACATATGAAATATATTCATTTTTTTCACGAGAGGTTCCTTAACTGTCTCTGTATCACAGACTTATACAGATTTATACTGAACAAAGGTGATATTAGAGTTGAATTAAGAGGCTCTTCATGAAGCCAAATTTCTTTCTATGGATTGGTTCTGAGGAGTTATAGTGTAGTAACAGCACAGACGCACCACGTTTGGTTCCTTCTTAAATAAATGAGAGTCCACTCAACTGGGAGGTCCCTTTAGGAGGTGGGGTGTGTGGGGCGTCCAAAAGAGGGGCTTCTGTGGCATGACGCTCCTATATTTTAAAGAGTGGCTCTGGGCCCATTACCAGAGAAGCGTGGACAGATGAAGAGAGCACACCCTGGAAATGAATGAGGATGTTTGTCTGAGGTCTAGACGATTGGAAATGTTGATATTGATCACCTTATACTTAGCCTTATTACCCAGTGGAATAATATCTCAATCTCTGTGTTTAGTCTTGATCAATATGCAGCATGTGTAAAGTGTGTGTGTGTGTGTGTGTGTACTCCTGTGTGATTGTGTATCCTGTCTTTGGTCTTTAGAGAACATTATAAATGATAATAAAGCCCCTCATTATCCACTGTCCGGTAGAACACAAAGGTCCACGCCGGTTACAGACATCGATTTCCTGTGAGAGGATTAATGGTATGGGCTGCTATAATACGCTATAGACTCCATCTTTATTATGAATGAGATTAATGGACACGCAGAGTTGTTAAAGTGTTTGACCAGTGGCCGTTGCCCTCATTGATACACCATTAGAAATGTTCACTTTACTGTCCATCACATTTATAGACACACTTTTGGATTGGTGAATCCCAGCCCATTACAGCTGCACCCACTGCTGAAACACTGAAATAAAGCTCACTGGAGCAGCTGTACATGAGCCTAAGATCATCTTTTCAATGCCAAGCATCAGCAAGAGGGACATATCGCTCTGTGCAGCACTGCAACTCTGTTCTCTGGAGTGATGGAGCATCCTTTACCACGAATTTTAGGATCCAGAGCTAATTATGCAACATTAGCACCGGACCTCACTCGGAAAGGGGTTCTAGACAGCACCAGAACGGTTCTTCTGTTGTTACGATGTTAGGCTTGTTACAAGAAGAAGTGTTTTTGGTGCTGTTTTCTAAAAGGTGCTGTAAATAACCATCTACACCACATTCTCCATCGATCTGAAGAACCCTTAAATAAAAGGTCCTTCAAGTGCTCAGGGTTCTGTATAGAACCATGTCCTTTAATAAAGAGCCCTTGTAAACTAGGTCTAGAGGGAAGTTCAAAGTGTTTAAAGAATCCAAATATCAGTAAAAGCAGTTAATTAAACATAATTATTACAAACATAAAAATAATAAAAAAACAATGTAGTTAAAGAAAACACAAGATTAAATCGATTCAAACAGTTAAAATGCTACAATAAAGCGATGCCAGTGAAGTAGAATATAAATCTGTGTAAGAGCTAAAGTGCCGTTACAGAACAAAACATGAGGGGTGTTTTAAACCGAGCTGTAGCTGCTCAAACATGCTTTAATCTGGATTTAAAAGTGTCTAATATCTGGGGTTTTCTAGTGTTCTCAGTCGACTGGTTCACTTTAAGAGTGGCACAGTAACTACATGCCGTTTCTCCACGTTTAGTTTCCACCTGAAGCTTTAAATGTTTAGTTTTCTGAGACGAGACATGTTCAGAAAAGACTGCGTAAGAAAGAAGCCCCCGAACCCAGAGCAGCCCTCAGTACCGTGACTACCTCTGTGTGTTGGGGAGGAACGTAAGCGTCCGGATAAAAATGTTCCCCCTGCTCGGCTCGTCACGGAGAGTTTGAGTCGGAGCGAGACGTCCGCGAGGAAAGGTCAGGGCTTCGGCGAAAAGACGTCGCTGAGAAATCGATCCTGACAGCTCCAGCTTTGACGCAGAGCAGCAGAAATGATGAAAGGTTCTTTCTCAGAGCGGGGGGCGGGGTTTGTGTTTCATTAACGTGTCACACCTTAAAGTTATTAATCATTAAATATAACACAGTCTCGGAGAATCTCGGTGTGTGAAACTGTCCACAGGTGTGTGTGTGTGAGTGACTGGGTGAGTGTGTGAATCTATCCACAGGTGTGTGTGTGTGGGTGACTGTGTGAATCTGTCTACAGGTGTGAGTGTGTGAGTTTTTAAATCTAGCTACAGGTGTGAGTGTGTGAATCTGTTTACAGGTGTGAGTGTGTGAATCTGTTTACAGGTGTGAGTGTGTGAATCTGTTTACAGGTGTGAGTGTGTGAATCTGTTTACAGGTGTGAGTGTGTGAGTGTGTGAATCTGTCTACATGTGTGACTGTGTGAATCTGTCTACAGGTGTGAGTGTGTGAGTTTTTAAATCTAGCTACAGGTGTGAGTGTGTGAATCTGTTTACAGGTGTGAGTGTGTGAATCTGTTTACAGGTGTGAGTGTGTGAATCTGTTTACAGGTGTGAGTGTGTGAATCTGTTTACAGGTGTGAGTGTGTGAGTGTGTGAATCTGTCTACAGGTGTGACTGTGTGAATCTGTCTACAGGTGTGAGTGTGTGAGTGTGTGAATCTGTCTACAGGTGTGAGTGACTGGGTGACTGTGTGAATCTATCCACAGGTGTGAGTGTGTGAGTGACTGGGTGAATCTGTCCACAGGTGTGTGTGTGTGTGAATCTGTCTACAGGTGTGAGTGTGTGAATCTGTCTACAGGTGTGAGTGTGTGAGTGACTGAGTGAATCTGTCCACAGGTGTGAGTGTGTGAATCTGTCTACAGGTGTGGGTGTGTGAATCTGTCTACAGGTGTGAGTGTGTGAGTGACTGGGTGAATCTGTCCACAGGTGTGAGTGTGTAAGTGACTGGGTGAGTGTGTGAGTGACTGGGTGTCTGTGTGAATCTGTCCACAGGTGTGTGAGTGTGTGTGTGTGTGTGAATCTGTCTACAGGTGTGTGTGTGTGTGTGTGTGTGTGTGTGTGAATCTGTCTACAGGTGTGAGTGTGTGAGTGACTGGGTGAATCTGTCCACAGGTGTGAGTGTGTGTGAATCTGTCTACAGGTGTGACTGTGTGAATCTGTCCACAGGTGTGAGTGTGTGAGTGACTGGGTGACTGTGTGAGTCTGTCTCCTCTTTTGTGAGGAGTAGGTGCACAAAGTAAATCAGCTGGAGTGACTGGTTAAAGCAGGTGTTTTTAAATGCTGGGATGTGCTGTGTGTATTCTGAGAGTGTTAGTTAGCGTTAGCCTGCTTCTCTTTGCTGTGGTAGTGTTTGACAGTTTAATAAAGAGGTGTTGTTTTACGATGATAACTAATACGCCGAAGTGGAGAATCCGCCTCTCGCTGAAAGCAGGCACTGCCTTTGATTTATACGACTGTCACCTGGAGTCGTATCTTCCCTCTGTTTGTTTTTATTCATGCTCAATGCTGAAATGATCTGTCACCAGGGAATTAGCACAATTGCAGCCGTCTTAGTTCTTTGTTTTTTTTATTTTTAGCGAGAGTGGAAATAAAAACCCAGGTATGGACACATTCGCCTGGTGTTTGTCCTTCAGTCTTCAGTTAAAGCAGGGCCTTATTAGCAGCGGTTAGTTTCATTAAACACACGTCCTCGGGGTCAGAGCGACAGCTCGGGACTGAACCTGTGACAAGAGCTTCCTCGCCACTTCAGCTCTCACAACGTGGGACTAATTGCCGCTGTTCTTAGGTTGCTCCAAATAAACAGGATGCCACAGCAGTGACCGGGACGCTCGTATTTATCACAGAGCGACGTTAACACCACACTCACACCTCTCCTTTTTTCTGTCTGGGGCTTTTTCCTTGATGAATGCTGGGTTAAAACACACATTCAGCTTTTCTCCCAGACGAATGGGAGCTTTGCATAAATATCTTTTTACTGTTTATTAATACACAAAAAAAGAGCAGGAAATAAAAGATGAATGTGTGGCCGGCCTGCACTGCGCAGAAGTTAAGAAAAATTAGTGCGCTCTCCGCCATAAATCCACCCCAGAGCAACGCGTCTCAGCAAAGCGCTGCCGAGCCAGAACTATTATAGTATGGTAAGTTTTAATCTTTTAAAAAAAGATGCTCATAAATATCAGTGCAGCTCTGTTTTATTATTTATTTATTTACCCATTTGTTTATTTATTTATTTATTTATTTATTTTATATACACCCACCCCCTACATATCTCTGTTCTTGGTTCCCTTACCATTGCGTATGCTACAGGTCCAGCATTACTTCAGAAAGTAGATGAGCAGCTGTGATACAGTGTTGTTGTTCCACTTTTCAGCTGCCACAGGAATGTTAACGTGGCACAGTTTATTGAGACAGGTGTCCTACAGACCCACACATGTAAACATCTACAAGGGTCATTTATTAAATGAAATTGTTCTTACAGAACTCTGAACACCTGAAAAACCTTTTGACTGGACTCTACTCTCTGATTGGTCCCTGGTTGGTTTTCCACTCCCACAGCTCCCCCCTGAAATGTATCAGTGTCGTCTCTAACCCCGTCTCTAAAGGGAACAGTGGGCTTTGGAAACCACAACAACGGCGGCGGTAACGTTAAGCGGTGTTTACTCATGGTGTATCGGCGTGTTGTTGTTGTTTGGGACTGAACACAGCTCCGTCATCAGTTCAGACAGATCAGTAGAGTTTGTTCCTTCCTTGTTGCAGCGTCCAGCTCTCGCTGGATTCTTTCGTCGGCCACCGATCCAAGGAGCGTTTGAACCTCTTCAAAAGACCACGGCGTCATTTTACGAGCTGCCGTCGTGAGTCGGATAAAAACAAACGTGATCTCTGCTGCAGCTGGAGATTTTACAGATGGAGAGTTGGTGCTGGTCGTCTGCATTGCGTGGCGTAGAGTGACGACTCTCTCTGGACGATCAGCGCTCTGCAAGGTTTACACGCCACGGTTTAGTCCCTACTCGGCTCAGAACAGGTATCAGTGTGTGTAAGTGACTGGATCAGTGTATGAGTGTCGGAGTGACTGGGTGAGTGTGGGAGTGACTGGGTGAGTGTGTGAGTGACTGGGTGAGTGGCTAGGTCAGTGTGAGAGTGACTGGGTGAGTGTGGGAGTGACTGGGTGAGTGTGGGAGTGACTGGGTGAGTGTGTGAGTGACTGGGTGAGTGTATAGCCAGGATGAAGTCATTACAGAAGTTGATTAAATGAAATTCCAGAGATTTCCCGCAGCTGACTGCTCTTGTGCGGTTGGTAAGAGAGGAAACTATTTCTTGTAGAGATAGAGAAGTCTTTATGCAGTTGATCATGACGAATGCACCAGTGAAAACAGACTAAAAGAAAATTCAATACATTTTTCACTGCTCTGATACCTTTGCTGATTTGGAGATATGATGCTTTGTGAGGGCAGCAGTGTGCTGATAAGATTTATCTTCATTTTGTGCATATTTTTTAGAAACGTATGGCAATGTTGATCCCCCTGTCCTCAAAGTAACTAAATGTAACCTGATGTCGTTATAAAAAGGTATCACTCTGAGGCTGTGGAGCTAAAGCTGTCAATTTTCCAAAATTAACTTCTGGTTTATTTATTTATTTATTTATTTATTTATTTGTTTATTTATTTGTTTGTTTATTAGTTTTCTAATCAGATCTCTATGACCCTGCGCTGCTTAAACCAGTTTATTTCAGAAAGACCCCAAAATATTAAAAAATTCCAGTTTGTTGCCTGAAGGAGGCACAGCGCCGTTTCCCTGCGTCTGTTTGAGGGATTTAGTGGAAGGTGGATGAACACAAATCAAGCTAATTGCATTGTGAGATTGTTGAGCACCATTAGAGCTTGTAATTTTTTTACAGTGTGTTGCACAATATTTTTTACAGTTAACCAGGCGTCAACAAGATTTTTATTTACTACAAATATAAATCAGTACACAAGCTTTTTGACAGGTTTTGTACCAGGAGAGTATTTCTAATTACTGAGAGCTTCACTAACACGGCACACACTCCTACTACACTAACTCATACACACCTTAAAGAGGACGCACTGTGAAAGTGTGATTATTCAACTCTACGTTAAATATTATATTGGAGTATGACGTGTGTTTAGTTCAGTCTGTTGTGTTGATGAAGTGTGTGAGTTTTGTGGAGCTCTTTGTTGAACGTAAACAGTAACTGGCTGAATTCCCCGATGTTTCTCATCGATGCTGATCAGTGTCTACGATTGTTAGGAATCACTGTTCTCTCAGGTTTGTTTACATTCTGAAGCTCCACGTCTTTTAAGGTGGAGATGTGTGTGTGAGTAAGAAGCAACTGTGTCTTGCTGCACTTACAGCAAACATAAATCAACGTTAGCCACTCATACACTTTCAGAAATAAAGGTACAGTACAGGAACATTACTGTCACTAAAGCTACAGACAGTGTAGTGTATCTTTAAAGGTACAGACAGTGTAGTGTATATTTAAAGGTACAGTCAGTGTAGTGTATATTTAAAGGTACAGCAGTGGTGTTAGAGTCCAGTTGTGTTCCCTAAAGGTTCAGTACATTCTCTTCTCCAGAAGGAGAACACAAAAAAGTCCTGGAGATCAAACGGGGCGAATGACATCAGCACAACTTTAAAATCTAAAGTAAACGTAATATAGAATAAGGTACAATAATGTTCTCTAATTAAAGGTAGAGTATGTATGTCCAAGTGTGTGAGCTGGATCATGTGGGCGTAGTTAGAGGCAAGGTCAATCTATGATTGCCTATAGGCCGCAATAACTGCATCACTCAGGTCACGGCTGCCTTCTGAACCCTAGTAAAAAAGAGAAGCAGAAGCCAAAGCTCCACTTTGTTACTGCAGTAAGTCACATGACCACAACACCATACACTGACCACTGCACACACACCACACAGCAGTGATGTTACAAAAGCAGTACCATGTTCCATCCACAGAGAACACTGCAGAGAGACAGAAGACAGAAGAATAATGTCCTGAAGTCCAGGAAGGAAGTGAAATGAAAAGTTCTGATCTGGAAGTGTCAGAGGCCTGCTTTATTTACCGTCACTCACCACTTTACCTTCGGGGAGAGGACACAGTACAGATAGGAGCTGCAGTCTCAAAGACCTGGCAAAGCATTTGTGAAGGAGATGGAGAGATAATACGGTCAGTGGGACAGTCTTGGTCTCAGAGCACTTACTGCAGGACAGGCGTCTCCGTCACTCGGACTCTCTGTAGGTCTCCATCCAGACCGGCATCAAGTTATTACTTCTAGAAGTGGAAAATGAAAACACACAGACAAAATACACATGAATAACTTTTACGAGTTACGTTTTGTGTGCAACAACAACAACAACATCATCATCAACAACATCGTCATCATCAACAACAACAAAAACAACAACATCATCATCAAAAATAACAACATCATCAACAACAACCATAACAACAACATCAACAATAACAACAACATCAACAACAATAACAACAACATCATCATCAACAACAATAACAACAACAACATCATCATCATCATCAACAACAACAACATCATCATCAACAAAAACAACAACATCATCAAGAACAACAATAACAACAACATCATCATCAACAACAACAACAACATCAACAACAACAACAACATCAACAACATCATCATCAACAACAACAACATCATCATCATCAACAACAACAACAACATCATCATCAACAACAACAATAACAACATCAACAACAACAACATCAACAAAAACAACAACATCATCAACAACAACAATAACAACAACATCATCATCACCAACAACAACAACATCAACAGCAACATCATCATCAACAACAACAACATCATCATCAACAACAACAACATCAACAAAAACAACAACATCATCAACAACAACAATAACAACAACATCATCATCACCAACAACAACAACATCAACAGCAACATCATCATCAACAACAACAACATCATCATCAACAACAACAAAAGCATCATCAACAACAACAACATCATCATCAACAACAAGATTATCATCAACAACAACATCAACAACATCACCATCAAAAACAACAACAACAGCAACATCAACAACAACAAACTTCAAAAAAGCACCTCAAAGGGCTTCTTAGTATTTTAAATACCTTTAAACAGTTCAGTTGAAATTACAAGTAATGCACTGGTTTAGTTCATTTTCATTTATTTGTTTATATATTTATTAATTTAAATTAAGTAAAAAAAAGAATTAGCAGAAAATTAAATAAATAATAATACAAATGTAAAACAATAAAAAAATAAATAAAATATTGATACATACCTTGTACTGATGACAGATGTATAATTATGAGTACAATTCCACAGTAAGTTTAGTTAAATTAATGTTTAACAGATAAGTTTAAGGTGGAATGCAAACATTAAAATGAAATGTGTTATTATTATTATTATTATTATTATTATTATTATTATTATTATTTATTTTATTTTATTATTATTATTTTTTAATTATTATTATAGTACGTACATAATTTACCCGGAATCTCTGAGTGTTGCAGAGGAACACACCCTGGACAGAGCACAAATACATCAGAGGACATTTATTATTTCTTCGTTCATTCATTATCTGTAACCGCTTATCCAGTTCAGGGTCGCGGTGGGTCCAGAGCCTACCTGGAATCATTGGGTGCAAGGCAAGGATACACCCTGGAGGAAACTCATCCAGACACAGGGAGAACATACCACACTCCTCACAGACAGTCACCCGCAGGAAACCCACACAGACACGGAGTGAACACACCACACTCCTCACAGACAGTCACCCGGAGGAAACCCACGCAGACACAGGGAGAACACACCACACTCCTCACAGACAGTCACCCGGAGGAAACCCACACAGACACAGAGTGAACACACCACACTCCTCACAGACAGTCACCCGGAGGAAACCCACGCAGACACAGAGAGAACACACCACACTCCTCACAGACAGTCACCCGGAGGAAACCCACGCAGACACAGAGAGAACACACCACACTCCTCACAGACAGTCACCCGGAGGAAACCCACACAGACACAGAGTGAACACACCACACTCCTCACAGACAGTCACCCGGAGGAAACCCACGCAGACACAGAGAGAACATACCACACTCCTCACAGACAGTCACCCGGAGGAAACCCACACAGACACAGAGTGAACACACCACACTCCTCACAGACAGTCACCCGGAGGAAACCCACACAGACACAGAGAGAACATACCACACTCCTCACAGACAGTCACCCGCAGGAAACCCACACAGACACGGAGTGAACACACCACACTCCTCACAGACAGTCACCCGGAGGAAACCCACGCAGACACAGGGAGAACACACCACACTCCTCACAGACAGTCACCCGGAGGAAACCCACACAGACACAGAGTGAACACACCACACTCCTCACAGACAGTCACCCGAAGGAAACCCACACAGACACAGAGAGAACACACCACACTCCTCACAGACAGTCACCCGAAGGAAACCCACACAGACACAGAGTGAACACACCACACTCCTCACAGACAGTCACCCGGAGGAAACCCACGCAGACACAGGGAGAACACACCACACTCCTCACAGACAGTCACCTGGAGGAAACCCACGCAGACACAGAGTGAACACACCACACTCCTCACAGACAGTCACCCGAAGGAAACCCACACAGACACAGAGAGAACACACCACACTCCTCACAGACAGTCACCCGAAGGAAACCCACACAGACACAGAGTGAACACACCACACTCTTCACAGACAGTCACCCGGAGCGGGACTTGAACACACAACCTCCAGGTCCCTGGAGCTTTGACAGAGACACCACCTGCTGCTCCACCGTGCTGCCCACATTTATTATTTTATTTATAAATATTTCTTTTTTAAAACATAAACTCTATCACTATGGTATTTAATTAATAAAAATGTGTTCCGTCACCTGTTGGTGTGGACTCTTGTGTTGGGCACAGTGTTATTGGGTTAAGTCCAGGACACCATTTGAGGCCGGATTAAAACTCTGATGCAGTTGAGATCATTTAAAGAACATTCCTTGTGCTGATGAAGAAAGAACTGCTTTGAGATGATCTGGAGAATTAGCTTTAATTAGGACAGTTTTCATAAGAGAGCAGAGGACTGAACTGCGCTCTGCAGAGTGACATTACTGTGGGGGGTGTTATTTCTCTCAGTGGGAGATCAGCAGCACCAGCACGTTCCATTTATTTGGATGAGTTTGTGTTTTCCGTTCCTCCTTCTTCAAGGTCTGAAGGGTTGGAGCTAATGCACCGTGCACATGTCTGTGTTCGCTGCTGAAATCACCACTGTCTCCGACTCTGGTAATGGAGCCGGGATCCTCAGCACTGATATTCATCCTATTACTTTAAGCATTTCTCTGGTCTCCGTTTCCTCAGCAACACACCGTCATCCTGTAAATGAGGTCCCGCATACACACGTTCACACAGTGTCAGGAAGAACAGAGCCTCGGTTTTTGCTACTCTGGGCTCAGCGCTGCAGAAACCGCACTATGTAACAGGAGGGTAGGAAACCACACTCGCTCTACTTTGATTTCAGGAAAGTGCTGTAAAAGTGAGTGACACTCTGCCAATGGAGGACGAGCTGGAGCAAAAACACTAAATCTTACATAGCGTTGCTTTAACTCTGGCCACAGGTTGTTAGAGGAGAACACTGCGTTGTCAGGTGCAAAATAATGGGTTTAGTGAGGCATGACGACTGATAGAATCGTGTGTCTTTGCCTCAAAGCCCTCGTCCTGTACCGGAGCGTGGAACAGTGCTGGAGCCTGTTAAAGGGTTTGGGAACCCAGCTCCTGACTTTAAAGTGTGGAGCTGTGTATTTATCGTAGCATGTCTTTCTGCATTCGTAATTAGCCCCTCTGCAGCTGATGGAGCATCCTCTATCAGATCAGTGTCAGATTATTGGGATGGCACCATCCGTGCGGTAGTTTGATTTAATGAAATTCACGCATGTTGTCAAACTGCAGGCTTAGCAGGAAATGAAGACGACGAGGATGCGGGGGTCTGTCGGTTCGGTTTGGGGTGTTACAGAGGTGGCAGAGCTGCACTTTGTTCGTAGATTAACTTCCAGTGAATGGCGCAGATGGCCTGCTCCTCTCTGGGAGTGTGTGTCGGTGGAAGTCAGCTGTGTTTGCTCTCACTGAGTGTGCTCTTCCTCACACTTTGCTTTTTTTTCTGTTTTCTCTTTCAGGCCTTTCCCTGCATTTCCACGGGAATTTACGGTAAGGACGATTTCCCTCTCCTTTTTTCGGATCACAGTGGGTGGAGAAGGGAGGCAGGCCTTTAAAATCAGAGCTAGAATACTGTGTGTACATAGACAAGTGCATTAAATATGTTTACAGCGCAGTTTGTTGGGAGAGACACATTGCAACTCGCCCTGTCTCACAACCAGAGTCTCAAACAACAAGAGCTGTGTACCGGAATCTCTCTGTTCACTAAAGGCAGAGCTCTCAGTAATCTAGCTCTTTCCGCTCTGTCTGATCTTCTTCAAATGTACACACGAGTGCACTCTCAGATCTCATCAGCTGTGGACTCACAGGGGTGTCATTAGATCCAGGAGAATGTTGCTGTGCCCCACTAAAATCAGAAACGTCAGGTTTATACTGCAGTGCTCAGCAGAACTACAGGACACTCACCTGCAGAAACTACATTTCCCATCATGCCCCAGCAGTTTTGCCTTCAGTCAGCATTTTGCAGAAGGAAATGGACATTTATTCATTGTCTGTAACTCTTATCCAGTTCAGGGCGGCGGTGGGTCCGGAGCCTACCGAGAATCACTGGACACAAGCCAGGAACACACCCTGGAGGGGGCTTTCATTATAAATGCTGTGTTTTATTATCATTTTTGGAGTGGGAGCTTTATACTCCTCATATTTAAAGTATGTTTCTCTTTTTAAAAGCTGTGTTGCACCGTGCCGCCTTGTGACCTCATATATCTTCTGAAACCAATGAAGAAAAAGAAAAATTATATAAATTAATTAAATAAATTAAATCATTTTAAATAAAAGTATTGTTATTTATTAATCTTCTTTGGGAAATTGGGTTTCTACCAGTGAGTAATATTTACCACACACACACACACACACACTCACATTAGGGGCAGTGAGGGAGCACCTGGGAAGCAGAAATGGGTTGGGTGCCTTGCTCAAGGGCACTTCAGCTGTGTGTGTTAAGGGTGGAGTACCATTCACTATTTTTTCATATTGTTTTTACAACATTGAGACTACACCTTTTACTTCATTCTTACTCAGTGCTCTTATTTCTCCGCGCTCGTTGTGTCTGTTTTACTGAGTTTAACCTCGTCTTTGTGCTCTCACATAAACACTGGTCCAGCGCTGTGATTGGACAGACTCAGACGAGGGGGCGGGGCCATTCTAAAGTCTCTGCACTTGATGTTAGAAGCGGAGCAGAATCAGAACGACTCGTTTTATCCTGTGTTTTCTGACCGGAGGTGGGGGTGGGGGTGGGGGGGGGTCTCACAGTGTGTGCGTTGGTGGGCTCCTGATACACATTCACTGAATAAATGATGCTTCAATAATAGGTTCCCTTTAAAGAATGCAGGTGAGTGTGTTGTTATTCGCCGTAGAGTTACGTAAAGATCCTCTCAACCCAAAGACAATCAGAGGGTGTGTGTTATCTGACCGTACACAGCTTCCTAGTGACGACGTAGCAGTTCACAATGAAGATGTGAGTGGCTTCCCGTGTCTCAGAGGAAGCCCCAGCTTGTCTGGACTCTCCCAGTTCGGTCGTACAGAGGTAGAGAGTGGAAATTGGCCTTGACTAAAGTGTGTGAAAATTGGGTGACAATAAAAGCAGCCAAGACGACGACGAGCGATTTCACACTGCTGAGCCGGAGTGTGTTTGTGATGGTGGGGAGTTGGGGTCTGTGTCCAGCGTGGCAGCGAGGAGCAGAGTTAATTCACTTCCCCGAGCCACAGCGCCACAGCCGTGGGCTCTCCACTTCAAGGAGAAAGGCCTGTGCCACATTAAACGGGCTTTTCAATAAATAAACAGGCTTATCACCCGGCCCCAAACTGCCTCAGCCGCTTCCCCGTAAGAATCATTAATTGTGGAGACGGGCGCGGGGAGAGAGCGAGGACAAAAACCAGAGCTTTAGTGGGAGCAGCGTGATCAAAGGCCTAATAACCTGGAATGCGTCCCTCTGGCACCCTTCCGCTCTAATCCTGATTCCTCTTCATCGCCGGCTGAGGCACATCAGCCTGGGTTTTTTTTTAGTTTTTGCATGGAAAAGATGAAAACTCCCTCTTACAAAAGTCAAAGCCAGAAGCTCCAGCCGTTTCCCCATCGCCCGCTTGTGCAGACGGAGTCATCCAAACCCCCACGGCTACAAAACCCAGGCCTCTTTTACAGCCGCGTTTCAATAGACGTCTAAAGCTTCGGGGGCTTTAGGACACTCTGAAGTCTCTTGGGTTTTTTCCAAACAGTGTTTGATTGTCACGCTTTCACCACTGTAGCCGAGCAACACACACCTGCACTGTTTGGATCACCCTTAAAAACAATAAAATAGAAGTGAATTAGATGTTTTCTGTTATGTCTCTTGCTTTGGCTTTAGACCTATTTTTCAGTGTGAATCAGGAATTGCCAAATTTCTTCTCAAACTGCTGCTCCGCGTGGGCCTCGGTGTGTAGTTCAGGTCAGAAACTTCAAAACAAGGTCAAACAATGAGAAACAAAAACAGAGCATCATTTAATTTGGAGCTAGAAAGCATAGGTCTTTTATTAAATAAAAGGAGACTAACAAAGGCAGCTGAAATAAACACATCAGAGACACTGTGTTTATGTTTAATTGTTTATTGTCATCTTCATTCATTCCTTCATTGTCTGTAATCCTTATTCAGTTCAGGGCAGCGGTGGGTCTGGAGCCTACTCAGAATCACTGGGCTCAGGAGGGGGGGTGGGGGGGTCACACCCTGGAGGGGGCTTTTATTATATAGGCTTTATTTTATTATTAATTATTTTTATTATTAAAAAAGAAGTGGAAAACAAAGGTTGAAATATTGATATTTATTTTTTCCATAGGTTACATTACATTAAGGGTTGGAGAGAGAGAGAGAGAGAGAGAGAGAGAGAGAGAGAGAGAGAGAGAAAGGGACAGAGGGAGAGAGGGAGGGAGAGAGAGAGAAAGGGACAGAGAAAAAGAGAGAGAGGGAGAGGGAGGGAGAGAGAGAGGGAGAAGGAGGGAGAGAGAGAGATTAAGGGACAGAGAGAGAGCGAGAGAGAGAAAGGGACAGAGAGAGGGAGAGAGAGAGAGAAAGAGAAAGGGACAGAGAGAGAGAGAGGGAGGGAGAGAGAGAAAGGGACAGAGAGAGAGAGAGAGAGAGAGAGAGAGAGGGACAGAGAGAGAGAGAGAGAGGGACAGAGAGAGAGAGAGAGAGAGAGAGAAAAAGGGACAGAGCGAGAGAGAGAGAGAGAGAGAGGGACAGAGAGAGAGAGAGAGAGAAAGAGAAAGGGACACAGAGAGAGAGAGGCGGCTGGAAAAGTCAACATCAGAAGTGTACAAAAACATCAATAAATCAAATCAATCAAATTTTATTTATACAGCTCTCTTCAGAACAGGAATACGTCACTAAGCAGCTTTACAAAGATCTGTGTCCGAGGATAACACACACACACACACTCACACACACACACACACACACACTCACACTCACTCATACTCACACACACACAAACTCACACACACTCACACACACACACACACACACACACACACACACACACACACACACACACTAAGCTGTGAGCTGCAATTTTCTAAATCAAAGCTTGTGTGGGAGCTCCATTGTGTTTGATGTTAACCCTCTCTCTGAAACTTTTACAAATTAAGAGACTTTAATTCAAATGACACAGAAACAGTTCTCCTCTGTAATAAATGAATGAGTACGGTTTTCTCTACAGTGTGTTATGAGTATTCATCATTAACCACTGACTGTCAATTACACTTTTATAACCGACTGAAAGCCCTAGTTTAAACACAGGGGTGTGTGTGTGTGTGTGTTTGAGAGTGTGGTTTCCAGGGCCATGTGCCGTGTCAGAGCCCCATAACTGACACACACACACACACACACACACACACGCACATCTTTTTCCCACTTTCTCCACTGTGAGAGACAAAGCCAGTGTTGATGGATGGCCAGGGGGCAGAGGTTGGTGCTGGGGGGCTGCTGGGTGGGGCATCGTAGACATGGGTAGGAAGAAAAATGAGTCCTCACTCTCCGCTGACAGTTCAATCCTTCAGTCCGTCCCATTAGCGGCGGCGGAGCCTCCCTCGGCCTGGCGCTCCGGACAGGTGCCCACCCATAAACAAACCTCGCCAGGCGCAGGGATATGGATTATTAAGTGCCGTGTGCCAGCGTCCATCAATCAGCCTCCCCGAGACCCCCGGGTTCAAGTGGATTATTCCTTCCTGAGGGGGGCAGCGCACCTCTCTGTGTCTTACAAGATCAGTATTGATAGAGCAGGCAGGAGTCACAGCACAGACACTGATACAAGTCACTTCAGCTTTCAGTGTGTGCCTCTCATCTCTCTCTCTCTCTCTCTCTACCTCTCTCTCTCTCTCTCTCTCTACCTACCTCTATCTCTCCCTCCTCTACTCCTTCATTCTTTATTCTCTCACATTTCTAATCATCCCTCTCCACACCCCTTTACATCTCTTGCTCGCTCTATTTCTTTCTCTCCCAACCTCTCCCCTTCTCTGCAGCTTTTCATTTTCTCTCTATTCTCTTTATCTGTTCTGTTTCTATATCTCCCTCTACACTCCTTTACTCCTCTCTCTCTCTCTCTCTCTCTCTCTCTCTCTCTTCCTCTCTCCCTCTCTCTCTCTCTCTATCTATCTCTCTCTCTTCCTCTCTCTCTCTCTCTCTCTCTCTCTCTCCCTCTCCTTCTCTCTCTCTCTCTATCCCTCTCCTTCTCTCACTTTCTCCCTCCCCCCCTCTCTCTCTCCCCCTCTCTCTCTCTCTCTCTCTCTCTCTCTCCTTCTCTCACTTTCTCCCGCCCCCTCTCTCTCTCTCTCTGTATCCCCTTCCTCTTAAAAGGTCTGCACTATTTACTGGTGAATGGAGGACGTGTTGACACTGAGGTTTTAGCCTCATCCATCCATCCACAGTCCGTCCACAGAGCAGCGGTCCACTGAAGGACATTAGTGACCTACTACAGCTACAATCTGATCTGATCATTCGATTAAAAATGATCGAATCTTGGAAAAAAGACGCTATTATTTTTGGTTCTAACCGAAATTAATTTGGTCGGTTTTTCAGAGTTAAATTAAAGTAATGTAAATGACCTTGGCTGTGAATTAGAAGCGTTTCCATCAGGTGAAGGTACAGCAGCTCAAACCGACTGCAGAGCGGCAAATAGTGAGGGAGCTTTATTAATTTATTATTAAGACATGAACATCACTTTAAAGTGCACAAAATATGTTGTGTATTTTTTAATGATTAAATACATTTAATCTGTCGATCAATTAGAACTATTATTTATAGAGGAACACCCTTTCATCAGTGGAAGGGAATAAAGAACAGTGTAAACCAGGTTTGACCCCAGAGACATGACGGTGGCTACGTGCAGAAACACAGCCTGGATCCTCTGTTTGAACAGAGGTGTGTTTCAGTCCCAGGGCAGAGACGTGCACAGATGGTGTAGGACCATTCCTCAGACACTGATAAGAGATGTGTTTACAAGAACCCAACACAACGATGTTCTCTGACTTGAAGGTAATGGTATACGGACAGCAGTGTGTTCCTTTAGGGTGTGTGTGCTGTGGAGGTAATGGGTACCAACTGGTAAAGTGTAATGTAAAGAGAAGGAGGGGTCACTGTCATGTGCTGCTTTTTCATTTGTTCAGACCCAGCGTCTCAGGCCTAAAGGCAGCAGATGATTCTGAAGAACTACTGTTTATTCAGAAGCTCTACATCTTTTAAGGTGGAATGGTGTGTTTTACTGAAGTGTAAAGTGTCTGTAAGTGTTTATTCACTGTTTGAATTCCCACAGAAACTCATGTGTAACTCGAGCTGTTTAGTTTTGTAGCACTTTCGCTCTGTGTTTACTTTCATGCAGTTAGCGCTCTCCTGAATTTAGAGTCAGTTCCACCTTAAGTAATGTAACTGTAACAGCAGAAATAAGTCAGTGTTACCCCCCTATGGAGCAGGAATAGAGCAACATCCTCATCTCGGTTGGTGCTTTTCAACGTTCAGAGTCTCTCCACCGTTCAAACGTCCAGAGAAAGACACTTTCACACAGCCACACTCATTCAACCCCATAGCAACCACCATAACAACCAACTCAAACTGCTTTGCAATCACCAGAAAACCCTAGTGAGTGCCCTAGCAAGCACCTACAAATATAAATTAGCAACACTTTAGCTACCGTCCGTGACACCTGAGAAACCATCTGATATTTAGCAGCCATAGCAACCACCTGGGTTACCATAGCAACCACTGCAACCACATTCTAACATCCATTTAGCAAAATCGTTGCAATCACTAGACGCATGTTAGCAACCAGATGAAATACGTCATCACCCACACCTGTGACCTCAGAGCAACGGCACCTGGGACACTTCCGCCGCAAAGACTTCCTGTGTTTTCCTCAGCTTTAAAACAGACAGAGAGTCTGCTGTTTCTCACACCGTGGGTCACTCAACGGGTCTCAACGGGTACTGTTCGTCCCTGTACTGTCTCTCTGTCTCTCTCTCTCTCTCTCTCTCTCTCTCTCTCTCTCTCTCTCTCTCTCTCTCTCTCACACACACACACACACACACACACACATATTAATTATTTAACAGCCTCCACTGAGGAGGACTCAAAATGACTCTCTCTCTCTCTCTCTCTCTCTCTCTCTCTCTCTCTCTCTCTGTAACCTCTTTCCCTGACCCCTTCTCTGTTGATGTAGTGCAGGAGGTTATGTTGGAGGCAGGAGGAGCTCATGCGAGGCGAGACATGTCTTTAATTGACGCCTGGCTGAGACAGCTCAGCGGATCTGCTGAGTTTCCCCAAGTTCTCCTGAACTTCCAGACTTTTCACCTTCCTGCATGTGTCTAGACATTTCAGGAAGGGATGTGGGGTCATACCCTGGCGCCAGATTGACAGTCAGACTTCACCCAAATATTATTCATAAATTATTAAACATTCAGCTCACGGGGCGTGTCCTTCTTACGGCAGGAACAGCATCTTCCCTTCTGGAAAGACTTTAAATGACCTGTTAGACCATTGCTGTGAGGATCTGATGGCATTCAGCCACAAAAGCATGTGTGAGGTCAGGTGCTGATGTTGTCTGATTAGTTCCAGGTGAGAAACATCACTCCGAAGAACATACACTTTTCTACTCAGTACTTGACTTGGGCATGGAGATCTGAAGCTCATGTGCAGCTGCTCCAGATGGTTTCATTTCACTCCATGTGCTCTATAGAAAAAACACAGTTTCAGTATTTCAGCATCTGTGTTCACAATAAATTAGTGTTTGAGTCCACTTCAGACGTCACGTGCAGATATTTAGAATGGCCCCGCCCCCTCGTCTGAGTCTGTCCAATCACAGCGCTGGACCCGTGTTTATGTGAGAGCACAAAGACGAGGTTAAACTCAGCAAAACAGACACAACGAGCGCGGAGAAATAAGAGCACTGAGTAAAAACGGAGAAGAAAGAGAACAGAGTGAAAACGGCTAAAAACCAGAGCTTCTGCTCCTCGCTCCTCACTGCTGTGCGCTCGGGGTCGGGGTGAACAGCGAGCGGCTCATTATCATTTAAAGGAACAGGTGCTGAAAGCGGGCGTTCTGAACAGGGGCTGTTTACACAGGGGGAGAACACTGCTGTGGGGCTCGTGGGGTTTGGACCAAAGCGGGTCACAGACGCTTCATTAAGAAACAGAACTGTGTTCCACTGTGGAGAAATGAAAACCTTTCTAAGCCAGACTCAGTGACTACCCTTTGTGTGAGCTCATGTTGTTGAGCCTGGAGCAAGAGTGAGCACAGACCTGGCCTTAACTGGTGAAGCCCTCGCAGCTCCACAAACCTCTGTCTCGCCAAATGATTAATGCTTGTGAGTATAAATCAATACAGTATCAACAAGATGCTAAAGATATGAGATATACACGTCTCCTGCTTTTGCCCTTTCCCATGCTATTACGGCTTTGAGATGTATATCCTTTGACTACATTCTTTATAAATCTATTTATGCAGTTTACAGCCCTCATGAGACTCCTCTGTATGGATTTCCCAGGACTCCCTGCTTTTAAAGGAATAGTTCATTGATCTCCGCTCATGACAGGAGTTAAATTGGGATCTTGGAGGTGATGGAGTCCTATTTGGTCCCACATTGTATTAAAGAGGTACTGTCAGGATTGGTTTAGTGTGTGTGTGTGTGTGTGTGTGTGTGTATTCAGAAGAAGTTGCATCATGTCAGAAGTTTGGAAATAATGTAGCTTTCAATGTCAAAGCCATTTTAGAAAAAAAAAAGCAAGTAACAGCCCTGTTCAGAACGCCCGCTTTCAGCCCCTGTTCCTTTAAATGATAATGAGCCACTCGCTCATTAATTTGCCCCTAATTTGAAGCCTGATGTTTGTCTAAAATACCAGCCCTAGATCAGCTCCTCCAAACAGAACCATCGCTAACAGTCAGTAACTTTTAACACAAACAGTTTGGGCCTTGCTCTGTTCATCATCGACCAGACGAGACATCGCTCAACTCTGTTTTTTTCAGTTCTTTCATCAGTGTCCTCCTCAGCTCTGTCTCATTCACCAGAGACAGACACATATCCTCTGCTTTCACGGTGGTATCAGTCAACACACACCTATAAACACACTCCAGTCATAGCTGGCAGCGCTACACGGGAACATCTGCCATCAAACCCCTGGCTGATTCCTTCGGAGGAGAGACAGGAGATGTGGGAATGAGGCTGGAGATGAAGGGATGATGCATAGGTACAATGACCTCACCCCTCCTGGAGCTTCCCAAATTGTCTGGTGCTGAAAGGCAGGACGGGACATCAGGAGACAGGCCGATCCTGTCTCTGAGGAGGGGGCGGGGAGTATCTCAGGGCCTCTGGTAATTACGTCTCATGCCTGGGCCTGTGTGAGAAGGTGGATTAATATATCCTGGACCCTTGGGTTCAGACCTTCCCATAAGCCAACTAGGTCTGGGTTTATGGGTATTGATTACTCTGGTATTAACGTGGTTACACTGGGCACATCTATCAATCTACTGTCTGACTCCATTCAGGTCAAATGTGGCCGTTACACAATGTAATCTTATTTAGTCCTTTTCTAAACTCGTCTCAAAGTCGTCATGGTCAGCTCAGGTCAGTTTAGGGACATACTGATGGAGAGTTGTTAGTTACTATGCCTTAAAAACTAGGGGTAAATTGTTGCATTGTACTAATCTAATCAAGAGAGACGGGCTGTAAAAAGCTTATTACACAATGGAAGGTTCCTGTCCTAAAATCTAAAGGAATTAGCCAAAAGAAAGTGTGATTTAGTCGGAGGGAAGAGTGTTTTTGCGCCTAAACTTCCTTCACTGTGATAGAGGAGCAGTAACACATGGTCCCGAGTGCCTTATTGCTTTTATAAATGACAATCAATTTAAAATATAATAAAATGCACAAATGTTAAATTCATAATGTATTTATTTGCAAAAAATAACACACAATAAACTACCCCTACTCAACACAATGTCGTCTGTTGCTGGGCGAGATGAGGTTAAGGTTTAACCACAGGGTGGGCCATTTATATGGATACACCTTAATAAAATGGGAATGGTTGGTGATATTAACTTCCTGTTTGTGGCACATTAGTACATGGGAGGGGGAAAACTTTTCAAGATGGGTAGTAACCTTGGCGGCCATTTTGAAGTCGGCCATTTTGGATCCAATTTTAGTTTTTTCAATGGGAAGAGGGCCATGCGACACATCAAACTTATTGGGAATTTCACAAGAAAAACAATTGGTTTTAACGTAACTTTATTCTTTCATGAGTTATTTACAAGTTTCTGACCACTTATAAAATGTGTTCAAAGTGCTGCCCATTGTGTTGGATTGTCAATGCAACCCTCTTCTCCCACTCTTCACACACTGATAGCAACACCACAGGAGAAACGCTAGCACAGGCTTCCAGTATCCGTAGTTTCAGGTGAAATTCCCAATAAGTTTGATGTGTCACATGACCCTCTTCCCATTGAAAAAGCAAAAGTTGGATCCAAAATGGCCGACTTCAAAATGGCCACCGTGGTCACCATGTATATTTTTGTGGCATGGCCGCTCCAGGAAACAAATACAGATTTTTAGCTTATTATAAAAGCACAGATATGTGTCGTCTCTCTGAAGGGACTCTTATTCTAAAGGAGATGTTGCAGGAAGAGTCTGGAGCTGTCTTGGCCTTAAGCTCAAGAAGTAGTAGTGAGTAGTGTTAATGTATTCAAACTATCTGTAGTGCTGTATTTACGTACTAATTTCACGCTGTCCGGGACACTGATGGCATAAGTCCTGTTTGACAGAGTCTATAGCCCCCTTCTGTCTGTATTACTTCAAGCCCAACCCCATCCTCCACTCTTAAATCTCTAGTGAACTCCCTGTTTTAAAGAGAAGTGAGTAAAATTGACTGAGTTTACAGTGATGCATTAATATGAAATTCAGATGTTGTGAGGCGGACATGGATATTGTGTATTTAACAATGGCTTCGAACGCTTCTCCAATCAAGCCAATCAAATTTTAAGACCAGGACAGTTGTAAAATACATGATATACACACACCTACTATACCCAGCTCACAACATCTGAACTCCATATTAACACCCCAGTGTATTAACCCCAGTCAGTTCTATTCAGTTCTCCCTGAACAGTGTGAGATCAGAACAGAAATACATCGCTCGGTTAAGATGATTCTACTTCCTGAAACTTCTTCCTAAGAACAATAGTCCCTTCAGAAAGATGATAAAATATATATATGTATTTCTACTCAACTTAAAAACATGGAGTTGTATGGAGTGGCTACACCACATTTCTGCAGTTAAAACGTCTCATGTTACCCAGCAACAGTGCTTACTGCTAACTGACTACATTGTGTGTCAGAGGACCCGTTTATTGTGGGTGTTTGGACTGTGGGAAGAACACTGAACACCTGGAGAAAACCTACTCAGACACAGGGAGAACACACCACACTCCTCACGTTCTGCTCTCGCAGCAGCACAGCTCAGTGAATATTAAGAAGGTTTCAGGGGTAAAAGAAACATCAAGAGGTCAGTAACCTGCCCCTATCCTCGGCCCATAAGCTCTATAAGCTCAACTGGCTATGTCTCATTGTTGAAGATGCTTTCTGGCACATGGTCCAGCCCCTCTTTCTCTTCCTCTTCCTTATTAAAAAGTAATCCACCTCAAATATATTCTCAATCGATACCCTGTGTTAACAGAGTGCTTGCTTTCCCATCTCAGCCTGTGCTTCAGTGATTAATATGGCAGTTGCCCGCCCCAGTCCCTGGACTCACCGGTCAATATGTCATTACGTCCTCATTGTGGTTTACGCCGGCGATGGGCTCGGACACCGGGACAGTGGAGCTGATCTCACTGAGCCTCACGAAGGGAGGACGTAAACTTCTTTGTGACTTGATGAATTTGGCTAACTGTCGTAATGAGCCATGTTTCTGAGGTGTTTGATGAGAGGAAGCTTGGCTGAACCATGGCTACCTGAGTTATAGCACAATTTAGAGTTCTAGCCCCAGGGGGACTCATTTTCAGAGCGAATAAACACAATAAAATCAATGAGGGATTTGCGTGCGCTCTCCGTCTGGAGGCGGTGGGAGTGTGTTGGGGTGAAGGAGGGTGAAGAAGGGTGAAGAAGCGAACAGGTTGATGGGTTTATGAGTGTGTTCATGAGTTCTGTCTCTTTGTCTCATCTCTCGCAGGTTTTCCCAACGAGCCGGCAGCCGACATCGCCCTGAAGACTGTGAGGGACTGGCTGAGTGAGAACAAGGATGAGGTAAGAGCTGTTTGGGTCTGGTTTTAAGCGCTGCTTCGTTGATTATGCAGCTGGAACTGAGCAGTTCTTGAATTTCATGAACTGAAATATTGGATTGGGGTTGTTTTATTGAGCTGTTGTATCTAGGTTTAAAACTGAAGCTGGTGTTTTTAAGAAGGTATTTGGTTTCTTGGTGGAGCAGCTCTGGGGCCATGAGGGCCTGGGTGTGAGCTTTACCTGAGGTCACTGTGTGTGTGTGGATCAGCCTGTTCTCCCTGCTTTGGTCCCCAGATACTGGGGTTAGGTTGTGCATCCCATGCGTTGCCCCAAGCTCAGGTGTAATGGGAGGAATGTGTCTCGTACGTTCTGTGAGTGATCTACTGCTTGGTCCATACACTACTCTACTGGACTCTACTCAAGTCTTTTGCTCTTCCACCAGGTGAATCAGGTCCTGGTTCTGGTTCTGGAAGTGAGTTCTTGTTTAGTGGCTGTTCTCTCGTGGTTCAGAGCGAGTTGAGTAGGGACTAAACCGTGGCGTGTAAACCTTGCAGAGCGCTGATCGTCCAGAGAGAGTCGTCACTCTACGCCACGCAACGCAGACGACCAGCACCAACTCTCCATCTGTAAAATCTCCAGCTGCAGCAGAGATCACGTTTGTTTTTATCCGACTCACGACGGCAGCTCGTAAAATGACGCCGTGGTCTTTTGAAGAGGTTCAAACGCTCCTTGGATCGGTGGCCGACGAAAGAATCCAGCGAGAGCTGGACGCTGCAACAAGGAAGGAACAAACTCTACTGATCTGTCTGAACTGATGACGGAGCTGTGTTCAGTCCCAAACAACAACAACACGCCGATACACCATGAGTAAACACCGCTTAATGTTACCACCGCCGTTGTTGTGGTTTCCAAAGCCCACTGTTCCCCTTAGAGACATGGTTTGAGACGACACTGGGTACATTTTTGGTGAGGGATTTATAAAAGAATAGTAACTAGGTACCAAGTTAGTAGAGCTGAATAAAATAGAGTAGAGTAGGTACCTAACAATGGAACCGTACCAAAATGTGGCATTGCAATATTAAGCCTCTGAACTTCACCTTTAAGACTGTAGATAGTCTAAACTTTTTGTAGCTGGCTGCCATTACACTTTGACTTGGCATTATAGATTTTAATGTCCACACTGAGCTTGAGATTAATGTTTAGGAACCCGCCGTCCGATAGATGAGAGTACATCGGGGTTTTAAATAAAAGCTGCGGAAACTGTGACATTCGTGTCTTGCACTTCTCTCTCCTGGTCCTTTTAGGGAAATTAGACCGACATTAGATTATGTAATAATGTCATTGCCAAAGACATAACTTTTTACTTCTACACTGTTGAAAAGAATTAGGCCCTTAATGCTTTATATAATAGTGCGTTTGGCAAAGGAGCGTCAGGCCTTCAATAGCCCACTGTAACTAAGGTCACGCTCGAATGATCTGCGCGAGAGCTCATCTGGCTTTCATCAAACGAAGTCTCAAATGAGTTGCGTTCATACTGTTGCGATCATTAAGGCCGAAGTGAAAGCCCGCGACTCGTGAGAAGGCCAAACGTGAGGATTAATTATCCGACCTGTAAGGCAGCGGGAGGAAGCTGTGGGCTCCTGACAGACTTGTGCCTTCCCCACAGCAGCCCCCAGCACCTGCCTGCATTACTTCACTGTTATTGGCTCCCTCTCTTTTTTATTTTTTCTTGGGTTCTCCTGACTGTGGTGGAATTGATCTGGGCTCTAGTTTACGTCCTGTCACTCAGCTTCTCAAGAAGCGAGAGGAGGCAGAGGGAGAGGAAGAATGAGGCGCTGTGGGTTGATAGAAACTGGAGGCCGGCTGAAAGAAATGGGTCTTTGGGAAAGAAATGAGGTTTTTTTGGAGGGTGTGTGTGTGTATGTGTGTGTGTGTGTATGTTTGAAGGAGGGAGGGGTGTGGGTGGAAAGAGTTTGTGTAGGATTGCATCAGCAGAAGTCGTCTTTTCACAGAGACAGAGACAGAGAGAGAGACTTGGAGAGATAGAGATAGAGACAGAGTTTGCTGTATCTGGAAATCTGTCAGATGCTGAGACAGAGTGTAATGCTTTGGCTGTGGAGAGTAAGATTTGAGCCAGAGCTATAAGCATCATCACTCACTGACTCTCCTCATATCTTAATAACCACCCTGATATCTCAAAGTGAAGCAGCTGCTCTTAAAAGCACTCAGATAACAGTGCATTAACAACAGGACGGAGGAACACCACTGAATTGTTTTTTGTTTTTTTTTCTTTACTTTGCTTTGACTTAAAGGTGAATTAATCCAAAACATTAGGGATAGTTTCCGGTCGTTTGCATGGTAGAAAATGGTCTGGTGTTTGTGAGCAGCCCTGGCTCAGTAAATAGGAAAGAAACTAATTATCTGTACCCAAAACGGCTTTCTCTCTGTGCATCGATGGCTCAGTGACAGCAGGGAAACAGCATCTGGAGGCGTCTGGACGGTGGAGAGACTCCAAATGTTGAAAAGCATGAACACAGCTGAGGATGTTGCTCTATTCCTGCTTCATATGTACTGACTTAACTTTGGCTGTTTAGATGGAACAGACCTCTAACTGCATGAAAGTAAACACAGAGGGAAAGTGCTACAAAACTAAACAGCTCGAGTTACACATGAGTTTCTGTGGGAATTCAAACAGTGAATAAACATAGACCAGTTATGTCTTTGCGGCCTCTTGTTTTATACATTCTTCACTGTTTGCTTTTTTATCTTCATATTTTTATTGTTTATTTACTTACTTCCATTTACTTTATACATAATATATTTCTCTGTTTGGAGGAGTTCTTTTTTAACTCCTACCCTCCTCCAAATGTCACATAGTGCAGTGTCTGAAGTGCTGAGCCCAGTGTAGGAATGAGTCTCTATTGCCTCTGTTACAGATGATCAGTGGAGCATCACAGTGGTTTTTCAGCTGTAATTTTAAGGTAAATTTAGGACACAGTGTCTCTTTAACTAAAACCACACAGACACTTCCTTACGAACACAAAGAAGAAACGCAGACGCAGTGATGTGAACCGTGGGAGTGTTACACAACACACTGCTGTTTCTATTCTTTTAGAACTGTGATTATTGATGGTTTAGTTTAAGGTTAGGGTTAGATTTAAGTCTAAAAACCCGAGCCTCCATTTTGCTTTCGGTTAAAGCCCCATGGCGTGATGTCAGCAGGTCCTCAGGGAGCATTTATAGACAATGTGAAACAGCCGTGAGACTCTGTCTGTACCAGAGCGCACACACACACACACACACACACACACACACACACACACCTGGAGTGGTGGGCAGCGTACAGCACCCGAGGGGAGCAGAGCAGTGCCAGGAGAGCAGAACGCCTTTATATTTGAATCATATGCATTCATCTTTTGCGCAGGCACACGCGAGTGTATCGCTTTGAGACAGTGTTCAGGTGCGTTGTGTTGGGATGCCTCGTGAGAGCATTGCTTCGGGATGCTATGTGAGTGTGTTGTTCTGGGACGCTGTGTGTGTATTTCTCTGGGAAGACATGCAAGTGTATTGTTTTGGGGCCAGGGACAAATCCCTGCCTTTAGACTTTTTTTTTCAAACATCACAAGAACCAGCAGAAATTTACGCTGACTCTTGAAAAGTTTCCGAGGGCCAAACGGGGGCTTAACACCAAATTTTTGCCCCTCCCCACTCTCTCATCCTTCACCCTTAAACAGACAAACTGATATCGACTATTAATCTGGGTATTGCACAGTAACATGCAACTAACATGACATTCAAATAAACTTCGTCACTTTTAACTCAACTGTTCAACACAGTCTTTTGGGGGTGTTATAAAATGAAAAGTTTATTAATCACATTCTCTGAGGATCTCACCTTGTCTCATGTTCTTCTGCATCAGAAAATGAAGAGGTGACTGCTCTTTCATCCTCAGGGACTGAGACTGACTCTGGAGCTAAAGCTGTGGGCTGAGGCTAACTTCACTGGGTTGTGTCTGTCTGTCAGACTGAATAATGACTGAATTAAACTGCTGTGATTTCAGGCCTGAACTCGTCTTTTTTTCTAGAGACTGTGAATGTAGATTGTTCTCTCTAGCTTTTATTATTACAGCAGAGTTTGGGACATTTTAACTCACCTGTTTTCTGAGAAATGGGTCAGAAGATACCTTCCCTTGTCTTGTTTCCTCCTCCTCTCTCTCTCTCTCTCTCTCTCTCTCTCTCTCTCTTTCTCTCTCTCTCTCTCTCTCTCTCTCTCTCTCTCTCTCTCTCTCTTTCTTTTTCTCTTTCTTGCTCCTTCTCTTTCTCTTTCTCTCTCTCTCTCTCTCTCTCTCTCTCTGATGTTTTTAGCCAGGTCTGTACAGTTAGCAACTCCCAAGTCAACACAAATTATGTAACAGATTTGCGAAGGAGGGTCGAACAGCTTTTGCCTTTGAGGTGGGGGTGGGGTGTGGAGGAATGGTATAGTGGTAGGAGGGAGAAATTAAAGAACAAATCATGCAGATAAACCACATTTTTTTCATGAAATACAGTCTGCTGCCATGTTTTTCTGAAGTAACAGAGATGCATTACTGATGCTGATGGGGGCCCTGGGTAGGCACATCCACCATTAGCCACTGTCTGATGCCCCTGGGGCTGAGGCAGGGCTAAGCAGCTGCTGGTGATGATCTTTCAAACAGGTTTAGTTCTGAATTTACTTAAATATAATTGAACAAAAGTCACACGGTTATAGCCAATCACAAGTCAAGTACACACTATAAAGCACTCGCATTCATCCAGAATGTAGTAGATGGTGCTCCATCACTCTAGAGCAGGGTTCCTGAACCTACAGCCTGTGGACCATGAAACACATGCTCGAGGCCCACGGGCCCAGACTGCCGGAGCTTGGCACTTACAGGTAGAAGCAGAGAAGAAGTAGGATGCCACAGGGATGAAATGACCAGTGCTCTGCGCTTCTAGGGTTTCATCTCAGATTCATGAGTTTCATCTTACATTTTTAATAGTTTAATATCGTACACAGTTTTGTTTCTGTGATTGAACTGCAATGGGCATATTTTTAAGTGAGATTTCAGTGTCAGTTGAGAGAAATAGAAGACAATAACTATCAACAACTATTAACAAAAAAAAAGTATTTTGCATGAATGTGGGTCCTGAGGTGGAAAATGTTGAGGACCCCTGCTCTAAAGGACACTGATCCACTACTATACAGTAGAACCAATGCTTATAACACTCTGGATAACTGCTTCTACTGTGGTGAAACTGCTCTGGTCTCCCCTAACATTTCATACTTTTCTATGGAGGTTACTCTCACACTGGTGTGTGTGTGTGTGTGTGTGTGTGTGTATGTGTGTGTGTGTGTGTGTGTGTGTGTGTGTGTGTGTCTGTGTGTTTGTGTGTGTCTGTGTATGTGTGTGTGTGTGTGTGTGTGTGTGTGTGTGTGTGTGTGTGTGTCTGTGTGGTTGTGTGTTTCTGTGTGTGTGTGTGTGTTTGTGTGTGTCTGTGTGTTTGTGTGTGTTTGTGTGTGTCTGTGTGTCTGTGTGTGTGTGTGTGTGTGTGTGTGTGTGTGTGTGTGTGTGTGTGTATACACTGGGTGCACCTTAAAGAAGCTGAGTTCACTCAAGTGGGCGATGCATTTAAGCACTGTGCCGTTTCTTGGCCACGGACACAATCAGGTTAAAGGAATTAAACACATCTGTAACCAACATCAGCAGGAATCCAAGCGTCACTTCCTGTGAAATAAAGGAACACAATATCCCCTTTTGTCATCTCGGGAATTTAAAAAGCTCAGGTCTTAATCAGATCTCAGTGCAGATACCTGACCACCTCGTGTACGAGAGCTTAGTAAACATTTACAGAGCTGGAGAATTTATTGGAGAGCTTGAAGGAGGAGAGGATTCCTGCTGGATCTCTGAGGGAGGGTTTAGTATTCCTCTCACCACACTTCTTTCATGGAGAGATATTATGTGTCCCAGCTCACTGGGGCTGATCCGAAAGTAAAAACCTTGGCCTTGCTGTTCGCTCTAACCCTCTCCACTATCAAGTGGCTTGTATTTGGTTCTGGTTCGAATTAATGGCCTGAGACACAGGGTTTTAAACCACGTATTTTTAGTTATTTGAATTACTATGAGGTGGTCCAAATGTTTACCACCGAGGCCCTGTCCACGCTATAAGGCTCGCAAATACATCTCAGTCCATGGAAGAAACCACCTTAAATGATTCAGAAGATTGATTTGATTTGTTATTTTTCATATTTGCAGATTTGGAGGCAGATATTACATTCTGGTGCTTATCTAGACACTTCTGTCTGTGTGTGTTTAAATGCATATTATCTCAGTTTTGTTATTTGGAATTACTTATTCATACATTCATTCATTGTTTATTCAGTCAGTAGGTGCTTCATGAGTATTAAGCTGTGTCCTAAACAATGCGACCAAACTAGTGTGCCACCATTAGGACTGCTTTCATTACTGCAGTGAGGAAAAAGAACAGGATAATGATGACGAAGAAGATGATGATGATGATTGTGATGATGACGAAGATGATGGAGAAGGTTCCAAAGGAGAATAATAGGAAGACAATAAGAACCACTAACCTTCCTGCGCCAACCCCACCACCACTCCATCCTTTAGGCCCCAGCAGCCCCCAGTGTCAGTGTGTGATTCTGCAGCTGCTGAAGATACTGCTTTTGTGAAGAACAACACAAGCCAAACAACTCAAATAGAATCGCGGAGTGTTCCACCAACGCAGCGCTGCAACGCCCCACGCTGACCGTGATTGATGACTGTGTTTAACCTTCACAAATCCAGCAGTGTGTTCTCTGTGATTAAAGCGGGGGAGAGAAGGGGTTTCTCTGATGGATTTGATTAGGGCGATGGTGATATCTCAACAGCCACACTCTCAGCGCTGAGGCGGCCCACGGGAGTACACGTGCGATACGTCATTTTTGCAAAAAAGAGACATCACCAGAAGTGATTATGGAAATGATTATGTGACTTCCTTATAATATCATCTCTTTATGAATTAGTTTAAGCTCTGGAGAGCAGGTCACTCACATGGGGGCAGCCATCATCTGCTGCTTCTAGGGGTCCCACTAACGGCTGCTTCCTTACGTGAAGGAGAATCAGTGGAGTCAATGACTGACCGCTATTTTAAGGTAACGGTAGCTTTCGGTCACTAGTGAAGGGGAGCTAGATGATATTTTACCAGCAAAGGCCACACTAGAGCACCAGAATCTACGCCTGTACAAATATAATGCATTATACATGCCCTGACTGAAAAAGGAAAAAACACACAGAGCAAAGGCACAGGTTAAATGTAGCGCACCATTTGAGGTGGAACGGGAAATCTGAATTAGAAGCTAACGTCATCGTTGTGTGTCCTCATGCTCATGGTTTGTGTCAGTCCCAGTCCGCCATCATGCCACAGAGCAGCAGAGCTCAATGAGGAAAAGAAACATGGTGTCAGGGTCCTGTTAGAGGCTTTGAGCAGCATGTACTGTTCTCTGTGTCCGAAAAAAAAAGTCCACATCTGATTTTACACATATGTGGCCCCCAGGGAACGGGTGAAAAGTCAGTTCTTGAAGGTGATGCTGGGAGCAGGAGAAATGGCCAGAATAAGGATTCTGAGACACTTTGACGAGAGCCATACTCTGTTGGTCATAATGTTTTGGTCAGAGCTTTTTCTCCCTTCTCTCCCCCTTCTCTTTGTCTCTTTCCGTACATCTCCCTCCCTCACTGGCTCCACCTCTCCCACTCTCCTTCCCCTCTCCTCTACTTTGATGAATAACTGTGTGCAGTAAACTGACAGAAGTAGGAACACTGTCCTGACAACGGTCTCAAAATCACCTTCTCCCAGTGCCTTTATACTGGATACTGGAACACTGCTGTCTGAATTTGATTGCGTTCAGTCATTGGAGAGGTAGTGATCATTATTTTTCATGTTTGTATTGTTCCAGCTGTTTATTTCCATACAGTACTCTGCACATGCTTGAGGTCCCTGAAAAATTAGATGTTAAAAAGCTGTTTATCGGAGCAGTAAAAGTATTAAAGCAAACAAACACCCTAATATCCGAATAAAGCCAATTCCATTATTGTGTGTGTGTGTGTGTGTGTGTGTGTGTGTGTGTGTGTGTGTGTGTGTGTGTTGGTTTAACCCTTTCCACATCTCTCCTGGTGACAGTGTTATTTGAGGTGATCGGCCAGTGCCTAGTGTCAGAGGATAATAAATACTCCATTGTGTTAAATGAAGTGTGCTGTAGATTTAACAAATCCATACGATCAGGAGAAACATCTGGAAACACACTCACAGCACAGACACTAATGATTAGAACAATCCTCTTACTTTCACTATATTTGTTTTATTATTTATTGTAATCATAATAATGTAATACAAGCACTGCACTTATTGAGAAGATCAGCTATTTTAAATAATAATAATAACCTTATAGGTGCCTAAGACTTTTCCACACCACTGTATATTTAATGGCTGGGGGCACATTAAGGCACAGTATCTCCACTCTCCGCAGTCAGCACAACGTCACTGGAAATAATTTGCCCGGCCTCATAATATGCACATTATTGTTCAATGATAGATTACGAAATGGTCACAATAACAAGCTCAGTTTTTCTTCCCCCAAAACTGTATATCAGTTCTGCAGTCTGTTCCAGATCTGTCCAGCAAACATGGCCTCGATTAGCTGTGTGTTTATCTCCTGCTCCAGTTCCGGCCGCTCGCGGATTTACAGAGCCGCACAAAAGGCCCGAAAGCCCGCCGTGAAATTCCTCCTGAAAAGCCGTTCTGTGGCTCGCTCGCTCCGGCCTCTGTCCGCGTGAGAAGCTCCAGTTCTGTCAACATCTCTCACATCGTGGTCGGATCAAAGCCGAGCCGTCATGCTTTCACCACAATTACAGCTCCGGACAACATGGCGTTCCACATCCCTCATGTGTGTTAAACTTCAGGGCGTTATCCATGTGACCAGACGCGGAAAAAAACATGGGCTTAATATGGAGTACTGATGCAGACACAATGCACCGGTTCAGATGGATATGGATCACTACGATCGTTCTGGTCACAGAAGGTGACACTAACAGAACCAGTTCTAATCATGACTGATGTAGTGGGTGATGTTAAAGCAACACTAAGTGGTATTTTTATTGTGAAATTACAGCGTCAGCATCATTGTGATGCTCCTCTGAGCTGTAAAAGGGAGAATAGAGCCTCTGCCACTGCTACTCCGGGCTCAGCACTGCAGAAACTGTGCTATGTAAATCCGGGAGGATAATGTATATGTGTGTGCAGAATAGTGTGTGAAACTTTCCATAGGTTTGTGTGTGTGTGTGTGTGTGTGTGTGTGTGTGTGTGTGTGAGGGACTGAGTGAATTCCAATTCAATTTGATAAACGAACTTGAACATGGTGTCATTTTCATGTGGTTTTATTTAATTCAACGGGATTAAAACTGAATATTTTTGGAGCTGCAGTGTCTTGCAGTTTCTTGAATCTCTCAAAGAGTGTCGTCTCACAATCATCAGTCGCTGCATTTAAACAGCTACTTGTGCCATGGTTTATTCTTCTTTGCCGGCTGCGGTTGTCTCCTCTCTTGATCCCCACCTTGGACTTGAATGCACTGAGCTATGGATGGTGAGCAACACAAGGCTAATAACAACAAAAGCATTTTATTTGAAATTGCTACATGTAACATTTAAGTTGCACATATTTAGTGTTGTATGCAGACATTCACATGGTACTTTACAGATATTAAGTTGCTCGTGTGAAAAATCATTACTCAAAACAGTTCTGAAGGCAGTGCTGCCTTTGAGGCAGACAGAACTTAAATGATTACCAGCTGACAAGCATGGATGAAAGCTTGGGGGTGGGGTGGGGAGTCTAGACAGTCATTGGCTGCTGAAGTTAAGCACCGCCCTCCCAGACCATTATGCACACCCTGCTATGTACGCGAGATCATGCCAATCTTAGCCAGACTGGAAAATGGCCGACCGGCAGACACAGGTATACCATATCAACTATTTTTAATGATTATGTCTTTTAGTAACGCACAGTTCCTCATAGAGGCTTAAGAGTCAGACGACTAACTGGTTAATCTAGGGTGTGCAGAACAGATGGGCAGTGCTTAACTACAGCAGCCAATGGCTGTCTAGAACCACCCCCCCCCACCCCCAAAAGCGAGAAACGTCTGGAGTCAACACTAAGACTGAGAGAAGCGCAACTGAGAAAAGGCATTCCCACCTTGTGCCCAGTGATTCCAGGTAGGCTCCAGACCCACCGCGACCCTGAACTGGATAAGGGTTACAGATAATGGATTCTATTTACAAACCTGTTTTATAACTTGCAGAATGTCATTTATTGGTTATGGATTCTGTTTTTTGCTTCTTAGAACTTTAGAAGTTATTTTGATGCCACAAATTTCACTCCTTGATGAAATTGTGAAGCACTTTAAGGGTTTAGAACAGGACTCTAGAAGAGGAACTATCATCATCATTATATAGTGGTGTGTGTGAGTAAGAAGCGACTGTATCATTTAAGGTGGAGCGGTGTGTGTGAATAAGAAGTGACTGTATCTTTTAAGGTGGAGCAGTGTGTGTGAGTAAGAAGCGACTGTATCTTTTAAGGTGGAGAGTTGTGTGTGAGTAAGAAGCGACTGTATCTTTTAAGGTGGAGAGTTGTGTGTGAGTAAGAAGCGACTGTATCTTTTAAGGTGGAGCAGTGTGTGTGAGTAAGAAGCGACTGTATCTTTTAAGGTGGAGTGGTGTGTGTGAGTAAGAAGGGACTATCTTTTAAGGTGGAGCGGTGTGTGTGAGTAAGAAGTCACTGTATCTTATTGGTGTCTGAAGTGTAAATTGTCTGTAAGTGTTTATTCACTGTCTTAATTCACCACAGAAACTTGTGTAATTCGAGCTGTTTAGTTTTGTAGCATTTTCGCTCTGTATTTACTTTCATACAGTTAGTGCTCTCCTGAATTTAGAGTTCCACCAACATCATTATGAAGTAAACATCATCATCTGTTTTCATGATTTTAAAAGTTCACAGTCTCTCCACCATCAAAACGCCTCCAGATATTGAGAGAGAGAGAGTTCAGAGCCAGTTAAACAAAGACAGTTTGTTTCCCATTTACGGAGCCAGGGATGTGTAAAAATGCCAGAACTTTTTCCAGTGCAAACAGAACAGAGAGCAGCAAATGTTGAGCCAACATTCTCTGAATTTTGTTTTGAAACATTTATTAGATTTAAATAGTCATTTTAATTGTTGACCTTCTGAGAATATGCAGATTAGCAGCATGAAAATACTACTGCTGACTGTATCTTCTGGCTGATGTCACATCTGTGGCACCTCATCCAGACCCACACGCTCCTCCAGCCACCACTTTTTGTTTATTTTCCCATTTTCCAAACTAATTTGGCCTAATGTGGCCACGCAGCGGTGTAATCAGCGCTGGAGAAATGCACTGTGACACTTTATTTGGCCGGTGTGGATGCACTGTGGCGTCGGTGGGCCGGTTTAATAAAGCACTGGGCCCAGAATCTCAGCATTCCTGACGCGGCTCTGACACAGTAAACAGATCAAAAGGCTTCTATAATGAAATCTCATCTCTGCACACAACTCCACGCCAGGAAAATCTCGCCTCCCGTAAAGTTTGCCGCTTTATCCAGCGTGTTGCATCCGGCCAGGATTCTAGGATGCTTTCTTTGTTGGGTTTTGTTTAGATTTTTCTTTCCTCCTTTTATTTACATTTGTTTATTCCATGCCATCTGTCATCTAAGACGTGTAGATAACAAATGCCAGCTCGAGCAGGAGCTCGGGAAGAAAACACAGTCAATCTTAGCCCGAGAGTGAGCGGCTAATAGAAATTCGGTTTGCCATTGGATCTGTAAATGTTATTTTGGGGCTATGGCAGGTAAGGCTATGTTATGTGACATGAGGAGGCAGTCATTGTCGTTTACAGGAGGAAGATGAATGCTGCTGACGTTACTGCGATGTTATACATTAAGACAGAAGCCAAACAGAAACTGAATGAGGGCTAAAATTATGCCACTGGAAAAACATGTACTTCGCTCGCAGGTATTTTCAGAAAAACCCCCTTCACTGAAACACACCACCACCTTCAGCTCACCTGAACACACAGGTCACTCTGCATACTTTATTAACCCCTTCCCCCCTGTTCCTCAGTGCTCAGGACCCCCACAGAGCAGGTGTGATGTGGTGGTGGATCATTCTCAGCGCTGCAGTGACACTGACGTGGTGGTGGTGTGTTAGCGTGTGTTGTGCTGGTGTAGAGTGGATCAGACACAGCAGTGCTGCTGGAGTTTTTAAACCCTGTGTCCACTCTCTGTCCACTCTGTGAGACACTCCTCCCTCGTTGGTCCACCTTGTAGATGTAGAGTCAGAGACAGTAGCTCATCTGTCGCTGCACAGTGTGTGTCGCTCGTCCTCTAGTCCTTCTTCAGTGACACGGGACGCTGCCCACGTTTGCCCAATATAAATGTCATTAGCAGCACGAACATGAATTGTGACATCATACTTTACTCAAAATATGAACAAGTATGATTTGTTCGTGATTTGTCCAAATGTAGAAACTGGTATCGGCTATAGCTGACTCTGGAGAACACAGAGAATTGTGGATATCTTCACCCTCTCATACGGGAGCTGAACCTTTATTACCAGAGCTCTTGCGCAGACTCTCAGACCCAGGTGACAGTCTGGATCTGTTATGAAATGTGTTCACACACTTAGGGCCACTGTAGGCCGGTGTGTTCAGTCCAGCACTGAGGGCTGTGGTCAGTGTCTCTGCACAGTTCTGTCAGAAAGCACCAGCAGCTCAGACACAGATACAATAAACCGATTGGCCGGTGATCGCTATGCAGTCTCTCAGGACAATGATGATTGGTTGCTGAGTTATTGAAGGGGTGGATGGCAGATACAATAATGTCACTCTTTCACCATTTAGTGTGGAGATACCATCAGCAACACACGGTCCAGTCCAGTCGTCCGTATAAACCTCAGTCAGAACAGAAAGACCTCAACAGGGTCGTGTGATATGATGTTTTAGTACAACAGTGTTGTTTTAAATCTGGAACACTGTGAATGCATGTAAGTTCCCCATCTTACAAGCCACAGATGGCTGCTGACCACAGAGTTGTTGTAAAACACAGGGTCACACAGAGCTAGAGCCTAGGGTATGAAAACAGACTCTGATCTGCACAGAGCTGTCCCTTTCAGCACTGAGACTGCTTCTGTGTTTGAAGAAGGACTCTTATTCTGTCAGGTTTGGGAGGTCACGTCTCCTTATTCATCTGATATGAGAGCAAGGGAGGAGCCATCTTTGTTTATTTTACCTGCAGTAATAATGAACACACACACACTTATCTGCTTCATACTTGTATTTTTGGTAATGCTTCATAATACAGCTGCTGTTTTATGTTGTACATTCCCTGTATTTAGAGTGTAACATGTCATGTCTTAAAGTGTAGTTTTCTGGTACGTACGGTGTACATAGGAATCTGCTTGGGTTTTCTCCGGGTGACTGTCTGTGAGGAGTGTGGTGTGTTCTCCCTGTGTCTGCGTGGGTTTCCTCCAGGTGACTGTCTGTGAGGAGTGTGGTGTGTTCTCCCTGTGTCTGCGTGGGTTTCCTCTGGGTGCTCTGGTTTTCTCCCATGCTCCAAAAACACATGTTGGTAGGTGGATTGGTGACTCAAAAGTGTCCAGTATGTGTGAGTGTGTGTCGCCCTGTGAAGGACTGGCGCCCCCTCCAGGGTGTGTTCTTGCCTTGCACCCAGTGATTCCGCCCTCACCTGGATAAGTGTTTACAAGCAATGAATGAATAAATGAATGTGTTATCCGCCAGCTTCTTATTAGAATTTTTTTGACGACTATGCGAGACTGGATTTAGCTAAAACAGGTCTCATTCATCACTTTCTTTGTATGAAACATACAACCAGAGACTTTACATCTTTAATACACACATATGCATCTGTATTTTACAGTTATCAGAAATTCTAGCATAAAGGGTGCAGGGCAAAATATAGTGAATAACCCTTCTTCTGAAATGGATGGTGGTAGTACATAATTGGTTTCCATTTCCAACTCTACTCCACTGAGAAGGTGGCGGCAAGATACTGTAACATTGCTGTAAGGATTTGATGGATTTGAGCCGTGAGGTCAGTTGCTGGTGTTGGTGTTTAGTTTTGGATCACAGACACCACTCCAACTCATCCCAGAAGAACTAGGTGGACCTCCGTCTCTCCAGAGAGCACAGTTCAACTGCTTCACAGCCCAGTGTTGGGGGCGTTATAGTATATTTCAAGCCTTTGCTTGGCATTGGACATGTTAAGCTCATGTGCACCTGCTTCAGAGTTCCATGTCCTGTTTTAATCTTTGGAGCTTATTTGAACATCTGTGGAGGGATCTGGGTCCTCTGAGCAATGTTCCCTGATAACAGTCTTTACAAAATAGGTTTCCTGTTTCTGAATCCCTGATAAAGACCACAGTACCTCACCTATGATGTTCACACATACACACACACACACACACACACACACACACACACACACACACGAGACTTGCTGCATGTCACATTGATGAAGGAGCTGGAGGAGCTGGTGCTGGATGATTCTTCTGTTGGGGTTTCCATCAGGAAAAGTGCTGACATGACATTTTTAACCCCATCTACAGTCTCTCTCTCTCTCTCTCTCTCTCTCACACACACACACACACACACACACACACACACACACACACACAGTTACTCACATGACCATGATCTGTCACAACAGAGGTCATTGCTTTGTTTCCCCACACAAATAAAATACAAATAAATCCACCAAGTGAATCATATATTTACAGAAACACGCTCTTTATTTGATTAACGGTGTTTATACTTAATCATTAGCAGTTGTTTATCAATTACACAACAGTTTTGATCAGTCAAGGTTTTAAATTAAAATACTCCATTAAAACTTGCATGAATTAGGTCCATTTGTTTTGACGGCTCCATTTGTCTTTATACTCTTCTGGTCTGCACTTGGCATTGGGCGTGTTGACTTTAGATTTGCATTTTGACGTTTGGAAGCATTTTAATAACTTAAAAAGTAAAGAGCCTTGTTGCTATCTCACTTTTAATTTACCCTCGTACCTGATTTGAATGTTGCTGTGTCACTGAGGCCCTGGCCCCTCAGAAGCGCTGTGGTTTGGCTCGTGAAGAACAAATATTTGGCCCCTGTTCTATGGCTCAACTCCAGAGAAGCCATTTTGATTTCAGAAAAACACTGAACATGGACTGACTGCTAAAACCCTGCAGAAAGGTCTCAATAAATCCACTGTTCTGGGCGTAGCCCACCTCACCATCAGGAGATGAGCCCTGGGGGTATTGTACAAAACAATTGTTTTCTCAATTTGGCCAATTATTTTATGCCCAAAATCAACTCTGTCCAATAGGAACAGAGCTGAGGAAAATCTACTGGCATTTCTGCTGTTATTTCTGTTATTTATTTATTTATTTTTTATTTGTTTATTTTTTTACATTCAGAAGCTCTGTCTTTTACATATTACATACAATTTGCATATTCAGATATATTTGCATTGTTAATGGGGAGGTTTGGAGATGTTCCTATTGCATTTATAATTGGTTTATAAGCATGAAAATATATATTAAATATTTAACAATTTATTCAACACATATAATGTTTTATGGATTAAAGGGTAAATACTGTTCTCTGGTTTGTTTATGTTCAGAAGCTCTGCATCTTTTAAAGTGGAATGGTGTGTTTGAGGAGAAAAATGACTGTACGCGGCTGAAATGTAACTCATCTGTAAGTGTTTGAAACCCCACAGAAACTCATTTGTAACTCGAGTTGTTTAGTTTTGTAGCACTTTCGGTTTGCGTTTACTTTCATGCAGTCAGTGATATCTCCCAAATTTGGCCTCAGTTCCACGGTCAATAATCCAAAACAACAAAAAGTCAATATTACAAATAGGTTAGAGTCTAAAGTTTCCTTGAGCTCAGACACTTTCAGATGAAGGCCAGTACTGATGCCTAGAAGGACAATAGAAAACATCAGTGCAATAACAAACAATACCTATGTGTTCTCTTTAAGAAAGAAGACTAAGGGACAATAAGTTTCAACCAATACTTTTGTAGTCCAAAAAGAGACGGGTCTTGGGTCTGTGTTTGAAGACGGAGACTCTATCTGAATAGTGAGGGCCAGCGGGAGTTCATTCCACCATCTGAGTCCAGGACAGATTTTCCATGTGTTTTGAAGGATCGGTTGTAGAGACCCGATGGTTCAGAGAGGAGGACCTGCCAATATTAAATTGCAATACTCAAGTCTTAAGATCACAACATGCTGCCTCCAGTGTCCTCATTCTTGAAGTGGCATGGTCTTTGGTGCAGTGGCAGATGTAGGTTTTAATCACTACAAAGAAATCAAAATCTGAAAAAAACATTATCTGTATTTATCTTTATTCAAATATCTCTGAATCCCCAGTCAAACCATTATTGAACGGTGGTGAAATATTTGAAAAATGTATTTGACACAGATCTGGCAGCAGAGCTGTAAAAAGATGCCCCCTGACCTCCTCGCCAGCAGCTATGCTAATGATGCACAGAGACCCTCCGCATTTTAAGGATATATCTCACACGCCTCCAGGAAAACACCACTTCATGCACCTCCAGCAAAGCGCCCTTCAAACCCGCTGTCAGTTCGGCTTTGTCTGATCAACTGAGAGCAGGAAAACTACAAGACGAGCTGGAGGAAAGTCTGGAAAAAGCAACTGACCCCTAAAAAATAGACCTGCAAATTAGTCTCACCCGGTTCAGGCACAAAATCACCCACAGAAATTATTTATTTTCTGGTCAGAACGGCCGTAAAATATCAGTAAAAATAACAGAGAACATATGTGCAGTTTTATCCAGAATTATCCAAGCTCTGTTGGTGTTCCTGTGTCCATATAACGTTGTTATTATTAGGTGTACAACTAAGTTATAAAGCATTTGGTGTAATGTTTATATGTCATTTAAAATTTAAACATGGTCCTGCTCTTTTGTCATTTTATACTAATTTTATGGTAAATATAAAAATGATAGTTGTCTTTCTATTCAACAAATAATAACCTAAAAACAGAGTATTAATATGCTCCGTTCATGATCACTAACATCAAAATCCCCATCTATAAATCCTCTAAACCAAAGCTCACACATATTTTGGGTACAATATTATTCCCAAGAACAATTCACTTTTAACAGAAAACTCAAGGGAAACTTTAAAGGTTCTGGACGATTTCCTTAAGAAACATTAGGTTTCAATTAAGGCTTTTTTTTCTTTAAATGACTTAATGTTAAGGGAGTTTTAAGGGCGATCTTAAGTGGCAATATCCATTGATCCAGATAGCAGAGGTCTTTGGGCCAAATCCGTCTCACTTTTGACTCAGTTACAGCACTGGAAAGCGATGCGTGGGTCGGATTTGGGCCAAATGTCATGAGCCAGGCTTCACTTGGGTTATGGTTCATATTTTGTGGGTCAGACATGGGCCAAATATTGACATCTGGCCTACTTAAGGTGGAGCTGTGGCTGAGTTACGGCAGTCAGACTCACCCTGAGTTAACACTGTTATTCCAGACCAAATGTGGGCCATAGGAGAACTGCAGATGTGCCACATTTGTTCCCTACCTGATTTTTCATTGTACTGTAGCATACAGAGCTGTGTGTGATACTGTGTACGGTGGATTTGTCTTCATAAATGACTTCCATAAATCTTCCTAAGCCCTATTGGGGCAGGATAAAATATCCAAGAGAACCAGGGGTGAATTTGTCGTACAGTAGCTCCTCTGTGATTTTATTTCCGTCAGAATCAGCCATGTCACTGTTTCTTTTTGTGTTCCGTTAATAAAATTACAGCCTAAATAATCTACTTTCTCTCAACTAACTCTGCACTCCATTGATATCATTATTCAGGTCCAAATACAGATCTCTGTAAACCTCGGGCCTATGTTTGCACGCCCCTGCAGTGGGCAATAGTAAAGAGGTGGCTGGTGTTAAATCTGTAGTCAATATTTTACACAAGGGAAACAGGACACATGGCCTGCACTATGCTGCCCCTTGTGCCAAATGCTGGCCAGAAAGAAGTGTTGTCGGTGGTTGACAGAAGATCATCAGCTCTGAGAATGCTAATGAGGCACTGATGGTGGTCAGACGGTAGTTTAATGAAGCTATTTCATTCTGTAGTGGTTTTAAAGGCATCCCGATGCAGGAGAAGTGCACAATGCTTCATTAAAAAAGTTCCCCTGAGAATCTTCCTCACTCTCAACAGGACTTTAGTCAGTTCCACCTTAAAAAAAAAAAGTCCGTCCTCCCCCTTTAGGATCTCATTCCTCATTCTGGAACACTGTTGTTGTAAGACACAATACGATGAGACCACCACTACCTTTCTTAAGCACATCTATTTTTGTATAATCCCCCGTCACTTGAGATGTTCAGTGGAAGTAATGGTCCTTAAAGAAGAGAAATGCTGACGAAGGCCTGCCTGAGGTTTATGGCTTAATCCATATTAATACAAGCAGCAGCAAAAATGGCAAAGAAAGAGAAAGCGGCTGTTACATTTTTCATAATCTCTCCATTTCTGTGCAGCAGAGATAGCGGGTGTAATTAATCCGCGTGATAAACGGCGCTGTGACAAGGCTGCCTGTGTTTTTAGAGGACACACATTTTCTCGCTATTGTTTCAGCCGTGGTTTTGCATTGTGTTCTGCGTTGTCCAGGCCATTCTCTCAGAGACAGACCAGAGCTGACCGCTCAGTGGGTTCCTGAGAATGATTTAAAAAAAAAAAAGCCTTTAAATCCCATAAATATCCTCAATTTAAAGGTGAAATTCATTTTTTTTTCATCAAAAAAATATTTTATAACATTTTGAAGATATTTCCTCATCATTTGTTGCTCCAGTCAGTGTGTGTGTGTGTGTGTGTGTGTGTGTGTGTGTGTTTGACTGATGTGGTTACAAAGTATCTGTAAATAATTAAAATCAAACAAACAATCAACTGTGCCTCGGTTCGTTGTGATAGGCTTTCTCTCTCTCTCTCAGTTCACAGAGAAAAAAGAAAGAATGAATAGACCTCTAAAAGTGGGAACGCATGAACCAAGATGAGGATGTTTCTCTGTTACTGCTCCATAGGAGAATAATATTGGCTTATTTTTGCTGTAGACTCTAAATTCAGGAGAGCGCTAACTGCATGAAAGTAAACACAGAGGGAAAGTGCTACAAAACTAAACAGCTCGAGTTACACATGAGTTTCTGTGGGAATTCAAACAGTGAATAAACACTTACAGACAATTTACACTTCAGACGCGTACAAACAACAGTCATTATTCTCCTCAAACACACCATTCCACCTTAAAAGATGCAGAGTTTCTGAACACAAACAAACCAGAGAACAGTATTTACCCACGAGGGAAGAGGTTTCCTTTAATTCAAAAATGTGTGTTGAATAAATTGTTAAATATTTAACATAAATTTTCATGCTTATAAACCGATTATAAATGCAATAGGAACATCTCCAAATCGCTTCATTAGCAACGTACATATATCTGAATATGCATACGTATGTAAATGGTATGTGGAATGTTTCCAAGCCCCGCCCCTCTGCATTTAATGAAGAGTACAGCTCTCTGAGAGTGAACACACTGACCAGAGGAGATCACACACAGCCAAAGCAAATAAAAGCCCTCACTGTAACATTCCACCTTTAGAGAACCTCTATACTTCTCTTTATTTCTGTACACACTCATTCACTCACGTTCATATTAACACGTGCTTTGCATCAAAGACAGTCCTTGTTTTTAGAAATCCTTTAATTTTTTAGGACTGTGTCACATGATGGTGGTGGACACATCCTCTCAGAGGATAAGTTAGTGTCAGTAAGAACCACAGGTCCACACGGGTTCGGCAGGTTGTGTTTTAGAGGGTGAGTGTAGAGTGTTCCTAATAAAGTGGCGGAGGCCTGTTTCTGTTGATGGGCTTCGTGTGGGAGTCTCGAGATTAGCTGCTAATTAAATGAACTCGTCTGTAATCGCACATCCGGCAAAATCATGCTGACTCCTGACGGAGGACAAAAGCGTAATCGAAATCCAATTGCTGCACTCGTTTTTCTCCTTCGTTCAGAAGAAAGAGGGGACGGGGGGAGAACGGCTCTGCAGCAGTGTTTACCTCCATTTCAGAAACAACACAATCTCTGAAGAATAGAGGAGTCATGGGGAATAATCACCTCCAGACACACACACACACACACACACACACACACACCCAAAGACACACACACACAGAAAGACACACAAACACACAAAGACACACACAAAGACACACACACATACACACACACAAATACACACACACAGAAAGACACACAAACATACAAAGACACACACACACACCCAAAGACACACACACAGGAAGACACACAAACATACAAAGACGCACACACACACACACACAAAGACACACACACAAAGACACACACACAGAAAGACACACAAACATACAAAGACACACATACACACACACACACACACACAGAAAGACACACAAACACACAAAGACACACACACATACACACACACAAAGACACACACACAGACACACACACAAATACACACACACAGAAAGACACACAAACATACAAAGACGCACACACACACACAAAGACACACACACAGAAAGACACACACACACACACACAAACACACACACACACACACACACACAAACACACATTAATTAAACAGGCATCCATTTATTTAGTGGAGACATAACCTTAACCACAACATCCACTAACTCAAATCTAACCTTAATCTTAAACTTAACCCTAATCCTAATCTCATCCATAGCTCTGACTCTAATCTAAACCTTACTCTCAACCTCACTGTAACATCGGATTAAACTTAACACTGGTGATTCAGGATATTTTTATCATTACGACACACACACACACATGCACGCACGCACGCACGCACACACACACACAGACACACACACACACACACACAAACAGCCATGAGAATCTGTGTCCTAATGGTTAAAGCAGAGGGCTTGGTGCTGAATGGTCATTGGTTTGATTCCCAGGAGCAGCAGGAAAACTGGGGGAAGCGGGAGTGAAGGAACAGCACTGTCCTCCTCCTCAATCCACAGCTGAGGGGCCCTTGAGCAAGGCACTGAACCTACAACTGCTCCCCAGGCACCGGGGATGACTGCCCCCGCTCCGGGTGTGTGTTCACAGCCCTTAGTGCACTAGTGTGTGTGTGTGTTCACTGCCAGGTGGGTTAAATGTGAAAACACATTTTGAAGTAATTTGCTCAATGACAATAATTGCACACACACACACACACACACAACTTTAATAGACGTGCAGATGAACACAGGTGGTTGTTCTCCTGTGACATGTGCTGATATTTAATTCCATCTGTTTATTCATTAAAGGTACAATCCACAGATTTGCACTGACACCTAGTGGCATCTCTTGGCTCTATCAGAGATTTGGACTGAATTTCCTAACCATTCCTGTGTGAGGGATCCACCCTCTGTCCTTTTCCCCCAATGTGGACTGGTTCGGATCCAGTTTGTGAATCTAATTTGGAATGGTTCAGTGTGTTTCCACCAAAATGAACTGAATCACAAATCAGAACACTTTGTTCTCATCTGGAACCAAAGAACACCTGGTTCCTCAGCAGGCCTAGTGACAGAGTCCGTTTACCTCAGGCTCTGGAGATGAACCCAGACACAGCGCTGGAACCCAACCTCCACAGCGCCCCCCGCTGGTGACGTTTCTTTAATTCTCGTCTAAACTGGTGGAGAAGCGAGTAGCTGGTTCACTGGAGAGGTTCCAGAACCGGCATGAACTGGTTATTTCAGAGAGAACAGAGCAGTTGGAGGCTTCAGCAGGTGACTTTCACTTTGTGGAAAGAAATGGTAAAATAGTAAATGATCACTTTCATGAACACCATGAGCTTTTTAAGGTGGAATAAATGACTGATGGCTTCTTTAAAAGAGAACAGCCCCCCTCTTCATGCAGAGGAAGGCCCCAGTCACGGCTGAATGTGTGTAATGGAATTGGCGACGTGAAATGTGGGCTTTAAGAAAAGCTGACAGGCTAATTACAGTGTTTATGTGTAATGAAACGCTGATGAACGTCTCGCACGGGAGACAGAGGAATAATTGAGTTAAGCTAAACACACCAGCGCTGCTCTGTTCTCCACTGTGTTCTGAGAGTGCTGTTCACTGTTAGCATGCTTGGCTAAGCTTATTGCTTTACATAAAGCTGCAGTAAGTCGTTTATTGTGTTCTGTTTTTTAAAATGCCTTTTACGTCCAGAGAACGATGACCAGTCCCTCAGAGCTTCTGATCTCACACTGAATGAACCTGTCCAGTCTTGTCCTGGGGGCTGAATGAAACGAAGGACAGCGCAGTGGTTCTGGAGGGTGGTGTCCAAAGATTCGGGAGGGTGTTTTCAGTAGTGCTGCATTTTCAGCAGCCTTTATGTAACACATGCTGTGACGACATGTTAAAGGAACACTAGGTATGATTTGGTACTTTGCTCCTGTGCTCCCCCTGCAGTTGCAGAGTGTAATTCAGTTTTACAGCACTCTCCTGAACCAAAGAAAGCAGGAGAGTGATGGGCATGTGGTTTCCTACCCTCTTCCAGAAGTAACAGAGTGCAGTATCTGCAGTCAGCGGCATGGTGGAGTAGCAGGTAATCACAGAGTCAAACAGTCAAACAGCTCCAGGGTCCTGGAAGGTGTGGTTTCAAGTCCCGCTCCGGGTGACTGTCTGTGAGGAGTGTGGTGTGTTCTCTCTGTGTCTGCATGGGTTTTCTCCGGGTGACTGTCTGTGAGGAGTGTGGTGTGTTCTCCCTGTGTCTGCATGGGTTTTCTCCGGGTGACTGTCTGTGAGGAGTGTGGTGTGTTGTCCCTGTGTCTGCGTGGGTTTCCTCCGGGTGACTGTCTGTGAGGAGTGTGGTGTGTTCTCCCTGTGTCTGCATGGGTTTTCTCCGGGTGACTGTCTGTGAGGAGTGTGGTGTGTTGTCCCTGTGTCTGCGTGGGTTTCCTCCGGGTGACTGTCTGTGAGGAGTGTGGTGTGTTCTGTCTGTGTCTGCGTGGGTTTCCTCCGGGTGACTGTCTCTGAGGAGTTTGGTGTGTTCTCCCTGTGTCTGCGTGGGTTTCCTCCGGGTGACTGTCTGTGAGGAGTGTGGTGTGTTCTCTCTGTGTCTGCGTGGGTTTCCTCCGGGTGACTGTCTGTGAGGAGTGTGGTGTGTTCTCTCTGTGTCTGCGTGGGTTTCCTCCGGGTGACTGTCTGTGAGGAGTGTGGTGTGTTCTCCCTGTGTCTGTGTGGGTTTCCTCCGGGTGACTGTCTGTGAGGAGTGTGGTGTGTTCTCTCTGTGTCTGCGTGGGTTTCCTCCAGGTGACTGTCTGTGAGGAGTGTGGTGTGTTCTCCCTGTGTCTGCGTGGGTTTCCTCCGGGTGACTGTCTGTGAAGAGTGTGGTGTGTTCTCTCTGTGTCTGCGTGGGTTTCCTCCGGGTGACTGTCTGTGAGGAGTGTGGTGTGTTCTCTCTGTGTCTGCGTGGGTTTCCTCCAGGTGACTGTCTGTGAGGAGTGTGGTGTGTTCTCCCTGTGTCTGCGTGGGTTTCCTCCGGGTGACTGTCTGTGAAGAGTGTGGTGTGTTCTCTCTGTGTCTGCGTGGGTTTCCTCCGGGTGACTGTCTGTGAGGAGTGTGGTGTGTTCTCTCTGTGTCTGCGTGGGTTTCCTCCGGGTGACTGTCTGTGAGGAGTGTGGTGTGTTCTCTCTGTGTCTGCGTGGGTTTCCTCCTGGTGACTGTCTTTTAGAAGTGTCGTGTGTTGTCCCTGTGTCTGTGTGGGTTTCCTCCAGGTGACTGTCTGTGAGGAGTGTGGTGTGTTCTCTCTGTGTCTGTGTGGGTTTCCTCTGGGTGACTGTCTGTGAGGAGTGTGGTGTGTTCTCCCTTTGTCTGCGTGGGTTTCCTCCGGGTGACTGTCTGTGAGGAGTGTGGTGTGTTCTCTCTGTGTCTGCGTGGGTTTCCTCCAGGTGACTGTCTGTGAGGAGTGTGGTGTGTTCTCTCTGTGTCTGCGTGGGTTTCCTCCGGGTGACTGTCTGTGAGGAGTGTGATGTGTTCTCTCTGTGTCTGCGTGGGTTTCCTCCGGGTGACTGTCTTTTAGAAGTGTGGTGTGTTGTCCCTGTGTCTGCGTGGGTTTCCTCCAGGTGACTGTCTGTGAGGAGTGTGGTGTGTTCTCTCTGTGTCTGCGTGGGTTTCCTCCAGGTGACTGTCTGTGAGGAGTGTGGTGTGTTCTCTCTGTGTCTGCGTGGGTTTCCTCCAGGTGACTGTCTGTGAGGAGTGTCGTGTGTTGTCCCTGTGTCTGCGTGGGTTTCCTCCAGGTGACTGTCTGTGAGGAGTGTGGTGTATTCTCTCTGTGTCTGTGTGGGTTTCCTCCGGGTGACTGTCTGTGAGGAGTGTGGTGTGTTCTCCCTTTGTCTGCGTGGGTTTCCTCCGGGTGACTGTCTGTGAGGAGTGTGGTGTGTTCTCTCTGTGTCTGCGTGGGTTTCCTCCAGGTGACTGTCTGTGAGGAGTGTGGTGTGTTCTCTCTGTGTCTGCGTGGGTTTCCTCCGGGTGACTGTCTGTGAGGAGTGTGGTGTGTTCTCTCTGTGTCTGTGTGGGTTTCCTCTGGGTGACTGTCTGTGAGGAGTGTGGTGTGTTCTCTCTGTGTCTGTGTGGGTTTCCTCTGGGTGACTGTCTGTGAGGAGTGTGGTGTGTTCTCTCTGAGTCTGCGTGGGTTTCCTCCAGGTGACTGTCTGTGAGGAGTGTGGTGTGTTCTCTCTGTGTCTGCCTGGGTTTCCTCTGATTTACTTCAGTTTTTAATATATCTGGATTACGACTTATTTTTAGTTTTTTTTTCTAACCTTTACATTAACAACACTTTGTTCTTAGTGCTCTTCCTGAACAATATTGACCTAAGTCATGTTACCAGGAGATGGGGATAATCACTGATTCAATCACTATATCAATAAATATTGCTGTATTAAAGCAGGGACACTCTGGAGCAGCTGCACATGAACCTAACTTCACCACACCCAATACAAAGCATTGGCTAGACGCATAAAATCCCTCCAGCATTGAGCTGTGGTGCAGTGGAACTGTTTAATTGTGATGTCGTTTGGAAAGATCTGGAGTGGGTTTGTGATTCAAAACTAACCCTCCACCACCCGCACCTGACCTCACCGGTTTTTATCTGGCTGAATCAACCCAATCCTCACAGCAATGTTCCAGCCACTACAGTAAAGTCGCCCCTGACGAGTAGAAGCTGTTAAAGAAGATAAAGACTTTACTTCTGATTAATGTCTTCAAGTTTAGAAGATGTTTTGGATGACCACACACTTTTGGCCGCAAAGAGCCTTTATCACATTTCAGAGGTCCAGTTCTCACAGGCCACACCCCCCCACACCCACACCCACACACACACCCCCACACACACCCCTACACACATCTCTGAGCAGAATCAAAACTGGCAACTAGAGCCAGGTTTTAGTAAATGGATGGTACATGTCCTGCTTTGCATATTTATTTTCTGTCCAGAATGGTTTAAGAAGCAAATGCAGACCTGGAAAAGGAAAGGGAAGGGTTGTTTATGCAGTTTTTAACTGTGTGGATGTTACGGCTAATATCCGCTGAACCAGCTTCCTCTCTGAGGAACTTCGCAGAACTATTACAGACACTGATCCTGAACAGTTACAGACGAGTAAAGCTAACCCTTACAGGCCGTAGTTATGTGCAGTGTTCACTCTGATTCTCTGAACATCTGAGCAAAGACCCACCAGCATCACCACCACTATTACACACAGTTAGAAACCAAGACCAAGACCTCACTACGGGCACTCGTCTCACACAGCCTTGTTTTATTCTGATGTAGATGCAACACAAAGAATTGAGACCAGTGATAAGAATCAGAGTGGAAATATACTGTGATTTATGTTCATAAACCAGAGGAGTGTGCTGGAACAAGTGGATCAGACACAGCAGCGCTGCAGTGACACTGACGTGGTGGTGGTGTGTTAGTGTGTGTTGTGCTGGTGTAGAGTGGATCAGACACAGCAGTGCTGCTGGAGTTTTTAAACCCTGTGTCCACTCTCTGTCCACTCTGTGAGACACTCCTCCCTCGTTGGTCCACCTTGTAGATGTAGAGTCAGAGACAGTAGCTCATCTGTCGCTGCACAGTGTGTGTCGCTCGTCCTCTAGTCCTTCATCAGTGACACAGGACGCTGTCGGCTGGATGTTTTTGGTCGGTGGACTGTTCTCGGTCCAGACACTGAGGGGGTTAAAAACTCCAGCAGCACTGCTGTGTCTGATCCACTCTACACCAGCACAACACACACTCACACACCACCACCACGTCACACCTGCTCTGTGGGGGTCCTGAGCGCTGAGGAACAGGGGGAAAGGCCGGGGGGGTGGGGGGATAAAGTATGCAGGGCAGTAGAAGGGCTAGAGTCTGTAATTATAGAACTAAATAGTGTAGATTTTATGGTCAGTGAAGCTGATTGAAACCACTTTAATCCCTTATAAGTTCAATGAATTCAGTGGAGAACACTGGCGAGTGCGGGCTGCCGCAGCTGATAACTGATAAGCTTATTTAGAAAAGACACTCCTCGAATATAGAAATCTCGTTCAGCAAAATTCACCCCGTCATCACGAGCGTCCCACTTAGAGCACTTATCTCCGGCAATTAGGAAAATTGGTTTAGCAGAGTTTGAGTCCAGGGAGAGTTGTTTTACCCGAGTGTATTTTGGTGTGTTACACCGACGCCAAATTGAAGGAAATTGTACTATTTTAACAAATTTCCCCTCCATTGCCTCCCCTGCAATTTCGCCTGCATGAGGCCTCTGCTATTACCCCGTCCAACAATAAAGCGTCAGAGCAAACGACACCAGAGGACGTGCATCTCTCCTCTCTGTGATTTCTTCCCCGGTGTTCGCTGGGTGTTTCTCTCCTGTGTTTGGGAGAAAAGTCACAGCTCATGGAACATGAAAAATGGAGGTGTCTTGATCATATTCTGGGAGAAAGAGATCAATGCTCCTCAGCGTTGGAGCACATCATTCATCCTGACCTTTAGTCTCACATTGGCCCTCTTTGACGTTTCCCCAAGATCTCTCCTCCTCTCTGGAGCTTTCAAAGGAGCGTTCGATCCGATGTGATATTGTGAAGGTGGTGGTGTTTGTGATCCCAGATCAGCTCCTGACCTGTCTTTTCAAGCCTTGCCCCTGTGCTCGGGGTGTAATCGGCAGCACTTTGCTCCCGTGCAGTTTACAGCATGTCCTCTGTGTACGTGTGATATGACGACTTCATTCTCCAGCCCCGTGTTTAAAGTAAAGACACACCCTTGTCTTTTGAAAACCCGTGGAATTCAGATGTTGCTTATTTTGGTAAAAAATTTGATTTTGATGCTTTATAAATTAATTAAAAATAAATAATACATGGCACAAGGGTGGCACGGTGGCGCAGAAGGTAGTGTCGCAGTCACACGGCTCCAGGGGCCTGGAGGTTGTGGGTTCGTTTCCCGCTCCAGGTGACTGTCTGTGAGGAGTATGGTGTGTTCTCCCCGTGTCCGCGTGGGTTTCCTCCGGGTGCTCCGGTGTCCTCCCACAGTCCAAAAACACACGTTGGTAGGTGGATTGGCGACTCAAAAGTGTCCGTAGGTGTGAGTGTGTGAGTGAATGTGTGTGTCTGTGTTGCCCTGTGAAGGACTGGCGCCCCCTCCAGGGTGTATTCCCGCCATGCGCCCAATGATTCCAGGTAGGCTCTGGACCCACCGCGACCCTGAATTGGATAAGGGTTACAGATAATGAATGAATGAATGAATGAATAATACATGGCACATATGATATTACACCTTACAAGGTCTGGGATATGCACCGATTCACTTTAAATTCCTCGTGAGTACATGCCGAATACTTTATAATGTCTTTGCTTCCCAACTCTTTGCAACTACTCACACCTGCGGCTACTGAACCTGTGTTAGGGGCAGCACAGGGGCACAACAGAGGGTGTCACTGTCACACAGCTCCAGGGGTCTGGTGTTGAGGGTCCATTTCCTGCCCTGGAGATCCTGTGTGGGTTTCCCGAGGAGATCTGGTTCCCTGAAACAGTCCAAAAACTAGTTCTGCTAGGTGGATTGGCTTGGAGTCTCTGCAGTGCAGAGGCTGGGTTCTCTCTATTCAAAGTTAGTGGAGCAGCACACTGATCTAGAAGCTGTGATTTTGAGGTAAAAATAGTAACTAGTGTTGCTTTAACATGAGTCACTATATCGGTCATGATTAGATCCGGTTCTGCTTGTGTGGCCTTTGATTCATCGGAATAGAATTGTATGGTAATAATGCTGCATGGTGCACCTAGTTAATATCTGAGGCATCACTGGGAATGGAACCAGGGAAAGCGTCGCCAAATGGTTCCAAAGCTCCTTGTGTGCCACGTGATTTCTGGTGATGCCTCAGCCATTGCACATGTTATAAATAGGTAGTATCTTTACCTTAAATTTACAGGTGAAAGCCGTTACTGTTTTCCCTGCATTTTCCAATGATGATACCACCTACAAAGCCCTTATTATTTCTACATTTATTAAATAAACTGTGTATTGTCTACATTTAAACACAGCTTTACGTTTGAAAGAGCAGGCTGTAGAGGTGTCGAATGTGAAAGTAAAGAGCATTGTGGGCTTCTACTGTAGACTTCTCTGAAGCAGGTTTTTTGTTGCTAAGTGTCAGTAATTACGCACGCTCTAATTTCAGTGAGACACTCTTCGAGAAAAGGCTGATGAAACTGTGCACCGCAGCACAATTAAAAACCTTTACGTGCATCACTGGGCCATGGACCTTTCTGTCAGCTCTGACCATGGACGAACGAGGGCCGAGCGAGGGAGGAATTAATAAACTGACCCCGTTAGGAAGGCAGGTGGTCCGAAGAAGGGTCACTACTGCCTGGAGAGAGGTCATACACTTCTCTTCAACTTCCTTTCTTTGGTTTCACCTTGGGCTCTGGCCAAAATACTCTCTCTCTCTCTCTCTCTCTCTCTCTCTCTCTCTCTCTCTCTCTCTCTCTCTCTCTCTCTTTAGGGACTTCACAAAGTCATTCCACTACTTTTCCTGAATGTCCAGCGAAGCAAATTTCAGAATTCATTTTCAAAATACACTTTTCTCTCAGGGACAACATGGTGGTGTTTTCAGTCTCACACAGGTCTCATGAGTGTGGTGTGTTCTCCCTGTGTCTGCGTGGGTTTCCTCCGGGTGACTGTCTGTGAGGAGTGTGGTGTGTTCTCCCTGTGTCTGCGTGGGTTTCACACAGCCATCCATCTGCCTGAACCAGATAAATGGCTTACAGAAGATGAATGAGTGAATGAAGGTCTTTGGTCTGGGTGATTGGTGTAGTCTGAGATGCTGTTGGACTCATTTGATGAGTTTGGAATTAGGAAGTTTCACTGAGACAGGACAACACATAACTCTGAAATGATGGAGATACCACTGCGCCACTTTTTTGATGCTCTATGCTCCAATAACAAGCTTTAAAATGAGCTATCATCTCAATACGTGTGCAAGTATATTGAGTTAAAGGACGCTGTGTTGTGAGCGAGTGAAGAACACACTAGGCACTGGACAATAACCTCAAATAACACTGGCCTGTCTCACACACACACACACACACACACACACACACACACACACACACACACACACACACACACACTCACTGGAATAATGGGACTGGAGTTATTCTAATATTAGGTAAAGCTCAGGTAAACAGCTTTTTAAATCTCATTATAGCAACAAATATCCTTTTGCACAGCACTGTACACTCAACAGTAAATAAATAAATAAACAAACATATGCATCCTCAAATTACAAAGCACAATCTCTTCCCTCCTTATTGATTTATAACAATAACAAGTCACAGAGTACGAACAAAGTGCAATCTCCTTTCTCCTGTAGCAACAGGAACATATCTTTGCTCTGGTTCCTCCATCGGGTTCAGAGGCGCAGCTCTGTGGTTTACACGGCCGTGCTACAGCTGAGAGAGCAGGGGCTCACAGTGGAGAGCTCACGCAGGGTGTGGAGTATGTGCAGTGTAAGGGCTCTGTTTCTGGGGCTCATATTACCAATACATTTATCAAACTCAGCCCAAGCCAATATCACACTGTCAGATAGGAGCATGTGGCATTCTATCACCATGAGAGAGGCCGTGACAGGACAAGTCCCTTCCTATTATTGTCTCTGAGTGTGTGTGTGTGTGTGTGTGTGTGTGTGTGTGAAGCCACATTTATAGGACTCACTATCTTCCAAATGTGCTTTGTGTACTTTCTCCCTCCACTTTATTAAAAACAGCTCAGCTCCGGACCCTTTATGAGATTGAGTTCCTTATAGATCCACTTTATAACCTGGACCATACAGCGTCTACAAAAACAGGGTCCACAGGTCCATAGCTAGGTTGCCGTTAACCAGCCACACCTGGCCTTTAGAGGGCGCTACGGCCCTGCCCTCACTGGTGAAAATATAAAGTTTTAGTTCATAATATGAACAGTTTTAACCTATTTCTGAAATGAGACTGTCACCAAACTCAGCCCAAGCCAGTGATTCTGGGAAGACTCTGGACCCACCGTGACCCTGAACTGGACAAGCGTCACAGATAATGAATGAATGAATATAAAATAGACTGATGGAAGGGAGGCTTCATTTTTATTTCACTTGTTACTGGGTGGTGTTTCCGTTGGCTGCGCTGCTGCACTGGGCGACGTTTCTAGCGCCCGGTGATTACAGAAGCTCAGCCAATCAGAAATCGTTACTGAAACTATGTACATAGCAAAATTAATTTGACCAATCAGCATTCTCCTTTATATGACATATAAAAGAGTGCTTTATCTATCGAGTTCGATACACACACACACATACACACACACACACACAGAGTCTACACACACACACACACACAGTCTATATACACACACACACAGTCTATATACACACACACACACACACACAGTCTACATACACACACACACACACAGAGTCTACACACACACACACACAGTCTACATACACACACACACACACAGTCTACACACACACACACACACAGTCTACACACAGTCTACACACACACACACAGTCTACACACACACACACAGTCTGCATACACACACATACAGTCTACACACACACACACAGTCTACACACACATACACACACACAGTCTACATAGACACACACACACAGTCTACACACACATACACACCCACATACACACAGTCTACATACACACACACACACACACACACACACTGAGGTCAGTTTTTGGAAACATTTTGCTAGTGTCTATTTAGTCTGTGTGTGTGTGAGTGTGTTTGTGTGTGTGTGTTGGTTTTCCCTCACTCACTCATGCTTACTGCAGTGTGTATCGATCTGCGCTTTGTTCTCTTGACCTCTGACTGCTATCATTTATTAAGCAGCTGGACCGAAGTGTACTGGACGCTGCATTAAAACCGATGCAGCTCCGAGCTTTTCTTACACAGACACGGCTCACACACATCGAGTTGTTTGTCTCGTCCCATATCTTTCAGCGTCTTCTGACAAGGTTTAAGTGGACGTTGGTCTCCTCGGGCTATCGCTCGCACGTGACGGGGACAGAACGAGAGGGAGAAAGGGAAGGGGACGGGGGGAGAGAGAAAACGAGGTGGCCTTTCGTTTTTGTCATTCAGAAGCAGCCGGAGCCTCGTGGAGAGAGGCCCTCGCCTGCAGCGCTCTCTTACTATTTATGTACTGATCTTTGACAGCATGCCGCTGTCACACACTCTCACACATGCACATACACACACACACACACTCTCGCTTTGTGAATCCCTCCGTCCCGCTCTGAGAAAATTGTGTTCGGGAATCAGGAGATAATGGCCCGGACTCGACAAAGCTTTAGGGACAGAGTGTTTTCAACCTAGACTTCATTAGATGAGGAGACTATGGAACAAAAATAAAATTACTCAATGTCCCCTGAGGCAGGAGCCCCTAGGGGAAAGTGGGACTGGGCGATTGGGGCATAGAGATGTCATGTCGCTGCCCGTGCTCCACATCCCTGGTGATATAATGAGGTGGGGAGAAGGCTGGCACTTAGAGCACAGAGGCAGGGCTCAGAGCTTGAGACACTCCTCACTTCTTCTCAGCTCTCTTTGGCCCTCTTTATACCATTTATTATTTATTTATTTATTCTCTTAGTATTAATATCCCTTTAGGAGTGTGACAGGTGATCAGAGCCGAGCCGAGTGAAGGCTCATATGGCCACATCTTCTCCTCAGTTCATGCCACTTGTATCTCCTCATTGTCTCACCAGAGGAGGCAGGGCACTGTTTCAGTCTCCTTCAGCACCCCCCCTCCCCCACAACGCCTTCAACTTCCTCTCTTTCAAGACGGCTTTCTAATGCTTATGGTGCTTTTCACTGCATGGGATCAGCTCAACTAAGTTTAGCTTGTTGCGTTTCCACTAGCACAGCTCCCCCGGGTGGTGACCTCCCAAAACCCTGTCTCTAACGGGAACCTTTGAAAACCACAACACCACCGGCAGTGAAGTCAGGTGCTGTTTACTCATTGTGTGGCGTGTTGTTGTTTTTTGGACTGAACACAGCTCCGCCCCCAGTTCTCACAGATCAGTTTTCCTTGTTGTTTGGCTTTAATGGGAGTTATTCATTGGCCACTGTCCCAACGAGCATTTGAACCTCTTCAAAAACCCCTCGGAGGGAGGTTACGAGCTGCTGCTGTGAGTCGGATAAAAACTGATGTGAAAGCTTCAGAGATTTCACGAGTTTGTGCTGGAGCTCTTTATTTAGTGGTGATTGACAGGTATCTTTGGTCAATCAGAGCTCTGCCGGATTTACACCTCACATTTTAGTACTTAATCAGCTGGGTTGAAACTGTCTGGTACCTGGCGAAGCTGTGTTCAGTTTTGAAAACAATAACAACACGCCAATACGCCACGAGTAAACAGCGCCTGGATTTACTGCTGTCGTTATTGTGGTTTTCAAAGCCCCACAGTTCCCTTTAGAGATGGGTTTTGTGAAGTCACCGGCTGCATTTTGTGGAGGAGCTGTGCTAGTGGAAAAGCGAGCAGAGCCGAGTTGAGTCGAGCTGAGCCAGACCCATGCAGTGGAAAAGCAATATAAGGGAAGGGACTATAAAAGAGCCTGGATTCAGAACCAAGACCAGACGTGGCCTGTGGAAAACAAAGGACTGAAAGTGGAGTCGAGTAGGTTCCGTGCAGTGTAAGAGTGACCTGGGGGTCCAGCTTCCATACGCACAGTAATACCACAGAGCATGCCTCTCCCATGTTCTCAGAGTCCACCCCCTCCCCCCTCAACTCTCCAAAACAGGTTACAACACATACAGACTACACAATATACGTACATAATCGGCACACGTTGTGCTTTGTTTTCTATCCACGTGATTCTCTGTCCACATGCTTTTGTTTGGTTCTGCTTTTCGCTGATGTCCTCCCTGTTTCCACCTCCTCACAGTTCTTGCCTATGGACCTCCTGCATTGTTGCTCCAATACAAAAGCACTCTTGAGAAACTTTAATGCTCTGAACAATTCTGCTCTCTGCTCACAGCATACACTTTATCAGTCAATAGCCCCCATACCTGCGCTTTCTGATACAGCCGAAGTTTGCAGCATATAACACTTCCAGAGACATACATTCATTCATTTTCTGTATAAGCTTATGTAGTTCAGGGTCACGGTGGGTCCGCAACCTACCCGGAATCACTTGGCATAAGGTGGAAACACACCCTGGAGGGGGTACCAGTCCTTCACAGGGTGACCCAAACACACACATTCACTCACATACTCACACCTACGGACAATTTTGAGTCTCCAATCCACCTACCAACGTGTGTTTTTGGAGCGTGGGAGGAAAAACTCCTACACCACACTCCTCACAAACAGTCACCCGGAGGAAACCCACGCAGACACAGGGAGAACACACCACACTCTTCACAGACAGTCACCCGGAGGAAACCCACACAGACACAGAGAGAACACACCACACTCCTCATAGACAGTCACCCGGAGGAAACCCACGCAGACACAGGGAGAACACACCACACTCCTCACAGACAGTCACCCAGAGGAAACCCACACAGACACAGAGAGAACACACCACACTCCTCACAGACAGTCACCCGGAGGAAACCCACACAGACACAGAGAGAACACACCACACTCCTCACAGACAGTCACTCGGAGGAAACCCACGCAGACACAGAGAGAACACACCACACTTCTCACAGACAGTCACCTGGAGCTGTGACAGAGAAACTAACAAAATAGAGGTTTCTGTTTCCTGTATTTTCTCATTCACTTCCTCAGGTCAGATTGTTGTGCTTGCCAAGCGGCCATTGTGAATTAAAACGTTCTTAATGAGTCGTCCTGCTAAACATTAAATAAAATATAAAATAAATTGTTCCACTGTTTTGTTGTCAGTTCTGTCATTAGCCCCAGCTCAGTGTCTTCATGTCTAGAGTATTTAGTTTCTCCCTCAGACTTCCTTGCCTTTGTCGGTCATTGCCTTTGTGCAGGTACCCGTGCTCTGTGGTGCTTGTCCGGCTTGTGGTGTAGTTTTGTGTTTCTATTTGCCACTTTGTTTATCTTGTCTGTTTTCTTTTACATGTTCTTGATCAGCCAGACTTTACCCAGAGGAGCTGTAAGTGTGAACACAAATCTGTCTGTAACATTTATCCCAGACTTTACGGGGATTTTGTTCTGCAGTTCCTCTAGGAAAAAGTGTGGGTGATGTCCGAGTGACCCATGTGTGGATAGAGCTGGTAGCGTTTCAGAGAATCCATGCTCTGCTAAAACACATGGAACATGTTGAGCTGTAAGAACATGTGTAACGTGGAAAATACTCAGATGTAAATCACATGTGTGAAAGGGCAAATCCAGAAAATGTCTGGACCTAATTCTCTGGGATTTTTCTGGAATTCATATGTGAAAACATCTATATTTAGACCAGGTTCGCTCTCGGAGTTCAGTCTCTCCCCTGTACCTCGGCTCAGAAATGTTTCCCTGTTTGTTTGTTTTATTACATTAGTTCTTTGTGTGGTTTCTCTGGTTGTTTTCTCGTTCAACCGCCAAAGACTACTTTATTTCCATTACCACCCCCTTGTTTTCTCTCGTATCCCGGACTGCCGTAAACTCTATTACACCCACTTACATCCTGCCTCTGTGTCCCATTCGTTACAGTATCACAAACTCTGGACATTTTTCCTGAGATGTGTCCAGATCCACAGCCCAGGAATCCAACCACTGATCATCACACCTCTCCATGATCCTGACCTTGACTTTGCGTTTGACTTATTTCACTTGTAATTCCAGTCAGGCCTGGCTGATTTCCCATTGTGAGGTCCTTTCCTCACTGGATATTTGTAGTAGCGCATCTGTTTGAACCTTGATTCCCTCTCTCTGCAATTATTATGGAAATCATATTCCTTTTCATCTTTTTCTCTCCATTTCCCACAACCCCTTGAATCTCTTATCGTTATTATTGCGCAGCGTGGCAGAGCCATTATTCCTGTTGCTTTTTGAATGTTAATATTGACACAGCCTGGTAACTACAGCAAACTTCTGCCACATCAGCTCGACTGATGACCTCTCGCTGGTCATCTACCTGATACAGTAAGGGTCTGAGTTTACACAGTGGTGTCATTTGTCAACAACCACAGTCATGTTTGGTTTAATAACGTTGACACATGGCAGGACCAACCACAGCATCCTGCAAAAGCACATGTGAATATCTTAGAATCAGACTCTGAGTGAATGTATGCCATCTCTCTGAAGCTTAATATTTTGCTTTAATTACAGCTGTGCTCTGCATTTCCCCATTCTTCAACGCTCTTCACAGAGCAGGTGTGATGTGGTGGTGGATCATTCTCAGCGCTGCAGTGACACTGACGTGGTGGTGGTGTGTTAGTGTGTGTTGCTGGAGTTTTTAAACCCTGTGTCCACTCTCTGTCCACTCTGTGAGACGCTCCTCCCTCGTTGGTCCACCTTGTAGATGTAGAGTCAGAGACAGTAGCTCATCTGTCGCTGCACAGTGTGTGTCGCTCGTCCTCTAGTCCTTCATCAGTGACACAGGACGCTGTCGGCTGGATGTTTTTGGTCGGTGGACTGTTCTCAGTCCAGACACTGAGGGGTTTAAAAACTCCAGCAGCACTGCTGTGTCTGATCCACTCTACACCAGCACAACACACACTAACACACCACCACCACGTTATGACAAGTTTGCACAGCGACAGACCGTAATTTTAGAACTACAGATTGGACGGTGGAGCTGTGTTCACAGCAAACAGTTTTATATTCTAATGTGTAAAAGACAGAGAGAACCATATCAGCTACAAAGGAAAGTGAAAATCGGGAACAAACCCGGCCATTGTTCCACTCCAAATGGACAGAAATATATGAGCTGGTGAGAGAAGAGCAGATCAGATAAGATTCCATTCATACCCACTTCAGAGTGTGGAGATGTCCTGTCGGACGATGAAGGGAACAAGGGGAACACCATTATATAACCTCTATAAAGTGTTCAGATAAAGAGTGACCTGATACACGCATTTTAAGCTTTGCATTTATTACAAAACTGAATTCCACCTTAATCATAGATCTACCGCCTTAAACCCCTTTCTGTTCAGAGTTACAGGAGTAGAACTCGTCTCCAAGATAAAACTCCTCTAAACACCTTAATGACCGGAGCACATTCAGATTTCACTCGTCATGAGAACACAGGTGTAAAACACCACAAAGATACAGTGATGGGACTGCGATCAGATCATTCACGCCACTTCAGAGGCGGTCAGAGAGGGATCCCGTCCACATTTAACACAAGGGTGAACAGAATGTGTTTACTGTGTCTGGGGGTGTGTTTCTCTGGAAATCAGAGGCTGGATTCAAAGGAATGACAGCAATGTACGTGAGTGGTGTCTCTGACCAACACAGAAATCCCAGCAGACGTTTATTCCAGAGGTTTGAGAGAGTGTAACACACTGGGAGCAGCAGGTTAACAGACATGTGTTTGTTTGTTTGCACAGTAAAGAAAAAGTGATAGAACGTAATTTGCTACAACAGTAGAAAGTAAAATAAGGTGCAGGGAACATAAAGAAGCCCAAGAAAGGTTTGTATGAAGCACTTTCCCCCTGAGAAAATAATAATAATAATAATAATAATAATGATAATAATGATAATAATAATGGACAGACAAGAGATTCAAAGAGAAAATGATTAAATTATTACATAAAAGTGAAGAAAAAGAGAAAGAAAAAAATAATGACAACAAAGACAGTTACAAGAAGGAAACAGGGGATGATGGATTTACAATGGAAAGTAAAATCATTGCCGTATAACGACAAGTGTAAACAGAATCCAGTCAAAATAAATCCACATACAAAATGCATGTTAATGCTCATGAATATTCATTTGACACAATTGGCTCCTTACGGGTGTGACATATGAAACCCTATCTGTCTGACAATGCTTCAGAGGTTAACTGCTGGCTGTGGTTCATTATACAATGGAGCACTTTCACTCTGTGTTTACTTTCATGCAGTTAGCGCTCTCCCTACAGCAAAATGAGTCTGTGTTACTCGTCTGTGGAGCAGGAATAGAGCAACATCCTCAGCTCCTTTCATGCTTTTCAACATTCAGAGTCTCTCCACCGTCCAAAACCAGGGCTACGTACAAACACCAGAGCTTTATTTTTTGGTGGTGAGCCACAAATGATGAGGAATCATTCTCTGAATTTTGTTTTAGGAAATGTATTGGATTTAGATCATGAACTCTGACCTTCTTCCAGCGCAGAAGCAGACCTCAGAGTTAGGAAATGGTGAGGAAACATTCTCTGAATGTGAATAAATATCATTTATTTATTTATTTATTTATTTATTTATTTATTTATTTATTTATTTATTTGTTTGTTAAATGTGCAACCATCGCCCTGAACCCTGTGTTCCCTCGTGGAGAAGGAGGGACTATGTCTCCATTAAAATACGTCACATGAAAGGCCCTTAAAGACTGATTCTGTACAGGAACAGTGTCTCTGATAAAACAGTGTGCTGTAGTGTTCTGTGTGTGTGTGTGTGTGTGTGTGTGTGTGTGTGTGTGTGTGTGTGTGTGTGTGTGTGTGTTGTTCTTGCCCCTGCTTCATACACACAGCCATTCACAAGGACGCCATCAACCTCCATTAGTGAGACATATGGAAGGCACGGTGGCTGGAGCAGCGCGGAATTGGTTTCCTCTCCACTGACCGCCTTGAATTGAAGTTAGTGATGTTTGCTGACACGACTGTTTATGCACAGGTCCCTCTCCATTATCTTCGAGGGTGTTCCGTCGCCATCGACACCAGAGAGCGCACACACACACACACACACACACACACAAAATCACGTACAAAATTTCAAAATCACTTGCTCATAGCAAGTACACACTGCTTTAATACTTTCATCAGTCATTTTATGACAGAAATAAAAAATAATCTCCCGTGTTACACAGTTACACAGTTATATAATGTAGGCATTGGCTCCTACATAAATTCACTCTCCAATTTATTAGGAGCACCCATTAGAAGCTCTCTCTCTGTCTCTCTCTCTCTCTGTTTTCTCTCTCTCTCACTCTCTCTCTCTCTCTCTGTGTATATATATATATATATATATATATATATATATATATATATATTTATACATTTACATTTATATATTTGCTTTGTTCTTCATCTCCATTTTCAATTTCATTCACTTTTATTATTTCCACTCTTTGATGTTGTGTCTGTAAAATGTAGGTGATGCAGAAAATGAAACAAATAATTTATTAAACACGAAGCAAGTAAAATATAAAACACAGAACGATGAACAGGGGAAATGTATTTTAACAAACAATAGAAAATTAAAATGTCAGAGTATTATTGTAGAAAAGAAATAAATGAATACATTGAAATATGAAACAACAAACAACAAGTAACAGTTTATAAACTACTATTATATCAGAGCAACAGAAACCCTCTCCGCATTCAAGAAATCCTTGAAGACCCAACTTTTCTGAGAGTAGCTCTTGCACTGAACGTCCTTCTTTAATGCACTTATTACTTCCTGGTGTATTGCACTCAGTGTAAGGTATTGTGTATAAATCGTGCTGTTGTTCGAATGTTAGATCCTCTTTTGTCGCTTTGGAAAAAAGCATCTGCCAAATGTAAATATTGTAAGAGTTAATTAAATGATAAAAAAGAGAATGACTAAAACAGACCAGAATCCTATAGGTTTTAACAAAAATCACATAAAACAGTGGCTGAGTGAGTGGAGGGGGTTAGAGACTAAAGGTTTGAGTGATCAGTAAAGTGTCTGTCTATGAAACAGTAACATGAGCAACAGGCTCTGGATATGGGTTTCTACAGTGTTGTCCATCGCTAGTATACAATAACAGCTGGGGATTTCGTACTTTGGCTCTAACTCATGAAGAAGGCACAGAACTCCCTGGTTGTTGACGACCGAAAATCGCTGATCATCAAGAACAATATCCTGGGTAAGAAACAGAGCTGGGAGATGCTGCCACAATACGTTTTCTACGTTTATTTTAATCACATTATTACGATTTTGACATCCTTCTAAAATGTAGACTGAATGCACCATTACTGTAGAATATAAATATATTATTATCCAGACATAACCTTTATATTTCTGCACACAGTATACACTCAAATTCACAAGGAAACATTTTACTGAACAGATAACAATCTTCTTACCACAGAAAAGTAATGACATCTGTGTCACGAAAACATTCTTAGTGCCATTACCATCTCAAGAGTTTAAAGAGTAAAAACGATAGATGAAGAAGATAGTAAAATAATAAAGAAATAAACCAAGTGCTGAACTGTAAACATATTGCGGGTCCAGCGCTGTGATTGGACAGACTCAGACGAGGGGGCGGGGCCATTCTGAAGTCTCTGCACTTGACATCAGAAGCGGAGCAGAATCAGAACGACTCGTTTTACCCCGTGTTTTCAGACTTAGACAGTGCACAGAAAACTGACTGTGGGGGTCTTGTTTCACAGTGTGTGGGTTGGTGGACTCCAAATCCACACTTTAATGTGAACATGCACCAAACAGGGGATGTTTTAATTCGTGTCCTCTTTCTGTATCTCCTCATACCACTGGGTAACGAGGGGGAGTGTGTGTTTCTGATACGGCGGGTGCGGTGGGTGTGATTGTTATTGAGCAGTCTTACGGGGTTAAATCACGCACGAGCGCTGGACGAACTGTGATCAATCAGAACTCAGAACAAATGTCTTCTCCTTTACTTTTAGCCACTGAGCAGCTGAGTGGAAACAGTGAACAGCGCCGAAGCATATTGAGTCATAAATCATTCTGAAACGGTATGCTAAGTAGAGCTGGCATCAAGGCAGTGGGAAAGAGGGGGGGGGGGGGTACAGAGGGAGGAGCCAGAAGAGAAATGTCAATAGGCCTCCAGCAATTATCCCATGCTTCATTCTGAGAGCGTTCATTTATTTAACACGTTGATTTCCAATTATTTCCTGCCTGGCCATGGTCCTAATTATCCTTTCCCACCGCATTAGGACGTCCGAATGTTTGCATTATCAATTACACTGAGGGATTAGCTCTGTTTGACCAGGCTCCCCTCTCAGTGGCTGTGTCTGGAAGGGGATCGGTTTAACTGGGAATAACAGGGTCTGGGATATTGTGATTGTTCTGGAAACAAACTTGTGGACAGGATCACACACTCACCCTGTCACTCACACTCACCCTGTCACTCACACACTCACCCAGTCATTCTCACACTCGCTCTGTCACTCACACACTCACCCTGTCCCTCTCACACTCACTCTGTCACTCACACATTTACCCAGTCATTCCCACACTCACCCAGTCACTCTCACACTCACACACTCACCCAGTCACTCACACACTCACCCAGTCATTCTCACACTCACCCAGTCACACACACTTACCCAGTCATGCTCACAAGAATCCTGTTACTCTCACACTCACTCTGTCACTCACACACTCACCCTGTCCCTCTCATACTCACTCTGTCACTCACACATTTACCCAGTCATTCTCACACTCACCCAGTCACTCTCACACTCACCCAGTCACTCACACACTCACCCTGTCACTCACACACTCACTCAGTCACTCACACACTCACCCTGTCACTCACACACTCACTCAGTCACTCTCACACTCACCCTGTCACTCACACACTCACCCAGTCACTCACACACTCACCCAGTCACTCACACACTCACTCACTCACTCACACACTCACCCAGTCACTCACACACTCACCCTGTCATGTACAGCTGTCAAAATCATACATATATTGTTGGAAAGTTTATTATATATATATATATATATATATATATATATATATATATATATATATATATATATATATATATATATGTGTGTGTGTGTGTGTGATATCAGCAGCATCCCATATTTTCTATATGGCTCCATCTCTAATTTCCCCTTGGTTTATTATGTGTTACTGACAGGTTTTCCTGTCTGTGTTGGACATAGTCCAGCCGTGCTGTTCTTCACACTCATCATGTTACAGCTTTCACATGCTGTGTGTGTGTGTGTGTGTGTGTGTGTGTGAGAGAGAGAGAGAGAGAGAGAGAGAGAGAGAGAGAGAGAGAGAGAGAGAGAGAGAGATTGTAGGACACTATTTCACCTGTATTTCAATCTCAGTATTGAACAGATGTTTAGATTTGATTAATTGTTCTATATTAACCTTTGACAGATGTTTATTGCAGATTTGTGTTATTTCAGCATTAGACAGATGTTTTTATTTGACCTGTATTTCAGTTTAAGGACATATATTTGATCAATAGTTCACCATCAGTATTGTAAACATATATAAAATAGATCAGAATGGTCATTGGACACGTTTAAATGTGAGGTATATATCAATATTGGCTTTTGACAGATGTTTGAAATGGATCTATGTTTGATTTAGATGCTGATGTATTACTATATCAGAGCTGTACAGATGTTCATGTTTTAATTATATTACATTATTATTCGAAAGACATTTTTGTTTGATCTGGAGTTTTGGACAGATGTTTATGCTTGATATATATTGGAATTGGACAGATGTTTATATCTGATCTATGTTATATCAGCTTTGTACAAATGTTTTGTTTGATGTTTATTGGTTTTGAGCAATTGTTTGACATTTATGTAAATTATGTCAGCTTTGTACATCTGGACTATATCAGTTGGGTACAGATGTGTGTGTTTGATCTGGATTATATCAGTTGGGTACAGATGTGTGTGTTTAATCTGGATTATATCAGTTGGGTACAGATGTGTATGTTTGATCTGGATTATATCAGTTGGGTACAGATGTGTTTGTTTGATCTGGATTATATCAGTTGGGTACAGATGTGTGTGTTTGATCTGGATTATATCAGTTGGGTACAGATGTGCTTGTTTGATCTGGATTATATCAGTTGGGTACAGATGTGTGTGTTTAATCTGGATTATATCAGTTGGGTACAGATGTGTGTGTTTGATCTGGATTATATCAGTTGGGTACAGATGTGTGTGTTTGATCTGGATTATATCTTTTGGGTACAGATGTGTGTGTTTGATCTGGATTATATCAGTTGGGTACAGATGTGTTTGTTTGATCTGGATTATATCAGTTGGGTACAGATGTTTGTGTTTGATCTGGATTATATCAGTTGGGTACAGATGTGTGTGTTTAATATGGATTATATCAGTTGGGTACAGATGTGGGTGTTTGTTCTGGATTATATCAGTTGTGGAAAGGATGTGTGTATTTGATCTGGATTATATCAGTTGGGTACAGATGTGTTTGTTTGATCTGGATTATATCAGTTGGGTACAGATGTGTGTGTTTGATCTGGATTATATCAGTTGGGTACAGATGTTTGTGTTTGATGTGTGTTATATTAGTTGTGTACATATGTGTGTGTTTGATCTGGATTATATCAGTTGGGTACAGATGTGTGTGTTTAATCTGGATTATATCAGTTGGGTACAGATGTGTGTGTTTGATCTGGATTATATCAGTTGGGTACAGATGTGTGTGTTTGATCTGGATTATATCAGTTGGGTACAGATGTGTGTGTTTGATCTGGATTATATCAGTTGGGTACAGATGTGTTTGTTTGATCTGGATTATATCAGTTGGGTACAGATGTGTGTGTTTGATCTGGATTATATATTTTGGGTACAGATGTGTGTGTTTAATCTGGATTATATCAGTTGGGTACAGATGTGTGTGTTTGATCTGAATTATATCAATTGGGTACATATGTGTGTGTTTAATCTGGATTATATCAGTTGGGTACAGATGTGTGTGTTTAATCTGGATTATATCAGTTGGGTACAGATGTGTGTGTTTGATCTGGATTATATCAGTTGGGTACAGATGTGTGTGTTTGATCTGGATTATATCAGTTGGGTACAGATGTGTGTGTTTAATCTGGATTATATCAGTTTGATACAGATGTGTGTGTTTAATCTGGATTATATCAGTTGGGTACAGATGTGTGTGTTTGATGTGTGTTATCATTTGTGTACATATGTGTGTGTTTGATGTGTATTTTATTAGTTTTGTACAGATGTGTGTGTTTGATCTGGATTATATCAGTTGGGTACAGATGTGTGTGTTTGATGTGTATTTTATTAGTTGTGTACAGATGTGTGTGTTTGATCTGGATTATATCAGTTTGATACAGATGTGTGTGTTTAATCTGGATTATATCAGTTGGGTACAGATGTGTGTGTTTAATCTGGATTATATCAGTTGGGTACAGATGTGTGTGTTTAATCTGGATTATATCAGTTGGGTACAGATGTGTGTGTTTAATCTGGATTATATCAGTTGGGTACAGATGTGTGTGTTTAATCTGGATTATATCAGTTGGGTACAGATGTGTGTGTTTAATCTGGATTATATCAGTTTGATACAGATGTGTGTGTTTAATCTGGATTATATCAGTTGGGTACAGATGTGTGTGTTTAATCTGGATTATATCAGTTGGGTACAGATGTGTTTGTTTGATCTGGATTATATCAGTTGGGTACAGATGTGTGTGCTTGATCTGGATTATATCAGTTGGGTACAGATGTGTGTGTTTAATCCGGATTATATCAGTTGGGTACAGATGTGTGCGTTTGATGTGTATTAATGTGTGTGTTTGATGTGTATTAAATCAGTTTTGTACAGATGTGTGTGTGTGTGTGTGTGTGTGTGTGTGTGTGTGTGTGTGTGTGTTTAATCTGGATTATATTAGTTGGGTACAGATGTGTGTGTTTGATCTGGATTATATCAGTTGGGTACAGATGTGGGTGTTTGTTCTGGATTATATCAGTTGTGGAATGGATGTGTGTATTTGATCTGGATTATATCAGTTGGGTACAGATGTGTTTGTTTGATCTGGATTATATCAGTTGGGTACAGATGTGTGTGCTTGATCTGGATTATATCAGTTGGGTACAGATGTGTGTGTTTAATCCGGATTATATCAGTTGGGTACAGATGTGTGCGTTTGATGTGTATTAATGTGTGTGTTTGATGTGTATTAAATCAGTTTTGTACAGATGTGTGTGTGTGTGTGTGTGTGTGTGTGTGTGTGTGTGTGTGTGTGTTTAATCTGGATTATATTAGTTGGGTACAGATGTGTGTGTTTGATCTGGATTATATCAGTTGGGTACAGATGTGTTTGTTTGATCTGGATTATATCAGTTGGGTACAGATGTGTGTGTTTGATCTGGATTATATCAGTTGGGTACAGATGTGTGTGTTTGATCTGGATTATATATTTTGGGTACAGATGTGTGTGTTTAATCTGGATTATATCAGTTGGGTACAGATGTGTGTGTTTGATCTGAATTATATCAATTGGGTACATATGTGTGTGTTTAATCTGGATTATATCAGTTGGGTACAGATGTGTGTGTTTAATCTGGATTATATCAGTTGGGTACAGATGTGTGTGTTTGATCTGGATTATATCAGTTGGGTACAGATGTGTGTGTTTAATCTGGATTATATCAGTTTGATACAGATGTGTGTGTTTAATCTGGATTATATCAGTTGGGTACAGATGTGTGTGTTTGATGTGTGTTATCATTTGTGTACATATGTGTGTGTTTGATGTGTATTTTATTAGTTTTGTACAGATGTGTGTGTTTGATCTGGATTATATCAGTTGTGTACAGATGTGTGTGTTTGATCTGGATTGTATCAGTTTGATACAGATGTGTGTGTTTAATCTGGATTATATCAGTTGGGTACAGATGTGTGTGTTTAATCTGGATTATATCAGTTGGGTACAGATGTGTGTGTTTAATCTGGATTATATCAGTTGGGTACAGATGTGTGTGTTTAATCTGGATTATATCAGTTTGATACAGATGTGTGTGTTTAATCTGGATTATATCAGTTGGGTACAGATGTGTGTGTTTAATCTGGATTATATCAGTTGGGTACAGATGTGTTTGTTTGATCTGGATTATATCAGTTGGGTACAGATGTGTGTGCTTGATCTGGATTATATCAGTTGGGTACAGATGTGTGTGTTTAATCCGGATTATATCAGTTGGGTACAGATGTGTGCGTTTGATGTGTATTAATGTGTGTGTTTGATGTGTATTATATCAGTTTTGTACAGATGTGTGTGTGTGTGTGTGTGTGTGTGTGTGTGTGTGTGTAATGTGTATTGTATAAGTGTCAGACAGAGTCCAGGGTAGTTACTGATCCAGAGCTTCTCACTAATTATGTTGTTACAGCTATCTTATGCTGCTGTGCTTCTGTTTGAATGTGTGTGTGTGTGTGTGTGTGTGTGTGTGTTTGTGTGATGGATTAGTTTACACCGTTGTTCAGACTTCCTGCCTTCACTGTGATCCCTGACAATCTTCTGTAATCACTCTCCTAATGGATCATTGTGTTGCGCACCTTTGTTCGCGCTGTCGTCATTACGGCCTCGAGCAGAGCTCCAGCGCGTGTTTATGATCCATTGTTGGAATCAATGTGAAGCAAATGACCCCATTCAGAGTGAGTTTACAGCGCTGCGGGGGACTGTCGAGTAAACGCACCGCGTGGCACTGTGTCCTGTGTGATGCAGGAGTTGGTGTAAGGGGTTTGAGAACTGAATCTTTACGCTTCATTTTTCAGTCCATTTTTAGGTCATCCTGTGTGTGTGTGTGTGTGTGTGTGTGTGTGTGTGTGTGTGTGTGTACCAGGTATATAGTATACTGTGATTACACCCTAGTTTAGGGTAAGATAAGGGATAGGGTTAGGCTTGTCTTAGCCACCGATGTTCCTCCCACAAGTTAACTGAGAGTCTGATACCTCCAGTGCATTAATCTGGCCTCACTGTCAAGAAGTTGGCAGCTGCGTTCTGTTTGGCTCCCTGTACCCCATCCACATATATGCACTTCCATGTATGTTTCTTTACCAGCTCTGGTACTGGTTCGACCTGAAAGACTGCCTCCACATTTCAGGCCAAAATAAAAGAGTTGTGATTGATCTTTTTGGGTGTCAGTCACATTCCTTTTCCTGTTGTAGTAGGTGGTTCTTGGCCACGTTGAGTGGTGAAAGGTATCAGACTTGCTGTAGAGACTTTGGAATGTGAGACTAGGGTTAGACTACACTTTCACAAAATAAGTTACAATACAGGTAGAGAAAAGTCCTGGAGATGAAACGGAGAGTATGAAATCATTCATTCATTGTCTGTAGCCCTTATCCAGTTCAGGGCGGCGGTGGGTCCGGAGTCTACCCACAATCACTGGGTGCAAGGCAGGAACACACCCTGGAGGGGGCACCAGTCCCTCACAGGACGACACACATATTAACTCAATTGTTGTTGTTTTTTTTTTTTTTTTTTTTTCTTTGAGTCACCAATCCACCTACCAATGTGTGTTTTTGGAGCGTGGGAGGAAACCGGTGCACCCAGAGGAAACCCCTGCAGACACAGAGAGAACACACCACACTCTTCACAGACAGTCACCCGGAGGAAACCCAAGCAGACACATAGAGAACACACCACACTCCTCACAGACAGTCACCCGGAGGAAACCCAAGCAGACACATAGAGAACACACCACACTCCTCACAGACAGTCACCCGGAGGAAACCCAAGCAGACACATAGAGAACACACCACACTCCTCACAGACAGTCACCCGGAGGAAACCCAAGCAGACACAGAGAGAACACACCACACTCTTCACAGACAGTCACCCAGAGGAAACCCATGCAGACACAGAGAGAACACACCACACTCCTCACAGACAGTCACCCGGAGGAAACCCACGCAGACACAGGGAGAACACACCACACTCCTCACAGACAGTCACCCAGAGTGGGACATTAAACCACAACCTCCCTGGAGCTGTGACAGAGACATTACCTGCTGCACCAAAGTGCGTCCCGTATGAAATCAACACAACTTTAAAATCTACAGTTGAAATAGGATAAGATTCAGTTAGGTTCCATAACTAAAGTCCTGACTTTGTGTACTTGGGGGTACCCAAGTTTTTCTGAGAGTGTGGTTTAAATGAATCAGGTGAGGTTAAATCTACTTGAAATGAATGGAAGTCTAAGTATTATACCTTTAAACCATTTTGACAAGTGTGTGTGTGTGTGTGTGTGTGTGTGTGTACTCACATATTTCCTGCATGTTGTGGAACCACACATTTATGTCCAGACGTTTCATTAATAGCGTGGCCTCTGCACCAGCGGCTCTTGTAATGAAAGCCGTGGCAGCGCAGGGCGGACAGTAGTGTTTGAATACTATTAACCTTTAACCCATGGCCCACGGACGCCTTTACACATGTCCAGTTTTTAGCATTCACAGAGACAGAGTTAGAAAAAAAAACATCCTCCATTATAATGATGGGCCTGTGGCATGTCGAGGTCATTGGCTTTTGTGCACCTCGTATGAAATGTGCTCTACTCCATGTGAAGAGAGCAGAACAATGCTGTGGTCAGCTCCACGTTGGAAGCTTACGGAGGATTTGGGCTCAGCAGCAGATGAGAGAATTTCAATTAAGCGCTTTGCAGCTCAGGCTGGGTTTTTTTGGGGAGGGTTGTGCTGCAGTAATCATCTTAAAAAGAGGCGAGGAGGCTTTTAATCTGGGACGCCTACCTCTTACACCTCCGGCTCACAACCTCCTGCTTTATCTCTATAATCACTCTCCGCAAGGGCCACACCGGTTAATGAATCTGAGACGGGCCAGTGGGGAACCTGATAATGCTCAGCTCTGAGAAATTCACTAGGAGCAGTGTCCAACTTCGGAACCGAAAAGTTCCTTAAAAAACAATCAGAGGAACCGACTCTCCAGTCCCAGTGAAATCAGAAGTTCTTGGTGTTATCTGTGTCCAGTTTTAAAATGTGGTAGGGTTAGGGTTAAGGCTGGAGTTGTGTTAATTGAAGTTGAGTTTGAGGTTAAGGTACGATTCTATAACATTATTGTAAAAGACTGGTGTTTGTGTGTGTGTGTGCAATGTTTCACTAACATTATGGGGACCGATGCTTGGTTACACAGCCCTGTTGTGAGGACTTGAAATCCAAAAGGCATTTAAAGGTTAAGATATGTTTAAGTTTATGTTGAAAGTTAAAGTTATAGAAGGAGAAAAGAAGGATTGAGGTAAAGAAGGCTTCTAAGAAAAAGAGCCTGGAAGGAGCAGCGAAAAATACTTCGTCTTACTTTTATCTTTATCCTAAGCCTACATCAGATCTGTTTGAGAAAACAAATGGACCTGATTTGTCAGAGAATGAGTCAGTGAATCAGTCTGTGTTCAAAGAATTGATTCCTCAGATTGAGTCAAACTCCTCATCACTGGCTGTAGGACACAAGTTGTTTCAGATGAACCATATCTCAATCAACATCTCCATTTCCCCCGCCGTCACGCCTTCGTCTGTGGAGATCTCCTGTGGCCCACCGCGCGACATGTTTACTTTCAGAGGACATGCTGCAAAGTGGAGTCAACATCACTGAGGCTGCTTTTGATATATTTTGGAGAGCTGTTTGGGGCTGTGTTTGCTCTGAGTGTACGCAATGTGCGGGTGATTATGTTATTATTGCTGCCTGTTGTGTTTTCCAGTGAGGAGGCTGTTGAAATAGAGAATCAAAACACTCGCAGCTCGTTTACAATAGCCCTCAACACGGCGGAGGAAATGGGCTCTAAACACAACGGGGTGATGAACAGAGATAATAAGAGCGTTTGATTGGAGAGCAGGATGTTAGCAGAGTTGAGGGCATTGACAAGGGATTAATACGAGTGTTAGATGTTCATTAAAGCACACTTTGCAACATCTCTAACTTGCCCTTCATCAGGGGTCAGTTTCCGACCACAGAAACACACTGGATATTTGTGAGTGGTGGATGGATCTAGCACTGCTTCTGCATTAATGGCCTTCCTTCAGTTTATACATTAGTCTCTTGCTTTCACACATTCTGGATCTGAGGGCTTTACCCTGTGAAGATGTCTAAATACAGGCTGATGACACATAGTTAACATACAACTGAAAATAAAGGGTGTAAAAGAGGTGTTCATTTTTAAAGGAAAGAAGAAAACAAATAGAAGAATATAGAAAAAAGGTATTTTTAAAAGAATTACCATTTCACACACTCACTCACACACTCACACCTGTGGACCATTTCACACACTCACTCACACACTCACACCTGTGGACCATTTCACACACTCACTCACACACTCACACCTGTGGACCGTTTCACACACTCACTCACACACTCACACCTGTGGACCATTTCACACACTCACTCACACACTCACACCTGTGGACCATTTCACACACTCACTCACACACTCACACCTGTGGACCGTTTCACACACTCACTCACACACTCACACCTGTGGACCGTTTCACACACTCTCACACACACTCACACCTGTGGACCGTTTCACACACTCACTCACATACTCACACCTGTGGACCGTTTCACACACTCTCACACACTCACACCTGTGGACCGTTTCACACACTCACTTACACACTCACACCTGTGGACGGTTTCACTCACTCACACACTCACATGCGTGGACCGTTTCATACACTCACTCACACACTCACACATTTGGACCGTTTCACACACTCAATCACACACTCACACCTGCAGACCGTTTCACACACTCAATCACACACTCACACCTGTGGACCGTTTCACACACTCAATCACACACTCACACCTGTGGACCGTTTCACACACTCACACCTGTGGACCGTTTCACGCACACACTCACACACTCACACCCGTGCACGGTTTCACACACACACTCAGACCTGTGGACTGTTTCCCACAATCACTCACACACTCACACCTGTGGACTGTTTCCCACACTCACTCACACACTCACACCTGTGGACCATTTCACACTCACTAACACACTCACACCTGTGGACCGTTTCACACTCACTCACACACTCACCTGTGGATAATTTCACACACTCACACCTGTGGACTGTTTCACGCACACACTCACACCTGTGGACTGTTTCCCACATTCACTCACACACTCACACCTGTGGACCGTTTCACACACTCACCCACACCTGTGGACCGTTTCACACACTCAATCACACACTCACACCTGTGGACCATTTCACACACTCACTTACACACTCACACCTGTGGACCGTTTCACACTCACTCACACACTCACACCTGTGGACCGTTTCACACTCACTCACACCTGTGGATAATTTCACACACTCACACACTCACTCACACCTGTGGATAATTTCACACACTCACTCACACACTCACACCTGTGGACCATTTCACACACTCACTCACACACACCTGTGGACCGCTTCACACACTCACTCACACACTCACACCTGTGGACCGTTTCACACACTCACTCACACACTCAAACCTGTGGACCGTTTCACACACTCACTCACACACTCACACCTGTGGACCATTTCACACTCTCACTTACACACTCACACCTGTGGACCGTTTCACGGACACACTCACACAATCACACCTGTGCACGGTTTAACACACTCATACCTGTGGACCGTTTCACACACTCACTCACACACTCACACCCGTGCACGGTTTCACACACACACTCACACCTGTGGACTGTTTTCCACAATCACTCACACACTCATACCTGTGGACTGTTTCACGCACACACTCACACCTGTGGACTGTTTCACACACTCACTCACACCTGTGGACCGTTTCACACACTCAATCACACACTCACACCTGTGGACCATTTCACACACTCACTCACACACTCACACCTGTGGACCGTTTCACACTCACTCACACACTCACACCTGTGGACCGTTTCACACTCACTCACACACTCACACCTGTGGACCATTTCACACACTCACTCACCCACACCTGTGGACCGTTTCACACTCACTCACACACCCACACCTGTGGACCATTTCACACACTCACACCCTCACACCTGTGGACTGTTTCACACACTCACACCTGTGAATAATTTTACACACTCACTCACACACTCACACCTGTGGACCGTTTCACACTCACTCACACACTCACCTGTGGATAATTTCACACACTCACTCACACACTCACACCTGTGGACCGTTTCACACTCACTCACACACTCACCTGTGGACGGTTTCACACACTCACTCACACACTCACACCTGTGGACCATTTCACGCTCACACTCACACACTCACACCTGTGGACCGATTCACACACTCACTTACACACTCACACCTGTGGACCGTTTCACGCTCACACTCACACACTCACACCTGTGGACCGATTCATGCACACACTCGCACCTGTGGACCGTTTCAAACTCATTCACACACTCACACCTGTGGACCGTTTCACACACTCACTCACACACTCACACCTGTGGACCGATTCACACACTCACTTACACGCTCACACCTGTGGACCGTTTCATGCACACACTCGCACCTGTGGACCGTTTCAAACTCATTCACACACTCACACCTGTGGACCGTTTCACACACTCACTCACACACTCACACCTGTGGACGGTTTCACACACTCACACACTCACTCAGACCTGTGGACCGTTTCAAACTCATTCACACACTCACACCTGTGGACCGTTTCACACACTCACTCACACACTCACACCTGTGGACGGTTTCACACACTCACACACTCACTCAGACCTGTGGACCGTTTCAAACTCATTCACACACTCACACCTGTGGACCGTTTCACACACTCACTCACACACTCACACCTGTGGACGGTTTCACACACTCACACACTCACTCAGACCTGTGGACCGTTTCAAACTCATTCACACACTCACACCTGTGGACCGTTTCACACACTCACTCACACACTCACACCTGTGGACGGTTTCACACACTCACACACTCACTCAGACCTGTGGACCGTTTCAAACTCATTCACACACTCACACCTGTGGACCGTTTCACACACTCACTCACACACTCACACCTGTGGACGGTTTCACACACTCACACACTCACTCAGACCTGTGGACCGTTTCAAACTCATTCACACACTCACACCTGTGGACCGTTTCACACACTCACTCACACGCTCACACCTGTGGACCGTTTCATGCACACACTCGCACCTGTGGACCTTTTCAAACTCATTCACACACTCACACCTGTGGACCGTTTCACACACTCACTCACACACTCACACCTGTGGACGGTTTACACACTCACACACTCACTCAGACCTGTGGACCGTTTCACACACTCACTCACACCTGTGGATGATTTCACACACTCACTCAGACCTGTGGACCGTTTCACACACTCACTCACACCTGTGGATGATTTCACACACTCACTCTCACACACACACACACCTGTGGACGGTTTCACACACTCACACACTCACTCAGACCTGTGGACCGTTTCACACACTCACTCACACACACACACACCTGTGGACCGTTTCACACACTCACTCACACACTCACACCTGTGGACCGTTTCACGCACACACTCGCACACTCACACCTGTGGACCGTTTCACACACTCACTCAGACCTGTGGACCGTTTCACACACTCACTCACACCTTCATACCTGTGGACTGATTCACACACTCACTTACACGCTCACACCTGTGGACCGTTTCATGCACACACTCGCACCTGTGGACCGTTTCAAACTCATTCACACACTCACACCTGTGGACCGTTTCACACACTCACTCACACACTCACACCTGTGGACGGTTTACACACTCACACACTCACTCAGACCTGTGGACTGTTTCACACACTCACTCACACCTGTGGATGATTTCACACACTCACTCTCACACACACCTGTGGACGGTTTCACACACTCACACACTCACTCAGACCTGTGGACCGTTTCACACACTCACTCACACACACACACACACCTGTGGAGCGTTTCACACACTCACTCACACACTCACACCTGTGGACCGTTTCACGCACACACTCGCACACTCACACCTGTGGACCGTTTCACACACTCACTCAGACCTGTGGACCGTTTCACACACTCACTCACACACTCACACCTGTGGACAGTTTCACACACTCACTCACACACTCAAACCTGTGGACCGTTTCACACACTCACTCACACACTCACACCTGTGGACCATTTCACACACTCACTTACACACTCACACCTGTGGACCGTTTCACGCACACACTCACACACTCACACCTGTGCACGGTTTAACACACTCATACCTGTGGACCGTTTCACACACTCACTCACACACTCACACCCGTGCACGGTTTCACACACACACTCACACCTGTGGACTGTTTTCCACAATCACTCACACACTCATACCTGTGGACTGTTTCACGCACACACTCACACCTGTGGGCTGTTTCACACACTCACTCACACCTGTGGACCGTTTCACACACTCAATCACACACTCACACCTGTGGACCATTTCACACACTCACTCACACACTCACACCTGTGGAACGTTTCACACTCACTCACACACTCACACCTGTGGACCGTTTCACACACTCACTCACCCACACCTGTGGACCGTTTCACACACTCACTCACACACTCACACCTGTGGACCGTTTCACACACTCACTCACCCACACCTGTGGACCGTTTCACACACTCACTCACACACTCACACCTGTGGACCGTTTCACACACTCACTCACACACTCACACCTGTGGACCGTTTCACACACTCACTCACACACTCACACCTGTGGACCATTTCACACACTCACTTACACACTCACACCTGTGGACCGTTTCACACTCACTCACACATCCACACCTGTGGACCGTTTCACACACTCACACACTCACACCTGTGGACTGTTTCACACACTCACACCTGTGAATAATTTTACACACTCACTCACACACTCACACCTGTGGACCGTTTCACACTCACTCACACACTCACCTGTGGATAATTTCACACACTCACTCACACACTCACACCTGTGGACCGTTTCACACTCACTCACACACTCACCTGTGGACGGTTTCACACACTCACTCACACACTCACACCTGTGGACCATTTCACGCTCACACTCACACACTCACACCTGTGGACCGATTCACACACTCACTTACACACTCACACCTGTGGACCGTTTCACGCTCACACTCACACACTCACACCTGTGGACCGATTCATGCACACACTCGCACCTGTGGACCGTTTCAAACTCATTCACACACTCACACCTGTGGACCGTTTCACACACTCACTCACACACTCACACCTGTGGACCGATTCACACACTCACTTACACGCTCACACCTGTGGACCGTTTCATGCACACACTCGCACCTGTGGACCGTTTCAAACTCATTCACACACTCACACCTGTGGACCGTTTCACACACTCACTCACACACTCGCACCTGTGGACCGTTTCAAACTCATTCACACACTCACACCTGTGGACCGTTTCACACACTCACTCACACACTCACACCTGTGGACGGTTTACACACTCACACACTCACTCAGACCTGTGGACCGTTTCACACACTCACTCACACACACACACACCTGTGGACCGTTTCACACACTCACTCACACACTCACACCTGTGGACCGTTTCACACACACACTCGCACACTCACACCTGTGGACCGTTTCACACACTCACTCAGACCTGTGGACCATTTCACACACTCACTCACACATTCATACCTGTGGACCGTTTCACACACACACTCGCACACTCACACCTGTGGACCGTTTCACGCACACACTCACACCTGTGGACCGTTTCACACACACACTCACACCTGTGGACCGTTTCACACACACACTCACACCTGTGGACCGTTTCACACACTCACACACACCTGTGGACCGTTTCACACACTCACACACACCTGTGGACCGTTTCACATACTCACTCACACACTCACACCTGTGAACTATTTCACACACTCACTCACACCTGTGGACTATTTCACACACTCACTCACACCTGTGGATGGTTTCACCCACCCACACACACACACACACACTCACTCACACCTGTGAACAGTTTCACACACTCACTCACACCTGTGGACCGTTTCACACACTCACTCACACACTCACACTTGTGGACTGTTTCACACACTCGCTCACACACACGTGGACTGTTTCCCACACTCACGCAGTTATTCACTCATACACACTCACACCCTTTTTTATGAGTGTAGTAAATGTACTTTTATGATTGATGTTCTTCAGCTACACCCTTGATACTGAATAAACAACACTAGAACTCTTGGCAATATATTACATATTTTTAATGGTTTTTCATAAAAGCAAATTCAACAGGTTTTCCATCAAATTGAGAACAATTGAATGAGGCAAAGCACCCTTTAAGCGCTCAGATGATTTTCTGAGCGTTCCTCATTCCCTTGTTTTTATTAAAACAACTTTGAAGAGGCTTTAGTTCAAGGGAAAGCAGGCCTATGTTTCCTGTGTGGGATGGACTCAGTGATCTCTAACACAGATATAAGGCTGTAACTACTGTATGTGAGGTGTAATATTAATCTGGTAAAGTTGAGCTCTGGTTTAATTACTTGCTTTTCCTTGTCCTTGTTTTCACTGTGTTACTATGCACCTAGTTTACACTGAAAAGGAAACAGCTCTGTGTTGTAAACAAGGCTCAGAGCATCCTTCGTCTGTCCGTGAGAGCGAGACCCTTCGTGAGGAATTGTGTTCAGCAGCCATTACTTCTGCCTGACCTTGCGTCCAGAGCGGAGGAGGGAATGTTCGGTTACCGCACATTGACAGGAGCCTCTCTCTCACCTTCATCTGGTTCCTGATTATTTCTCCACAGCATCCACAATTCAATGTCCTCAGCTTTCCTCTAGCTTCTTATATGGCATTGAACTGGGGCTCCTGACTGACCTCAGACTGAGGCACTGTGGTCATCCCCTCTATGACCTGCTCATCCAGAGTTTCTACAGAAAAGGAAAGCATTAATCAGGACTTTATTCTCCTTCTGCGACAGTCTCTACCCTTCTGAGAATGTTTTACAACAGTAGTCTGTAAATTTCTGTGAGGATTTGATACCTTTCAATCATAAAAGCACCAGTGAGGTCCGGTGGTGGTGTGGGGAGATTACTTCTGTATCACAAACACCACTCCATCTCTTCTGAGATATATACAGTTCTGGGACTTCATACTCCTCTGTTTGCCATTTCACATTGGACATGTTATTGAACTCAGACTCGTAATTCCATAGAGGCTTCACATTAACCGCGACACACTCTCCCTCATCTCTGCAGTGGAACACAGTTCTGTTTCTTAATGAAACGTCTCTGACCCGCTTTGGTCCAAACCCCACGAGCCCCACAGCAGTGTTCTCCCCCTGTGTAAACAGCCCCTGTTCAGAACGCCCACTTTCAGCACCTGTTCCTTTAAATGATAATGAGCCGCTCTCTGTTCACCCCGACCCCATGGGTCCAGCGCTGTGATTGGACAGACTCAGACGAGGGGGCGGGGTGATTCTAAAATTAAAAATCAGAATGGTTCATTTTATCCCATGTTTTCTGACTCTGCACAGTCTTCTTTCACAGTGTGTAAGTTGGTGGGCTCCAGATATCTGCTAGAGTTTAGATTTCTGATATTAAATAACAGTTATGATATAGGTTTGACTCATTATGATATATTTTTTGTTTGTTTGTTTTTAGACCCTTACACTTAAATAACAGAGAGCGGATATAAAATACCCTCATTTTTCATTTTTCATTTTTCATAAAGATGGAGTTCATTCAGATCCATGTTGGCGCCCAAATAAAATGGTTTAAAGTGGCAGGCACTATTCGGACGGGGTCTTATTTAATGCCGGCTGATATGCCCTCATGGAGGAGGAGGAGGAGGAGGAACGTGCCTGTGGTTCTGAGAGTGATGTTTTGATAGCGAGGCGCTCTGTAACTTTTGTCATTATCCACGGCTCCCAATCGATTCCGCCCGCTCCTGTCTGTGTGGGGAAACTTGACTTTTACTCATAATTAAAGCAATCTAGATGCAAATCAGGCCATATTCCAGCAGCATATTGTGTTATGAGGCCTTCCATGCTCCCGGGAGCAAGCATGTCATTACTGGCCTTATCAGGGAGGACACACACATACACCCACTCATATATATACACACACACATATCAACAATCATGTATATCTACATGCATGGCATCTCCTAAGACGCCATAAATGACAGTGGCCCAAAAATGTGGCTCACATACCCAGCCCATCGCCCTGATTAGCTACATTCATAAAGCTGAAGGCTTGTGATCGTCACAGCCCGAGCTGCAGGAGATACTTTTTATAGCCTCCATTCGTTATTGAACTCGTAAGACAGCTTCAAAGCCAGGTTGGATCCGTGTCAGCGGGTGCCATTAAAACCCATTATCCCGTCAAGAGCCATCCGTGTCACGCAGACCTTCTCCGTGTTTAGACACCGCTGCTTGGGCTTGACGTGAGAGAGAAGGAAAGGAGCCTGTTGAAGCATGGAAGCCTCATGGAGGGATGAACACTATAATTACCCCCAGGGTTTGTGCTTAAATACAGTTTACTCCGGGGGAGAGTGCATTAGTACTCAAGCCAATGGTCAAACCTGGATCCAGTTTCCACTCATAAGTACGGACACATGCTGGATGAGCAAGGTCTGAAATGATAGCTTAAAAAACATAGCACATTAGTTCCTTTAATCAGGGTCTGAAATCGGGGTAAGACTTTCACAGAAGACCATCTTAATAAGCTTTAATAATGCAGTAATAACTCATTATAATTTGGTAATAATGTTTTGTAAGCATACATATAAACTTCAATAATGCCTCATACATTTCTAAAAATTACCTATTATTTTGTAGCTTATAAATATATATTAATATGTGGCAAACATTTATTATAAAGCCTTTATTGAGGAACACTGTGTAATGTGTAAACAGACACAATGAGCTCAGAAAAATAAGTGAGTGAAAGAGAGAAGAAAGAGAACAGAGTGAAAACAGCTAAAAACCAGAGCTTCTGCTCCTCGCTCCTCACTGCTGTGCGCTCGGGGTCGGGGTGAACAGCGAGCGGCTCATTATCATTTAAAGGAACAGGTGCTGAAAGCGGGCGTTCTGAACAGGGCTGTTTACACAGGGGGAGAACACTGCTGTGGGGCTCGTGGGGTTTGGACCAAAGCAGGTCACAGACGTTTCATTAAGAAACAGAACTGTGTTCCACTGCAGAGACGAGGGGGCAGAGTCACTTTTAGATGCAGAAGCACTCCTAACCCTCACAAATCTAATTCCATACATCTCTTCAATCACACCTTACTGTTCTCTCTCAGAAACGATTCTTTATCCCGTCGCTATTTTCTCCAGCGCCTGCAGTGCACCTGGATAATCGTAGCAGCAGCATATGTCCACATCTTCCAGGCGGGTTGATAATTATGATCCCTATCATTCGGAGGATAATATCCTTCCCCTGATACAAGTCTGACCCTCTCCCACGTTCCTCCCTCCACTTTGGGAACTCATTTTCAGCCTGTGGTGGGCCGTGCAGGTGTCTGTCGCTATGAGATGGCACCAGGAGAAGGGAGGAGGTAAGAGAAATGGGTGGGGGTTGGTGGTTGTGGGGTTCATGAGGATGGAAATGTGTTTTGTTTCGGCTTCTTGCCTAATTACAACATACACATCATTAGGAGCATCCACACAGCAACACAATGCAGAGGAAAGGAGTCATTACCAGCGAGGTGGGGATCAATTAATGCCTCATTTTCAGTTCATTGTGCATGTTCTAATTAACCAAGCCCTGGAAAACTAAACAGAGCACAACCACAGAGGCACCACCTTCTCCCGGCTCCATGTTCCTCTGTGCTGAGCATGAAGCTGTAGTGTTAGTGACCGGAGCTGATAAAATACAACAGGCCCTAAGCAGGAACTGAGAGGACACAGCAGCTTGAGTCACTGAAAGATCGACTCAGGGGTGACTCAATAATCTTTTACTCGTTTTCGAAGACTCCATTTTCAGAAAGTTATGTTCTAGATGTCAATCATCACCTAAACTGAAAGAAGTGGGTTTGGAGGTGAAAAAGTGAAGACAAAACTGCACTATCCCCTCCCTCAACATCCACAGCCAAAGTGTCCTTTGAGAAATAACATAACTTTGTGTATGTGTGTGTTTCACTGCTAAGAATGGTATAAATATGACATCTCAATGTCCCCAAAGGGATTTACTAAAGCCTCACTTCCAGTCCCTTTATCTTATTTTTATTTTTCATTTTCTCTCTTTTCATTGTTTTCTTTTTCTGCTTCTTATATTTTCTTTTTTGTTTCTTATTTCTTCCAGAATTTTATTTTCTTCTTTTCAATTTTCTTTCTTCTGTTTTCATTTTATTTTATTCATGATTCTTTCTAATTTCTTTTTTCCTTACATTTTCTTTATCATACTTAAATTATTTGCCTTTTCTTCTTTTTATTCTTTCTTCTTTAATATTCTTCTTCTGCTTCTTGTATTTATTGTTTCTGATTTTTCTTCCTTTTTCTTTCTGTTTTCTTTCTTTTTTCATTTTATTTTCCTTGTTTTTATATATTTTTTGTTCATTTCTTCTTATATTTATTTTTTTCTCTTTCTTTCTTTTCAGAAAATGGCCATGTAGGTGGCCAGGAGCTCATTAGAGCTAAGGGATGTAATTGGCAAAGTACTATGCAGAAGAGCAGGCCGTGGATCAGGTGATTCATTGAAAGCTTTTAGCAAAGCCACAGCACCAGAAAGTAGGCAAATGAAGACTAGTTTTATTTGTGAGCAGGAGGAGGAGGCAGGGTGTGCAACAGCAGCATCACAGGCAAAACAAGGCCAGTGGCTTCGATGGGAGAATCTAGAGAAGCTGATGATTTCTGGCAAGAGCTGTGGGTGATGGAGGCAAGTAATATAAAGTTTTTGCTGGGAGCAAGTTATGACGTCCTTCCAACACCGCTAAATCTTAGACATTGGGTAGGTGAAGACCCTAGTTGTGGATAATGTACAGGGGTTGGCATGCTGAAGCGTATTCTATAAGCTTGTAAAGTTAGTTTGTCAAAGGGTTGTATACATGGAGAAAAATCAGGTGCTAAGGGTTTTAGCATGTTTGTTGTACAGCAATCATCTAAAGGTCAATGCATTAACAAGTAGCTGTAGTAATAAAATACTTACCTTTGTGCATGAGGTGGAATGTTTTCGAGAAAGTGCACAGGCTACAAATATTGGTAGATGAGGTGAAGCACGAAATTGGAAATTGCTGGTGGACATAGAAAGAAAGCTGCATGTCCCAGAGTGCATTTTGTTAACTATACTGAGGCTAGACATGGTGCTGTGCTCTGAAAGAAAAACAGATTTGAAAGGAAATAGCTGAAGTATGCAGACGTGGTGGCTGAGGAGATGAAATGCAGGTGGCAGGCACATGTAAGACCAGTAGAGATAGGTGATAGAGGATTTGTAGCCAAGTCTGCCACATCTCGCTGGTGCAGTTCAGTAGGGGCCTGAAACAAAGGGCAGCTGTGAAGGAGGTATCAGAAACAGCTGAAAGGTCTAGTCAGTGGTTGTGGATAAGAAGAGCATAGATTACTTGGGGAAATGCTGTTTTGATTGGTGGTGATGTAGCATGTAAAGTTCACATGGAACTGGTGGCACTGAGCATGCATTAACGGTGCCAGTGGGGCTAGCTACAGCCTTAGTCACCAGGGAGGCCAGTGTGGATTTACGGTTGTTGATGGTAAAGTGTTACGTAGGACTGTAAAGCTGGCTTAGAGGGGGGTGGGTCTGGGTCACTGGACTTCACTGTTGAGTCTTCTGGAGGTGTCATGGGCTTAATTCAGTGAAACACTGAGGAGGGGAGATGTCTGCCTGATGATCCCTGTGAAGAGCTAGTGATACAGTGGGTGTTATGGGTTCTCATGGGCTGGGTTCCAGTGAGTAACCATAGATGTTAAGGAGAGCCGGTTGCTGATCTGATCATTAACTTTAGTGTTGAGGTGTAGGATTCAATGGCATTTTGGTGGCTGCAGGTAGGAAGAGAGTGTGGTGGGCCCTATGTGAAGCGCTAATGGATTTTACATTTGTTTTCCCTTTGTTTCACCATCTTCTTCTTTTTCAGTCTGAACATGCGTGCATTTGAACATCTGAGTTGTCAATGTTAAAGTAAATGATTTCACTCCTTTAAGTACAGCCTATAGAAATGTGGACAGAAAGGGCAGTAAGTGGGTAGTAAGGGCATGAGATTAAAATATTTGGTCCAATGGCATCGTCCACTCTCCCTAACAGAATTTGAGACTACACCAGTGTCTTCTCTTTCTGGAAAACGGTGTGAAGACGATGTGGCTAAAGGTTAATGTGGTGGTAATTATGAATGTGATTTCCTCTTGGCTGAGGGGCTGCTGTCTGAAAGGGGGATATAGGAGAGGGAAAAGGGAGGGCAGCCCGTGGTGTGATCATATCTAATGCATTAGCTTAATGACGAGATTCAGACGCGGCCATTCTCACGCTTTATTAAACCTCGTGCCGCTGTCATCTTCTTCGCCAATTTAGTCCAGAGGACGGCTAATGTCAGCAGTTAACCAAACAGGGGCTGAGTGCTCGGACCACACAGCGCAGGTGCTAACATGCTTTACGACACGCTCCAGCACACTCACGTATTCTCATTCTTGGCTTGGATATGTTTACCTCTCTGCTTTTGATTTCTGCGCTCAGGGGGAGTGAGGTGTAAAAGGCCTTGGGCCACGATGAGGAGAAAATGGATGTGATTCAGTGGAAAAGTGTCTGTAAGTGTAAAAACTGGTCTAGGAAGAAACGGACACTTGTCCCCAGTGGCGCCTCAGGAAAGGAAGCTTGAGATTTATTGCTGTGGTCCTGAAACAAGGTTTAGATATTTAAGTTTATAAGATGCTTGAATCGGCACAAATCACTTTAATATGCAAATATTTATGCAATGTTAGGTGGTCTCTCCACTGAATACAGCTCCATCATTTTACAGATGGAGAGTTGGTGCTGGACGTCTGCGTTGTGTGGCGTAGAGTGACGACTCTCTCTGGACAATCAGCGCTCTGCAAGGTTTACACGCTACAGTTTAGTCCCTACTCGACTCGCTCTGAACCACGAGAGAACAGCCACTAAACAAGAACCCGTCTCCAGAACCAGGACCTGATTTACCTGTGGAGGAGCAGAAAAGTAGAGTCGAGTAGGGACCCTGCAGTGGAAAAGCACTGCACATCTAAGCACCTCAACCTGAATCTATTTTATATATAAATGGAGGAAAGCTCTGCATGTAAACACAGCCACTGTCTGCCTTCATTGAAGCTAGCCCTTGTCATGTGTTATTGAATTGTTGTTTGGGGTTTGGAGTTGTGTGAGTCTCAGTAGGAGTCTGTGTCAATGTTGATCCTGTTTCATGCTAAAGCCAAGGCCTAATGCATCATAATAACTCATGGAAGGTTTAGTGCTTTTCTCTGTGCTTGAAGCTGTCACTTTGTCTATGCCACTTTATTTCTCTCCCAATGTTGTTCTCATAATAGAATGATGTTCAAAGTAGTGTTAGCAATCACAAGCCACACAATTTTATATTTTCAACTGGTGCAAAAAAAAAAAAAAAAACAATAAACACAAAGTAATGGTCTTGGGTTGAACAACAACAAGTTTTGGAGTAGGCCAAGAATCCAAACAATACGCTCTCCACATTTGTTGTGATTGCAAACGCCATAATTACATTTGTCCACAAATACATTACTTGCCAGGGGCCGCCTAAGAACACACACAGAGAGAGAGAGAGAGAGAGATTACAAATGATGAGGCATTTTAGAATGAGCTTAGCAGTTCGTCCAGGCAGCAGCCATCAGCCTTTTCCCAAGCTTTACATATTTATACATCATAATATTCGATAACATCTTTAGTCGTTTGTCACTGGCAGATACTGGAAGCTTTTAACCGCAGGGGCATGACCTACACGCACATTATCAGCATCCACAGATCATTAAGACGATTAGCATTAACCTTGAGGAGGGTCTTTCAGCACTTGCCTGATATAATTTCTCTCCCAAGAGCTAGTCTTAAGACGAGTGTGTGATACACACCATGCTGCACGGCTGGTATTATACACTACCTGTGGACAGCTGCAGCAGTAACAGACTGCACTTCTGGAAACCCTTGAGAAAGTATACTTTAAGCTTACGTATGCTCAAATTGTTATGAAACAGTGATCACTATGAAATTACTTCTAACATTTAAATTCAACATTCACAATTTTAATAAAAATAATAATAATAATAATAATAATAATAATAAACCTTTTCCTAAAGGTTTTGATGAAATTTCCTCACCATTTGCTGCTGTCAAGTTTGTCTGCACGCTCTAAACTGATGTAATGTGTTTTCAAAGATGCAATGTGTCTAAAGGGGTATAAAAAAAGTTCCTCAGTATGGTATGCTAGGCTTTCTTTTTCTTTGCTACACTAGAAGCATTTTGGAGATTTTTAAACAATGAATAGACCTCTAAATGTTGAAAAGCACGAACTGAGATGATGATATGTAGGTGAGTAATATTGATGTATTTTGCTGTAGATGGAACTGAATTCTAAATTCACTTCATGAAAGTAAACGCAGAGCGAAAGTGCTACAAAACTAAACAGTTCGAGTTACACGAGTTTCTGTGGGAATTCAAACAGTGAATAAACACTTACAGACAATTTACACTTCAGACACCAACAAGATACAGTCGCTTCTTACTCACACGCACACCTCTCCACCTTAAAAGATACAGTCGCTTCTTACTCACACACACCACTCCACCTTAAAAGATACTGTCGCTTCTTACTCACACATTGCTCCACCTTAAAAGATAGAGTTGCTTCTTATTCACACACGCCACTCCACCTTAAAAGATACAGTCGCTTCTTACTCACACACACCGCTCCACATTAAGATACAGTCGCTTCTTACTCACACACACTGCTCCACCTTAAAAGATACAGTTGCTTCTTATTCACACACACCACTCCACCTTAAAAGATACAGTCGCTTCTTACTCACACACACCGCTCCACCTTAAAAGATACAGTTGCTTCTTATTCACACACACCGCTCCACATTAAAAGATACAGTTGCTTCTTATTCACACACACCGCTCCACATTAACAGATACAGTCGCTTCTTACTCACACACACCGCTCCACCTTAAAATATACAGTCGTTTCTTACTCACACACACACCGCTCCACGTTAAAAGATAGTCACTTCTTACTCACACACACCGCTCCACATTAAAAGATACAGTCGCTTCTTACTCACACACACCGCTCCACCTTAAAAGATACAGTCGCTTCTTACTCACACACACACCGCTCCACCTTAAAAGATACAGTCGCTTCTTACTCACACACACCGATCGACCTTAAAAGACACAGAGTTTCTGACAGTAAACAAAGCAGAAAACAGTATTTCCCCACAATTGTATATGTCCTTTTTAAGTTTAAATTGTAATTTAAATATAAAATCTAAAATAAAATCCATTAATTCAAACTAATACAGAATATAACTAACACTTTTCTTTGGTGTAGAATGGATTCAAAAAACAGATGGGTGTGATCGGAAATAGACTTTAGCTAGTCTTCAACCATTTCTCAAGTTGATGGCAAAAAGTTTCATATCCAAGGTCCTCTGTGTGAAACTGTAAATTGGCTTAATGTGGTTCTGTAGAAGGCGGGATGCAGGCTGTGTTTTCTGCAGAGCTCAGTCTCTGGTGTGTGAAGTAGTGGATGCTGTACTGAGTGTGGTATGAGGGAGGTGCTTTGGAGCCAGAATTAAATTGACGCCAGTGGTTTCGCACCTGCAGCTCGACCGAACCTGAGGTAGCACTTTGGGAGCATACGCTAAATTAAATGTTCCCTCACTCTGCCCAGAAAAAAGTTGGCACCTCGTCCCAAATCGATGCTCTGTGGTTGTTGTTGCTGTTGTGGTTTTTCGTTGTTGTGTTTATCACCGCTTCCTCGTACCATACGACGTAAATAAAAGTGGAAACAGCGGCGGCTGCCCCTCGTTTTGACTTTCAGCTGATAGTCATAATTATGAAAGGGTCCCAATCAATGGTCGCAAATGGAAGCGATTTGTCGCTAGCCCTCCACTCCACTAATTGCATTGATAAGCAGCGGGGAACTGGTCGCCGTCCAAACGAGGCTTTCTGAGGAAAGGAAATCTATCAGAATCTATCACATGGACCACGGAGAGGCCGAGGCTCTGCTGGTCAATAACGCAGAGTCAGCTGGTTTTGACCTAATCGTTCGTTTGTCTGAGGCTACACTTTCCCACCCGCTTTACATTCTCCCACTGCTCTGCTTTAGTGTTACTGCCTGCTGAGGACTGGAGCGTATTTGCACAGAAAGGAGTATGGACTGCTTTTCTCTAAAATAGTGCTATCAAAATCAAAGTGTTAACACACCTTAATACACACAGGAAAGTGTCTGCGTGGGTTTCCTTCGGGTGACTGTCTTTGAGGAGTGTGGTGTGTTCTCTCTGTGTCTGCGTGGGTTTCCTTCGGGTGACTGTCTTTGAGGAGTGTGGTGTGTTCTCTCTGTGTCTGCGTGGGTTTCCTCCGGGTGACTGTCTGTGAGGAGTGTGGTGTGTTCTCTCTGTGTCTGCGTGGGTTTCCTCCGGGTGACTGTCTGTGAGGAGTGTGGTGTGTTCTCCCTGTGTCTGTATGGGTTTCCTCCGGGGGACTGTCTGTGAGGAGTGTGGTGTGTTCTCTCTGTGTCTGCGTGGGTTTCCTCCGGGTGACTGTCTGTGAGGAGTGTGGTGTGTTCTCCCTGTGTCTGCATGGGTTTCCTCCAGGTGACTGTCTGTGAGGAGTGTGGTGTATTCTTCCTGTGTCTGTGTGGGTTTCCTCCGGGTGACTGTCTGTGAGGAGTGTGGTGTATTCTTCCTGTGTCTGTGTGGGTGCTCCAGTTTCCTCCCACACTCCAAAAACACACGATGGTAGTTTGTCTGTAGGTGTGAGTGACTGAGTGAATGTGTGAATGTGCGTTGCCCTGTGAAGGACTGGCGTCCCCTCCAAGGTGTGTTCCTGCCTTGCGCCCAATGATTCCTGGTAGGCCCCGGATCTGATTTAGTGCTCATTTGTAATGTATTTCTCCTCCATGGCAGAGAAACAACCTCTTTACTATTAAATCACTTAAACTCTCAGTGTTAAACTGGCTTTTAATTCACTGTTGTGCCCCTACGACTGATTGGAGGGCAGAGGAGTTTAACCAACATACATAAACTATGTGTTTGTGCCTCTCTAATCTTCAAGAACTGACCGTTCACTCCCTACAGGATTCATCACATACCCCACAACAGTTTAGTACAAGTCAGAGATGATATCTTTACCCACATCTTTTGGCTTAAACTTTCACTGGCCATGTTCTACTGCATAGGTCCAGATCTATAATTACAGACTGTAGCTCATCTGTAATTCAGCCTCCTTTGTTAAAACTCTGGGAACTGACCACTGTTGACCAGATGTTATTGTGCTGCTGCATCAGTTTCAACATAACAGTGACTTGCTGAAAGTAGATGATACACCCGGCTGAGGCCTCACTAACAAGAAGCAGGAAGGAATTAGCATTCGACACCAATCCGATATGGACTGTGTGTGTGTGTGTGTGTGATAAGTCCAGCCTCCCTTGGGGAACTGCCCACTCAAGTGACTTAGAAAAGCCCCCTACTCAAACTTCTCCCTGTCTTTTCTGTCTGGCTGCTAATGAAGAGAGGGAGGCTCACACCGGGCCCAGCGCCGGCTTAATTGGGTCACTAATTAAAAGAGCTGTCATGTCTGGACAGAAGGAGAGGAGGGATTAAATGATGCCACAGGGCGGAGAAGGGTACGAGCTGCAAACCAAAGCCTGCAGCGCCTCGGGTTTTAACCTCCTCTGAGTGAGATATACTTTTTGGAACCTGGTCATTTGTACTGCGTTGGTGCCCGATGTCTTACAAACACCTGCATCTGCACCTGTGGAAGCATATGTATATGTCAGTGAAAAGGTAATATGCAAAACGGCAGAGTAATCCGAAGTTTGAATGTAAATATTCCACTTATGTATGCAAGTTGCCCTGTGAAGGACTGGCGCCCCCTTCAGGGTGCATTCCCCGCCTTGCGCCCAATGATTCCAGGTAGGCTCTGGACCTACCGCGACCCTGAACTGGATAAGGGTTACAGACAATGAATGAATGAATGAATGAATGTATGCAAGTTTGTGCTCCAAATTAAATTCTAATTAATTATTTTTATTTACATTTTTAATTCCATAGACTTCTATTTACATTTTACTCACACAGACATCTGAATGCTTTATGAATATCTTTATGTCCGGAAAAGTGTAAAGACATAGCAGAGCTGTGTCTGATCCTGTAACAGTGCAACACACACTGACACAAAGGTGAACGGGAGCTAACAAATTATGCAGAGCAACAGATGGATTACAGTCCGTAATTGTCCACTGTACGGTCAGTGGAGCTATGGGTGTGGAATTTAGGAGGTGTTTTTAATGTTGTGGCTGGCTGATGTATATGTGTAATCATTGCATTGTGCTACAATTAGCATTTCATAAACTGTTCCAAGACTCTCCCCAGTGTCCCACTCTCCAGCCGTGGCCAATTCATGCTCTGGTCCTTTGTCCTCTCTTAGTGCTTTTCCACCAATATTGGAGGGGCTCCATTCCAGTTTGCGAACCTAATTTTGAATCATTCTGCACATTTCCACGAACAAAAAATGGTTTTGGAACTTGAAAAGTTAATTCGCAGTGGTAGGTTTTTGAGCAGGAGTCATGAGGACCCCCTGTGGGCGTGTCCTAGTTACAGGAGCAAGGAGCAATGGCGACACCCATGAGGAGCACACAGTGTAGTCTTCTACGTTTTCTATGTAGAGGTTCTATGTATTCTTTAAGTTTGAGAATTTTGGAGAAAAACAAAAGTACGTAACAGCAGCAGAAACTCTTGCAGGTCGTTCTCACTGCTGTTTGCTGCCACTGTGCAGCGCCCCCTCTTGATGATGTGTTCTGTGACGTATCCTCGGATTCCACTGAAACTGGTGTAAACCCGTCTGGTTCCCTGAAAAGCACAAGGTTCTGATAAACCCAAATGGAGCTAGTTCAAGAACCAGAGTCATTTTGGTGGAAAAGGGTTACCTGAGCGATTGAAGAGTCCTACTGTCAATCACAGTACCGTTGTAACCAGAAGAGGACATTTAAGAGGGACTAACAGGGGAAGGATGTTTCTAACCTGGCTCTGTTCAGATGATGCCCTGATTGCCACTGATGCTGTCGACGATGGGAAACTGAGACTCACCGCAGTGTGAAAATTGACCGTAGACCATCTTTGGACTTTACCAAGAGGACCTTATCAAGATTTGTTTGTTAACTCCAACATCACTGCTTTATGGTACTCTGCAAAATCAGAGACCACCAGGGTCTGGTATGTGCTAATCCCAAAATGAGGGCTATTCCACAAATAACCATTTCCCAGTTAACCACATAACTTAAGTCCAAAATCAAATATTGCCCAATAGGAATCTCCCTCAACTCCAGGCTTGAGTTTGGGCTTAAGTTATCTGTCTAAAACAATGGAACATTTTGGGTTTCGACCCTGGTCCTGGTGGGCCTCTGCCCTGCATGTTGTAGTCTTCTATTTGCTCCATGTCACACACTTTGAACTCAGAAGGTGTTGCTAATGATCTCATTAGTTGAATCAGGTGTGTTGGGAGCAGCGGTGTTTCTAACATGTGCAGGGCAGTGGCCCACCAGAACCAGGACAGAGAGCCTGGGCTAGACTGAGGAGTCCTGTAGTGGGTAATATCCCCCGTGTCATGTCTAAAGTGTAAACAGTTCACCAATAAACTATAATTATTAAGACTTCCCGTAACTCACCCCTGTGAACCGTCTAGTTCTAGGCTAATGTTAGTGTCCACTTACTCTACTCACTGTATTTCTAAGCACTGCAGGTAGGCATTTCTCTGTTGTTCTAAACACAAATTAAACAGTCATGTTCGCATATATCAGAACAAGATGCTGTCTATCCCCTACTGATTGGATGAATGCAGTGCAACCGCTGCCTCTTGCCTGGTTCTGGTTTGTGGGCACTAGATTGTTTATCTTAAGAGTGTTGTGTGCCATGTTGAAGCTGTTTGCTGCTCTATAAGAGGACTGTGTTCCTATGTGAGACCCCTATATGTTGCTCTTTAAGAGAACCGTGTTGCTCTGTAAGGGAACTTTATTCCAGCTCTAAATGTGGGTGAATGGAAAGTGTAGTTAAAGCAGTGATGTAGTTTCTTGTGCCTCTCTCTCGCTGTTTCATATGGATGAGCTGAGTCCTGCCTCGACTCGAGACTCTCGGAAGACCTTCTGCCATTCCCCTCAGTCCCACTCTTCCTGGCTTTGTCCTAGTTAGCCACCAGCCTCTGTGTGTGATGGGGATTGTTTCTGTGTCTTGTGTCATCCCTCCACTGAGCCCAGGACATCTCGCCCCGCTCTGGGGCAAAGAGGGAGGGCAGGGAGAGGAGGGGACAGAAAAAAGACTCATTAGGACTGTTGCTTACAGTCATGACATTTCTATATCCTGTACATTGCAGCATTCTGAGGGCTACGTTCCAGACACTGCTGGACAGTACTGGCCAGATGAGATGTTGATATAAGAACAACTGGACACACAGGGAACACATGCCCGTGCTTTTAAAAATAAAGGTGCTACAAAGGTTTCATTGAGTGGTGCCATAGAAGAACCATTGTTGGATCCATAAAGAACCATGTTTGTTTAAGAGATGTGTGAGTGTGAAAGTTTAAAAACCCATTACTTGATCTTAAGGTTCTTTGCACATTTAAATGTATCAGCAAAAATGGTTCTTTATGGAACCCAAAGTGGTTCTGCTATGGCATCCCTCTAAGAACCTTTTGTAGCTCCTGAATTTTTATGAGTGCATGTAGCAATGCTTTACAAAATGCACACACACTAGGGCACTTGGGGCAGTGAGCACATACTAAGAGCATCAGGCAGCCACCCCAGTGGCATCCCAGCTGTGGATGTTGAGGGGGGAGCTACAGTGATCTAGGTCCAGGGAATTGAATCAGTGACCTTTCTTCTCTTCCCTTTAGGCCACAGGATACGATTAATCACTTAGTAATGTCCTAAAAAGTTAAAGACGTTGGAAAAGAAATGTATGTTTTCTTGAGTAAATATTACAACAAGGCAACTTCAGGTGAGGTCTTGGTGGCACATGACACATGGATCTGGGGTGGCACCGCACACCTGAAGCACAGAAATATATTTGGTCTATATTTTAAGCGATATATTCACTATATTTAGGCAAATAAACACATCAACTATCAGCCGTATTTTAATCTGTAGCAGCATTTCAAAGAACCCTGAAAATTATTCAAAAATTATACAAAAAATAAAGATTTTTGTAGATGGTGCTATCACGAGAAAATACAGGGAAGTGCAGAATCCGCTTTCATCTTGCAATGCCAGTTGCTGGGGGGCAGTCTCAATGGGTAGAAATCAGGCAAAAACTGAGGATAAACAAACAAGAAAAAACAAGTAACGGAAAAGGTGTAGAGGAATATATCAAAGAACACATTGCTGGATAGATCTAAAATACCCAGCTCCATGGTTTACTCCATGGTTTACAGTCTCCCAAGGTGGATCTAGAAGCTCTGTGTTTCTAATAAACTGGCCAGTAATGGTATTCACTACTCACCCCACCTCCCCTTGCCCGCCCTCCCTCCCTCTTTGGGACAGCCCCTGGCTCTGCCCCCCTCAGTCACCCAGGAAGCACAAAGGAGAAAAGGCAGAAGAAATGAGTGTGATGGAGAGGAAGGAGAGGGAACGTTGGGTTACCACAGGCTCAGGGAGTTCTCTCTCTCGCTCTCTAAGTAGGACATCTCTTCCACATCAACCCGACACTGCCTGTCCATCGCCAAGGGGGAATCACTAATACACTCCACCAAGCCCACCTCTAACTCCCAACATATATATATATAATATTATATAAATATAAAATAAAAGCCCACAGTGCACCTGCACCACATCTGGATCCACGCAGAACTAATTTCTCAACAAGGACATCCACACGACGAGGACGTGTCCCTCAGTGTCAGTTTCAGAAGATAGGACAGAAAAGATCTGAAAAAGATTTTCTGCTCTTAGTTTGTTCCCACAACATCCAAACTGTTCTATTGTTTTCTATCAATCTAAAGAGTGTAGCCATAAATATTCATTCATTCATTCATTGTCTGTAACCCTTACCCAGTTCAGGGTCGCGGTGGGTCCAGAGCCTACCTGGAATCATTTGGTGCAAGGCAGGAATACACCCTGGAGGGGGCGCCAGTCCTTCACAGGATGACACACACACATATTCACTCACACACTCACACCTATGAACAATTTTGAGTCACTAATCCACCTACAAATGTGTGTTTTTGGAGTGTGGGAGGAAACCGGAGCACCCGGAGGAAACCCACGCAGACACAGGGAGAACACACCGCACTCCTCACAGACAGTCACCTGGAGAAAATCCACGCAGACACAGGGAGAACACACCACACTCCTCACAGACAGTCACCCGGAGGAAACCCACACAGACACAGAGAGAATACACCACACTCCTCACAGACAGTCACCCGGAGGAAACCCACGCAGACACAGAGAGAACACACCACACTCCTCACAGACAGTCACCCGGAGAAAACCCACGCAGACACAGAGAGAACACATCACACTCCTCACAGACAGTCACCCAGAGGAAACCCACGCAGACACGGAGAACACACCACACTCCTCACAGACAGTCACCCGGAGGAAACCCACGCAGACACAGGGAGAACACACCACACTCCTCACAGTGTGTAATTAACATTTAAAGCTGCATGTGATCATGCAAAAGTTGTGTCAGAATGATAATTACATTTAAACTAATATCATTATAGAGGTTCCATGTAACATATTAAATATTTGATATCTAATTTTAGGTGAATTTTTCCAAACCAATCACTTGTCATCGCCATCCCCCACATCAGCCTTATTCCCCACCTAGAGTACTCCCGGTCTGCAATGGCTAAGGCAACAGCAGGGATTGATCCGGTGAACTCCAGATGATAGGGTCAGCATACATCTGCCACCTCAGCCACACACTAAACAAGTCAGACTCATACTCTCCAACGTCCACCTGCTGCTGAGCTGAAACCAACTCGCCCCAAATCAAGCTTCACTCACATCACAGGGCAGACGCAGACAGACACATGTACAACTGCTCGCTGTTTGTGCCAACACTTTCACCAATTTCTGCACTGATCCAAAAAGAAACATGAGAGGGTGGAGGGTGATGCGTTGCTGTCAGTGTGGTATGTACAGACTGCAGAGGGCGCTGTACAGACTGGAGGATACCCTTTGTATTAGGCAGATGTTGTTCCACTTTAAATGGTGCAGCAGGACCTGGATGAGTTTACACAGCTGCTCCATCATTTAAGGTGGAATGGAAAACTGGAATAAGAAGTCGACTACAGTTTCATCCGCTCTGTTTACTTTTTCTTTCTCGGTTTACACTGGACGCTGACGGGAACATTTCAGACTTAAGTCAGAGACTGGTCAACGTTTCTAGACTACATCTGAATCCGGGTCGTGAACATCACGTGTGTGAAATGTTCTGACTGCTCTGAAACTTGAGGTTTAAAATCAAAGTCTATGCCCCTCACACATGACTGGACTTTGCCTCCAGCTCTCCACTCCGACGGCCCAAAGGTCTGCGGACTAAAGCCCGCCCCCTGGCACTAACCCAGCTCCAATGAGAATCTGGGCTAAGATCAGGCTACAGATGGCGTAGAGTAACTCCAGCTTAAAGCAAAGTCTCAGTCTGTTGTAACTTTGCTGGATCTCAGCCGTGAAGGTTATGAATCAGGGACTGCAGCAGTGTATGGTCCTGTCCTTGAGCCCAGAGACAAATGTGTGTGTGTGCGTGTGTGTGTGTGTGTGTTTTGCCACTTTGACAGAGTGTGCAGGGCTAGGGAAGTAAATCATGGGGTCAAGTCTTTCTCTCTGCCTGTGGGCGAGGGATGGAGCCGGAAAAAGGGCCAGGTTCAATAAAAACAATTTTCCAAGTGTTGACTTGTTTATGATGAACTGCTCACGTGGCTCACGTTATTCCCAGAGCTCACAGCGCGTGAGAAACCCTCCTGGCCAAAACCAAGCCACACACTCAGGGGAAAATATGGGTTGAGCACTTTGTTTAATTGGAAACCGGTTTCCACAAATCAGCATTAGAGAGGATTGAGTGGAACAGTCTGACCTCTGAACTGCTCTGGATTCTAAAGATGACTAATTACAGGTGGATTTGAAACAGATATATTATGATTAGTGATTGTCTACATTAATGTGTGAGTCCACTAACCCTCACACTGTGAAACAAGAACCCCCAGTCACTTTTCTGTGTCCAATCACAGCGCTGGACTCGCATTTATGTGAGAGCACAAAGACAAGGTTAAATGCAGCAAAACAGACACAAGAAGCAGTGAGAAATTAGAGTAAAAAGGGAGAAGAAAGAGAACAGAGTGAAAACGGCTAAAAACCAGAGCTTCTGCTCCTCGCTCCTCACTGCTGTGCGCTCGGGGTCGGGGTGAACAGCGAGCGGCTCATTATCATTTAAAGGAACAGGTGCTGAAAGCGGGCGTTCTGAACAGGGGCTGTTTACACAGGGGGAGAACACTGCTGTGGGGCTCGTGGGGTTTGGACCAAAGCGGGTCACAGGCGTTTCATTAAGAAACAGAACTGTGTTCCACTGTGGAGACGAGGGAGAAATATATATATAAGGTTTAACTCACTTTTACTTACAACAGGATAGAGGCCAGTTTGGTAAATAATACAGAAGAAAGCCATGTGCCTCAGCAGTTAAATAGGAGGTGTTTGTTCAGTGTTTACTGTGACCACCGTTTGTTTGCCTTTGATTTATCTATGCTCTTTTCAGCTTTTCAGTCTCTGCCTCCCAGTGTGTGTTAGTCTTTAGATGGCTTTAGTAGTCTTTCTTTAGTTTAAGTGTAATATTTATTTTCATTTTATTTAATTGCATTAACATTACTCCTGTATGCACACTAATATCTCTTTGGAGATTAATTACGTCAGTGCAGCAGGTAGAGTCTCTGTCACAGCTCCAGGGTCCTGGAGGTTGTGGATTTGAGTCCTGCTCCGGGTGATTGTCTGTGAGGAGTGTGGTGTGTTCTCCCTGTGTCTGCGTGGGTTTCCTCCGGGTGACTGTCTGTGAGGTGTGTGGTGTGTTCTCCCTGTGTCTGCGTGGGTTTCCTCCGGGTGACTGTCTGTGAGGAGTGTGGTGTGTTCTCTCTGTGTCTGCGTGGGTTTCCTCCGGGTGACTGTCTGTGAGGAGTGTGGTGTGTTCTCTCTGTGTCTGCGTGGGTTTCCTCTGGGTGACTGTCTGTGAGGAGTGTGGTGTGTTCTCTCTGTGTCTGTGTGGGTTTCCTCCGGGTTCTATGGTTTCCTCCCATGGTGTGAGTAGGTGTGAGTGACTGTGTGGTGCACCCTCCAGGGTGTGTTCCTGCCTTGTGCCCAGTGATTTCGGGTGGGCTCTGGACCATGCAAACTAGATGGGTAGTTGCAGACAATGAAGGAATGATTAATTAAGACTCATCCTACCTGGAAGCAACGCGATTATTATTTACACACCAGCAGTCCCTCTTCATCAGTGTCATGTTTCGGCCTCTATTCTGAGGAGAATATCCTGTAGGCAAAGTTCTGCCATTGCTGTCCTAACCTGTATGATAACACGTTTCCACACACCTGACAATTCCCTTGCTTCTTTCACACTGTAGCTTTTACTACAGGTCTAAAATGTTGGACAGCTGGACTGTGTTTGTGTGGCATTGTGTGGCAGTGTGTTTCTAGTAACTGAACTGGGCTCTCATTGACTTTAACTTGTTATTAATATTATATATCAATATATTTTTATAATTGCAATGGAGTGGGGCTGTGTTCAGGGGGCACTTTTCAGGGGGCACCCAATGACTGTAGGTGAGCTCCAAACCCTGATCCAGACAAAACAGTTGCATTTGATGAATGGATGATTGAATGAATGAGTAGACTTTAAAATACAAATTAATTTAATACATTTTCCATGTTTAAGACAGAAAGCAAATCATCATCAACCATTAAATATAAAATTACATTTGTTTTTTTATTGTTTTCCATCTTTTGATTCTTGATTCTTTTTAATCAACACATCTATCAACCAGACAGACAGATAGACAGATAGATAGATAGATAGATAGATAGATGGATAGATAGACAGATGGATAGACGGACAGACGGACAGACGGACAGACAGACAGACAGATAGATAGATAGACAGACAGATGGACAGACGGACAGACAGACAGACAGATAGATAGATCAGTAGATAGATAGACAGACAGATAGATAGATAGATAGACAGATGGACAGACAGACAGACAGATAGATAGATAGATAGATAGATAGATAGACAGACGGATAGACAGATAGACAGATAGACAGATAGATAGATAGATAGATAGACAGATAGATAGATAGACAGATAGATAGATAGATAGATAGATAGATAGACAGATAGATAGATAGATAGATAGATAGATAGACAGATAGATAGATAGATAGATACTAATAATTATGTAAGGATTAAAGCAGTGTTTTCTGCAGCATCCTCTCAGACTGTGAATCTGTTTCCTTTTAAGCAGCTGCTGTTAATCTTCCGAGGTCGGGCTCTGTGCTAATTTATATGTTCACACAAGTTTATTTGTGTAAATGAAATTAGCCGGTGTTAAATGAAAGAATGCGGGACACCTGGACTGTGAAACTACTGGGTTTCTGCCATTTTCACGATAAACATTTTACAGATAAGAGCTTTTAGAGAAGTGAGGTTTATTGAGAGGAGCTTTCTCTGTCCTCTTTCCTCAGCCTTTATTAAAACAGCACTGCAATAAAAACAAACACAACCAGGGTTAGTCTTATCTTCACAAAAATGAGCAACATCACGAACACGGCGTGGAGTCAGTGAAGAGCTTAAACATTAAAAACAGCCCACACTCAGGGTCCTCCATCAAAACAAGCTCTGAGAAGAAACTCAGAAGTCAGTGCGTGAGTGACAGGATCAGTGTGTGAAATTCCTTTTATGTCCATAGATTCCAGGTAGAATATGGAGCCACCATGAGCCTGAACATGAGATGAAACACTCAAAGAAGTTAGATGAATGAAAGAATTAAATTGTACTGTGAAGCATGTTGTGTTGAGGCAAGTTCCTTGTGTTAAATGCATCCGTGTGTAAAATATGTGTCTGTGAAGACCCAAGTGAGAGCCCAGACTCTGTTCACCATATAATATGGGAAACAAACCAAAGAAATATTCATTCATCATTCATTCATTGTCTGTAAACCTTATCCAGTTCAGGGCGGCGGTGGGTTCAGAGTCTACCCAGAGAATCACTGGGGGCAAGGCGGGAACACACCCTGGAGGGCGCACCAGTTCTTCACAGGGCGACACACACTCACATGTTCACTCACGAGGAAACCCACACAGATTCAGGGAGAACACACCACACTCCTCACAGACATTCACCCGGAGGAAACCCACGCAGACACAGAGAGAACACACCACAAATATATGTTTTAAAAAGCCTTTCTCTGGTCGGTATGTCCTCACCAACACACCATCACCCTGTAAATGAGGTCACACATATGCATTCACACATTGTCATGTGACTGTGTCCATGATGTTCAGTAAATGTCACTTAGAGACGTCATGAATTAACATGAAGGGTAAAGATGTGCAGAGAACTTTCCAGACGTTAGAAATGGTTTATGACACACATGTCACCATGGGCTTTTATGGGCTATGTTTGTGCTCGCTTGATTCTGTCTGTTCCCCGAGACTGTGGAGCTCTCTTCCATCCTCATCTTTTATAACAGAGCTTTAAACCTGTTTATACAGACTCACGTCTGAGCAGTGGAAGGTGGATAGTGTAGACGTGTAGGTCTGTGTTTTGATGTTAATTGATGTGATGTTTGTACTGTATTTTATGTGATGTTTTAGACGTACAGCACTTTGGTCAATGTACGTTTTTTAAGTGCTTTATAAATGAACTTTACTTATTTACTTACTTGTGGTCTCCACATCTGCAGCGTGTGGTCTCCAGGCAGAGCTTTGTCCCTGATATAAATGACCTGATAGAGATGGAGGAGTCCAGGTTCTTTTCCTCTGTGAGTCAAACATGGCCTTGTTGAGTGAAGAGGGGAGGGACTGCTTCTGTAAAAACCCAAAAAGATACACATTGGAGAGTCCTTTGGGGCTGGTGGTTAATCTTAGAATTACACTCACATACACACACACACACACACACACACACACCTGTTTGTTTCCATGGCTTGTTGGGGCATTACATAGACTTCCATTAATTCACATAGCCTTAAAATGTAGGTGTTCAAATACATTTTTAAACATACGACTGTCATCCAAAACATGTAAAACATTATTTCACATATTATTAAAAATGACAATTACCATTTTATAAAAAAAACAAAATGTGATTACCTTAAAATACAGTAGTGACACTGCCTCCATCTGTAACTGGTCTAAACCCACACTCACACGGACTTTTGGACACAGTATTGTCCCCAAGAACAGAACAAACCCATCACAGTCTTCTGCAGCTTTTTCCTGATGGAGCTCAGAACCAATGCAGCGCCCAATAAACTCTTCACACGGCTTCATTTATTATTTTATTTCTGTTATATGTTTATCTCTTTAATACAATAATAATACTACACAACAGTTACCTTAAAATAACTTTCCTAACCTTAATATTATCCCACTCTAACCCTACACTGAGCTTTAAATATGGTCCCCACAATGTCAGTGTGTAAGTAGAAACCTGACTCTCTCTCTCTCTCTCTCTCTCTCTCACACACACACACACACACACACACACACACACACACACACACACACACACCATTCTATCTGGACACGGTGTGAAGGCTGAGGGTCAGCAGCCAGGCTCCATCTGCTCGTCTCGTCTCACAGTGTTTACAGGTCTCTAACTCACCTCTCGACCTTCGCAGTTCAGTGTTTTCTCACCTGAGGCAGCAGCACAGGTTCAGTTTGACATGGAGTGTGTGTAGGAGCATGCTAGCTACGATTAGCTCAAGCCTAGTCTCACTATCTCTACGTCTGTCTATCATCCGAGAGCATGTTATAAAAATAAGTAACACTTCCCTGTTACGAACCAGAACACACTCTGATCCACACACTGGAGCAGACTGGAGCAGACTGGACCGGTACTAATAACTACAACTTGGATCTTCTTTTCAGTCTTGGCTCCTCTCAGTGGTCTTTCATTCTGCTCTGAGGCAAGTCCTTTTTTGTGTCTTTGTTCCTTACATTGTTTCTTCCAGTCACTCTAATGGTGCTTTTCCACCGCATGGGTCTGGCTCTACACGACTCGACTCGCCATGGCTCGGCACACTTGTCACTTTTCAACTGGCAGGGCTCCCCCGCGAAATGGAGCTGGTGACGTTGTAAAACCCCTGTCTCCCTGGCTTTGAAAACCACAACAACGGTGATGGGAAAGTTAGGCACATTTTACTCACCGTGTATTTGCTTCTTGTTTTTGATTTTGGACCGAACACAGCTCCGTGACCCGGTTCTCACAGATCAGTTTTATTTATTGCACATTTGGCTTTCACTGGAAATGATCGTCAGCCATCGGCCCAAGCAGCATCTAAAGGATAAAGACAAGTTAAGAGCTGCCGCTGTGAGTCCGAGAAAAATAAACGTGAAAGCGGTTGTAATTTAAGAGATTTAACAAGTGGTGGTTTGTGCTGGATTTGCATGAGCTCTGCATTTCCTGGTGAGACACGTCTCTCTGGCCAATCAGCACTCTGCAGCATTTACAAGTCACCATTTAGTACCTACTCAGCTCGGTTGGAACCTGGAGTGAACTGGGCCTGAAAACCTACCCGGTTCCAGGGACCAGGACCAGATGTGACCAGTGGAAAAGTGTCATAAGTGCTTCTTCCTCATAAGGAGATTCTCCTTTCAAGTCTAGTTTTCAGCTGCCCCCTGTACCCTGTAATAGCTGGACAGCACCGATGGGAGTCCATTCTCAGCAAATTAAACCAGGCCTTATTTCAATGTGGAGCTTGTCTTTTGTCCCGACTCTTTCACACTGAGTGTGCTGCACAGTGAGCGGGTGCCAGGATATAGTCCCACCATCTGGGTTGCGCCTGTCCTAGTAGATTTGTGACTAATTTGTGTCTACTTCTTTGATAATCTTCCATCTGTTTTTTATCCCCTTGCCAAATCTGTGCTGATTCACGAAATGATACACAATCACCTTTAAACACAGCAACCTGGATGAGCTGGTTCTCCCTCACCCCCAACACAAACACTGTCAGAGTCTCAGAGTGGGTCTACACTAGTGGAATTGTTACAATTTAAAGAGAGAGATAAGGACAGTGTGTTTGTGTGTGTGTGTGTGTGTGTGTGTGTGTGTACCAGGAATAAATCACACTCTGGGGACTAAAACCTGTTTACACACTCACATTGTGGGGACCTGCCTCCCTTGTGGGGACACACCATGTAAGTCATTTTTAGGTGAAGCCACGTTTTAACATTAGGGTTAGGGGTTAGGGGTTAGGGTTTAGGGATTAGGGGTTAAGTTTAGGGTTAGGGTTAAGCTAGTTAAAGTAATGTCTCCACAAAATGAATGGAAGTCTATGTAATATCCACGCATTTTTGGATACACAATTGTGTGTGTGTGTGTGTGTGTGTGTTTAAGCCTCCAGCATTGCACCGCAATGAGTTTCAAATGAAAACATGTGGTAGGACTTAGTAGGGGGGACCTATGGAGGTAAACACAGCCGTCTTCCTGCAGGGGGTGAGAATATTAAAGAGAGACATGAAGAGGTGGACAGAGTGGAGGACGTAGAAAGCAAAAGTCTGAAATGGAGAAATCTGATATCAGGAGAGCGGCGCACAAGGACAACAAAGTTATTTCAGCCTCCAGCCTTTTCCTGTTATTAAAATAGTACCAGGATTTGATTGAATTTAGTGTGTTTAAACTAGAGGAGCCTTGAAGGCCTCACGCTGGCTGAGGGCCAGCTGAGAATTCCTGTCTGTATTTTTCCAGACACTGCTACAGTTTGCCAACATCAGATCATCCAAGATTTCTCCCGGAATGAAGGACGTTAACCGGGACGTTGTTACTCCTTTGAGGCAGCAGCAAATCCATCTCTTCTGAGATTGCACTGGGAGATTGTTGTAAGAAACCGATGGCATTCAGCCACATCTGGATCTGTGTGAGGAGCTTGTGTTGCTCCTTCTGTTGCTCTGCACACTTTGTTAACCCCCTCTCCCCCTGTTCCTCAGCGCTCAGGACCCCCACAGAGCAGGTGTGATGTGGTGGTGGATCATTCTCAGCGCTGCAGTGACACTGACGTGGTGGTGGTGTGTTAGTGTGTGTTGTGCTGGTGTAGAGTGGATCAGACACAGCAGTGCTGCTGGAGTTTTTAAACCCCTCAGTGTCTGGACCGAGAACAGTCCACCGACCAAAAAACATCCAGCCAACAGCGTCCTGTGTCACTGATGAAGGACTAGAGGACGAGCGACACACACTGTGCAGCGACAGATGAGCTACTGTCTCTGACTCTACATCTACAAGGTGGACCAACGAGGGAGGAGTGTCTCACAGAGTGGACAGAGAGTGGACACAGGGTTTAAAAACTCCAGCAGCACTGCTGTGTCTGATCCACTCTACACCAGCACAACACACACTAACACACCACCACCACATCAGTGTCACTGCCAGTGCAGTGTAGAAACTAGAAAATAGATGTACACACCCTGATTAATTCACTAGTTTCAGGAGAAATGTTGAGTAACCAGGTGTGTGTGTGTGTGTGTGTCAACCTCTGAGGTCTGCCGCCATGAATGCGTGTGTGATACAGCTCTCCCTCAGTCTGCTCCTGGCCTTGTGTCTAGGAGTTATTAAGTATGTGTGGTGTGTACACACTCTGAAGGCATCGTTGATGGCTTCTCTTTTTGGCAGTTCATTAGCTAGTCATATCTTATAATTTAGCAATTTTCCACCACAGCTCTCCCACTGTGCAATCAATTAGAAATGCACTCCTAAAGCAGGGCGCGTACCCACTCTGACTTGATGTGAAAATGTTGCATTCGCAGTGTGAAAGTGGATAAATGGAACGTAAGCACGGGCAATTTCCTTTTCTCTCTCTTTTACACTCATTAAACACAATGACGGCGAGCGCGGGGCGAAGCGTGGACGCTCCGAGGCACAGGCGTGAAACTTGGTCACTGAACCCACACTCCAGTTTATCTTCTCTGACAGGGAGCGTTCAGTCTCCGCAGCTGTGGAGATCAAAGCAGATATTATCAAAGCAGGAAACCATGCATTTTGTTTTGTGTTTCTCTCTTTTTTTTCATTTGAAAGTCTTCAGGTGACTGCATGAGTGTGTGAAACTGTCCACCAGTGTGAGTGTGTGTGTGTGTGAAACTGTTCATAGGTCTGAGTGTGTGAGTGTGTGAGTGTGTGTGTAAAACTGTTCATAGGTCTGAGTGTGTGAGTGTGTGAGTGTGTGTGTAAAACTGTTCATAGGTCTGAGTGTGTGAGTGACCGTGTGAGTGTGAGTGTGAGTGTGTGTGTGTGTGTAAAACTGTTCATAGGTCTGAGTGTGTGAGTGACCGGGTGAGTGTGTGAGTGTGTGTGTGTGTGTGTGTGTGTGAAACTGTTCATAGGTCTGAGTGTGTGAGTGTGTGTGTGTGTGTGTGTAAAACTGTTCATAGGTCTGAGTGTGTGAGTGTGTGTGTGTGTGTGTGTGTGTGTGTGTGTGTGTGTGAAACTGTTCATAGGTCTGAGTGTGTGAGTGACCGGGTGAGTGTGTGAGTGTGTGTGTGTGTGTGTGAAACTGTTCATAGGTCTGAGTGTGTGAGTGACCGGGTGAGTGTGTGAGTGTGTGTGTGTAAAACTGTTCATAGGTCTGAGTGTGTGAGTGACCGGGTGAGTGTGTGAGTGTGTGTGTGTAAAACTGTTCATAGGTCTGAGTGTGTGAGTGACCGGGTGAGTGTGTGAGTGTGTGTGTGTGTGTGTGTGTGTGTGTGTGTGTGTGTGAAACTGTTCATAGGTCTGAGTGTGTGAGTGACCGGGTGAGTGTGTGTGTGAAACTGTTCATAGGTCTGAGTGTGTGAGTGACCGGGTGAGTGTGTGAGTGTGTGTGTGTAAAACTGTTCATAGGTCTGAGTGTGTGAGTGACCGGGTGAGTGTGTGAGTGTGTGTGTGTGTGTGTGTGTGTGTGTGTGTGTGTGTGTGTGTGTGAAACTGTTCATAGGTCTGAGTGTGTGAGTGACTGGGTGAGTGTGTGTGTGAAACTGTTCATAGGTCTGAGTGTGTGTGTGTGTGTGTGTGTGTGTGTGTGTGTGAAACTGTTCATAGGTCTGAGTGTGTGAGTGACCGGGTGAGTGTGTGAGTGTGTGTGTGTGTGTGTGAAACTGTTCATAGGTCTGAGTGTGTGAGTGACCGGGTGAGTGTGTGAGTGTGTGTGTGTAAAACTGTTCATAGGTCTGAGTGTGTGAGTGACCGGGTGAGTGTGTGAGTGTGTGTGTGTGTGTGTGTGTGTGTGTGTGTGTGTGTGTGTGTGTGTGTGTGTGAAACTGTTCATAGGTCTGAGTGTGTGAGTGACCGGGTGAGTGTGTGTGTGAAACTGTTCATAGGTCTGAGTGTGTGAGTGACCGGGTGAGTGTGTGAGTGTGTGTGTGTGTGTGTGAAACTGTTCATAGGTCTGAGTGTGTGAGTGACCGGGTGAGTGTGTGAGTGTGTGTGTGTAAAACTGTTCATAGGTCTGAGTGTGTGAGTGACCGGGTGAGTGTGTGAGTGTGTGTGTGTAAAACTGTTCATAGGTCTGAGTGTGTGAGTGACCGGGTGAGTGTGTGAGTGTGTGTGTGTGTGTGTGTGTGTGTGTGTGTGTGTGTGTGTGTGTGTGTGTGTGTGTGTGTGAAACTGTTCGTAGGTCTGAGTGTGTGAGTGACCGGGTGAGTGTGTGTGTGAAACTGTTCATAGGTCTGAGTGTGTGAGTGACCGGGTGAGTGTGTGAGTGTGTGTGTGTAAAACTGTTCATAGGTCTGAGTGTGTGAGTGACCGGGTGAGTGTGTGAGTGTGTGTGTGTGTGTGTGTGTGTGTGTGTGTGTGTGTGTGAAACTGTTCATAGGTCTGAGTGTGTGAGTGACTGGGTGAGTGTGTGTGTGAAACTGTTCATAGGTCTGAGTGTGTGAGTGACTGGGTGAGTGTGTGTGTGAAACTGTTCATAGGTCTGAGTGTGTGAGTGACTGGGTGAGTGTGTGGTGCTTCGTCCTGAGTGTGATTCTGGGTGTAGACTATTGACCCATTGCATTTCTGACCAGGACTAAGGATTTAGAGATTGTGAATGAATGAATGAATGAATGAATGAATGAATGAATTGTTTCAATCTCAAGATCAAGAGTGTAATCAAACTCCTTTTTCTGTGTGTGTTCAGACTCTTATTCTGACTCTGTTTGGTCCAAATTCGCTCTTAAAATATGCTCTTTCAACCCCAAACTATGAATTACAGCAGCGTGCATCAGAGTGAAGGGGAACACAGAAACAGTCTTGTTGTGTTTAGTATGATTTATCCATGCCCTTTCATGTGGAGACTTTTGTACTGTATCAGTTCACTCAAAGTTACAGCCGTGCAAACCACTTCTGCAGAGTCTGCTCAGGAGATTCACTGCAAAGCTGTGGGCTCAGGAAAGGCGTTCACGTCAAACCACCGAAAAATCCCATTGTTTTCAGTGAAATTCAGACTGCGCTTCACAGCCTCAGAGCCCTGGAGGTGAACTCAGTGAATGGAAACATGTGAGTGACCCAACGGGGCAGATTTAGATGCATTTCAACCACTTCAATCCCCTTCTGAAGGCTGCGCTCCTGGCTATCTTTTATAAAAGGCTTCGCTGCACAGACGGAAGCTAAGGGTTAATGCCAAGTGTAATGTGAAATGTAAAGGAAGTCTTGGGTGGAGAGTAGAGCAAGGTCGCCTCCATCAGTCCAGCTGTGGCAGCGGGAACTCAGCAGCTCCTGGAAGTCTCAGCCTGGTCACACATTCTTAAACAGGAGATCCTAAACTTAAAGTGATCTTCAGGCTCCACAGATGGTCCACATTTGCCTTTTTTTCTCTGTTTCTTTGAGGAACCTCTGTCCTAAATGTTTCCTGAGGATGGCCTTCAGAACCTGGTGGTTAAAAATTATTGCATGAGCTGGAAGCACTTCCCTGTATTCTCCCCTCGTCTCCACAGTGGAACACAGTTCGGTTTGTTGATGAAATGTCTGTGACCTGCTTTGGTCCAAACTCCACGTTCCCGCTTTCAGCGCCTGTTCCTTTAAACGATAATGAGCCGCTCGCTGTTCACCCCGACCCCGAGCGCACAGCAGTGAGGAGCGAGGAGCAGAAGCTCTGGTTTTTAGCCGTTTTCACTCTGTTCTCTTTCTTCTCCGTTTTTACTCAGTGCTCTTATTTCTCCGCGTTCGTTGTGTCTGTTTTGCTGAGTTTAACCTCGTCTTTGTGCTCTCACATAAATGCGCTGTGATTGACTCAGATGAAGGGGCGGGGCCATTCTAAAGTCTCTGCATTTGACGTCAAAAGCAGAGCAGTATCAGAACGGCGTGTTTGGTCCCGTGTTTTCTGACTCAGGCAGAGCACCGAAAAATGACTGGGGTCTTGTTTCACAGTGTGTGGGTTTGTGGTTTCCAGGTCCCTACGTTCATGTGAAGTTGCACCGAACAATGGATCTATTCATAATATGTAATATAATGAATCTATCAACCCCAGCACCAGCCCGGGAAAGCTGTTCAGTTTTTCCTGCCAGTGTGACACATTATTTGTCCAATTTTAGTCAACATTTACCATTGCACAATGGAATGAACCACAAGACCTGAGTTTTGGAGAAGCTCAAACCAAAACATTATGACCATCACAATGGTGGCTCAGATCGTTATGCTGACCTTTCCTCATTCCATTCTTCCCAACATCAACTTCAAAAACTTACCATTCACTCACTGCCACACCCATTAGGGGGCACTGTAACCTGATTATCAGTGCTGTTCACCTCACAACAATCTTGTGACTAATCAGTGCAAGCCTTGTATTGCAGGTCTGTCTCTGTGTTAAATCCAGTGCAGAGTTCAGGCTTCACGTCTTTGTTGTTAGAGTCTAATTGTTGGGAACTATTCACTGTATTCACTGGTCTAAAGGCTCTGCCCAGTGCTCTGGGCATCCATTGTGCCACCTGCTGTCTTCTGTGCCAGGTTCAGGGGACTATGGGGGGGCTAAATGGATGTTTCCGACTGGCAAACTGGACTTATCTCTGCTCTAATTGTCCAGAAAAGCCTGCCAACAGAGCTTTGATAAGTTTGCCCAGTTCTTATGAAAGCTCCCTGGGAGATGGGGAGGCGTCTGTCCTAGAATAATCCTCTAAAGTAAATATAGCAGTTCATCTTTCTTTGTTATTCCCAAGTTTGATGATATTAGAGTTTGGGCTCGCGACGAGGAGCGTGAGAAAGACAGACGCGTTCTGATCTCTTTTGAAAACCGAGGGCTTTCATATTTCTGCCTCCTGCTCCTTTTCTTTTTGCTCCTTCTGTCTTATTGAGCTTCTTAGTGTAACGTCAAATAAAAAGATGATGAGGGTTTTTGTCAGCGAGGCTGGGGGATGTGATATTGCTCGCTCTTGTGTGATAATCTGTCAGCGAATCTTGCCAACGCACTGCCATGTTGTGAGTGTGATTGATGATATTCCTGGTTTGAACCGTAACTACCTGAGATCAAGAGCAGCTGGGATTGAAGGAAATCAGCACTGGATCCAGCAGAAATCTGTAGTATCATGCAACATTTACCCACAGAAAGAATATGTACTTAGAACCAATCTTTTAAAGACTTTAGAGTTCCAGTGGCCTGAGTGTCGGCCACATTAATACGATAACGGGTTTGATCCCAGGTTTCGCCTGCGTGATCTCAGGGACGGAGTCCTAGGGTGTTTTCACATTATTTTATTCCAGACCTGGGCCCACTTGCTCAGCAGGTTCGGTCCATTTGCCCCTGTGCAGCGAAATGCCTTGTTTCCCTAAAAGTTTGCCACTTGTGTTTCTGTCTACAAAAATCACGTATAAACAGAACTACAGCAGATGACACTTCTTCCTGCAGTTTTGCAGAACGACAGAAAGAAAACTGATGTGTGGAACTGCTCAATCGATCCACAGTTCGGCTGTAGTCAGAGGGCCCTGAATGTGACCAGGGGTGCTTTAGTGAACAGTGTAGGGAAGGAAACTGAAGCATCTCAGTTCTATACACATACATTCAACAGAATAAACCCAGCACGAGAGATTCCAGAACAACATCAGAAAAATGAACGCAAGTTCTTGAAGGAAGAATGTGCTTCTCCCCCTGCCAGGTTGGTGGCACTGTGTGTGATTGGAAGGACTTCCAGCCTACGAGGGTTGAGGGCAATTATGGATAATTAGGCACAATTAAATCTGTATAATATTATACAAAAACAAAATACCCACGTCTTTAAAAATGCTTCTATGAAATATGTCATTCCAGCCCATCACCCCCACGCCTCATCACCATTTCACCTCATCACTCCCACCCAGGATTACAATGAGGTGCCAGAACCAAAACTATTCCTGCTTAAAATGCAAACCAGAAAGGAGGGCTGGGAGAGGGTGTCACTGCTGTTGGAGGAAGAGAAAGTAGGAGCGGGAAGCAGCAGCCGCCCAATCTGTCTTTCAGCACCTTGTAACAGATTACGCTGGTTAGCTACCCTCACCCTCGCCCGTCTCCCTCCCTCACAGATGGAGGTTGAACTCCTAATACCCAAACTGGGAGTCCTCCCACAGATGGAGGGGTAGGTTTTCACCAGCAGTTCCACAGAATGTCTCACATCACATGGAAAAACTGTCACAATAGCTTTGGGTTTTTCAGGAAAGCCTCTTGACAGCTGGGCACACCAGTGATCTTTATAACACCCTGTAGTGCAGGATGTTTTAATGACTGCGTCCGAGGCACATCAACTAAACACTTCGTAAATGTCTTTCAGATGTTGCTTCTTGCCCGTCCCCCTCGGAACACCAGCCGACATGGAGGGATTTGCTCTGATTTAAGGTCGGCTGGCTTTGACGTTTCAAACATCTGAGATTTATCGATTCTGAGGGAACGTACTGAGTCTGGCCTGGTGTTGGCTGGATGGAGAGCTGACAGACACGCCTGTCGTTCTTCCTCTAAAAGCAGTTCATCTGCATTTGATTCTGCACTAAATGTGCCTAATGTGAATTAATAAGGCATCGCTCTTGGTAATAATATGCCTCATTATTCATGGCGCGGTTGTTTACTCGATCTTAAGGCACATCACGTCTGAGAGATCAATCATTCTCCTATTTCTGGATACAGATTTTCGAGGGGTGCTTTGTGACAATCTTAATTATAATGGCTGGGAAATGTACTGGTCATGCACGTTTAAAGACTGTGTCCCATTCAGCGTAATCCACACTCCAGCTTGGATTATTAAAGGGTGATGTGAAGCTCTTGACGTAAATGAAGTGATGTTAAACACTTGCATTATCAATCACTTATTTCCTGTGATAAAAAGTGGTCCTGGACAGTCAGTCTGTGTTCTTCTCTTCTGATGATTCTCAACGAAACTGGAATTGTTTGTTCATTTGTTCGTCCATTCACTCATTCATAAATGTCAGTAAATAAACGCATGCCCATTATTCCCTGTGGATCAGAAATGGTGTTTTTTTTATAATAGGAAAACTGTGGATTACCTCTAGTCTTTGCTGCTCAAACCTTTATCAAGTTTATAACACTTTCTTTAGACCGGTCAGGTTGGTTTCTGTGATTAAACCTCAGTAAATAATGTGTAATTAAGTTTTTTTGGAGATGGAATATCTGCACCGTTCAGTGAGAGGCAGGATTCCCTGTGACACAGAATCACTCTACTGTAAAACACAGTGTGGATGAACAAGCAGAATGAGATGCCATTGATTCCACAGTGAGTTTATTCACAAATAATTATTACTTTAATCTGAAAAACCTTGCATTTTTGAAGTTATGTAATAGCATAATTTTGGGAGTAGGGCCACGCCCGAACTCCTCCTCTCAGCCCTATATATACCCCGCAAATTCACATCATTTCCGCATCGGACAAACTTCCCACCTCCACCCTGTCTCCACCTTTTTCACGCATTCATTCATCCAACGGGGGTCCAGCTTCATACACATTTATAAGCCACACTGGACTCCTCCCCAAAGACTTCTGTGTTCACCTCCACATTTCAGCCTCTACGGGCGTAATCTGTACTAGCAAATATTGTTTTAAAAAGTGGTCCTTAATTGTCTTCAGAATTGTATATAATTAGTTATTACCATTTTTTAGCAGGTGAACGTCTATCAATCCTAAGAATCAGGAACCCCACTTCCCACATAACTGCCAGCTACATCCTGGTCCTGGAGCTCCCAGAAAGATTTAAGGAGTTTAAAAATATAGCTCTTTTTTAAATGAACCCAACTCAGTTTTGTTGAAATGAACCTGAAAGTGAATCAGATGATGTCAGTGGTTTTTTTTTAAATTCACGCTTTAAGTGAATTTTAAAGAGGACTGATTTATTTTCTGGTCTTTTTTAGCGCTGATGAGATGAGATGATAGCTCAGGTGTGTTCATTTATATTTTTCTCATTGTCTTAACTATCTTGTAATTTAAATAAGTGGCTCTCAAACACATGCTGTGTAAATGTGTAGATTCCAAAGTATATTTGAATGTATTTGTTTATACAATTTCGAAGTTTAAGCATCAATCTACAAGTAAAATGAAGCAATGAATTGAAAAAAGACATGAACTCATCACATACGTGACATATGCTGTTGAAAATTTCAGCACCCCCTTCAAAAGACACCTTCCAACGTCCCTGACATCTGTTTAAGACGATGAATATTTGAATCCAGTGATTTACAGAAGGGAACTGACTGAAATATGGAAGCAGCAGGGTTGGGATTCACAGGACGTAGCAAAGAACTTGAGCACTAATCATCTCTAAAGCCACTTTCTTCCAGCGGTCACTTGATCTGAATGGTGCGTCTCAGTCCGCAGGAAGGTAATGATCTTAACAACTGCATCCGAAGGCCCTGATAGAGGGGATAGAGGGATAAATACTCCAACATCAGGAGCAGATGGAGGGGTCAGGTCTGTAGCTCGCTGGGACAAGGGCCAAAACCTTCTGGATTTTAGGTTTGAGGAGCTGGTAATAGGAGATGATGTGACAGGAGCACATTACGGAGGAACGCCAGGGAACAAAGTACGGGAAGCTGTCAGGAGGGGAAAGCTGATGAGCTGACTTGTAAACCATGTGACCCAGAAAGTTAGAGGTTCATGAATCATATATGACACACTTTCTCAGACTGGAAGAACAAAGCCTTCCTGTGTCTCTTTGAGCTTCATGGCCTGGAGCTCCATCCCTGCGAGAAGAAGGACTCTGACGTTGGAAGACTGCTTTCTCATGTCGTAGCACATACGGCATGTCATCGGAGAAGCAGAAAACGTGCTCTTCCTGGTGCCACTTGTGCCTCGTGTGGGTTCCCCATCCCCAGGGATAGCTAACATATGTTTAACCTGGATGCTGGACCAAGAAACACATGCTGATTGGAGGTGATTGCAGGAAACACTGTAGGGAGGCACTGGCACTACAGACATGACACCCTCTTCTTCATGAAATTTAAATAATTATTAATTAATTAATTCAAGTTCTCTGAATTTCAGAAATTGAGCAAATCCTGCCTGTTGTAAAAGGGCAAAGTAGTTAAAGCATTCCCCTATGAAACAGGATGACACCAGAGACTGATTCATTCAATCATTCATTCATTGTCTGTAAGCCTTATCCAGTTCAAGGTGACAGTTGGTCCAGAGCCTACCCGGAATCACTAACCACAGCACACCCTGGAGGAGGCGCCAGTCCTTTACAGGGTGACACACACTCACCCATTCACTCACACCTATGGACACTTCTGAGTCTCCAACCCACCTACCAGCATGGGAGAAAACTGGAGCACCGGGAGGAAACCCACACAGACACAGAGAGAACACACCACACTCCTTACAGACAGTCACCCAGAGGAAACCCACGCAGACACAGGGAGAACACACCACACTCCTCACAGACAGTCACCCGGAGGAAACCCACGCAGACACAGGGAGAACACACCACACTCCTCACAGACAGTCACCCGGAGGAAACCCACGCAGACACAGAGAGAACACACCACACTCCTCACAGACAGTCACCCGGAGGAAACCCACGCAGACACAGGGAGAACACACCACACTCCTCACAGACAGTCACCCGGAGGAAACCCACGCAGACACAGAGAGAACACACCACACTCCTCACAGACAGTCACCCGGAGGAAACCCACGCAGACACAGGGAGAACACACCACACTCCTCACAGACAGTCACCCGGAGGCTGTGCCACTGTACCGCCTCGATACATATTCAAAACACTGCTGTGTCTGAAGTGATATTAGAGCAGCACTGATGGACATTAACATAGTTAAATTTAGGGGATCCTACTTCTTCAAAAGCGTTCAACAATCCTACCACCCCATTCACTCCTAACTCTCTGTGACATGAAGCTGAATTCAGCTCCGTATTCAGTGGCTTTTGTAAGTGACTACAAAAGTGTTTAGTATTCAGGCAGAATGTGTATCCTGGCTAATACAAATAATTACATTATTGACTATACAACTACAACACTGACAATGGTAGATTTCTATTCACAAGGCTTTCCTAGACCTGTGTTTAATGTGTGCTCTTCGCCCTTCCCCCTTTCTCCCAGCAATAACTGAGACCCCCACAACTAAGTAAAACAGAGGAGTATGGCCAAAGTATGAAATGGGATCCACACTAAATCTTTTGGACATCAGTATCATGGCTAAAACACTCTGTGTGTTAGAAACTGGGTGAACGTGTGAAACTGTCCACAGGTGTGAATGTGTGAGCAACTAGGTGAGTGTGTGAAGGCCTCCAAGGTGTATTCATGCCACTGACTAAGATGAAGCAGTTACAGAAGATATATTAATGAATGAAAGAACAAACAAACAAATGAATGGATTAATGAATCAAGCTAGTCAAGCAGTCTTTGTGCCACAGTGATTAGTCAAAGCTAAAGTAGTGTGTGTGTAATCGTGTAAGGTGGTAAATTACCTCGCGCCTTTCAGCTTTTAATCATTTTGAAACTGACTGTCTGCACTGAAAATATGACTCTTTTTTCCAGAGAAATAATCTCAGTAACATCTACTCATTTATGCCTTTTTTGACTTGATGAATATTAAACGTGAATTCGAACAGTCCTTTTCTCCATGCGTGTGCCTTTGTCTTGATTTCAGCTTCTGTTGTGATTAGAAGGCTCTGTCCAAACGAAGTGCGATTCCACAGGGTCACGCTAACCTGGGTCTTCTCCTCTGGGAAGGACTCAGTAAAAGATATTGTTGAATAGAGGTCTGAAAAATCCCATTTTGAGAGCAAGCCGCGTTCCGCACAGAATGAAATTTCATTCCACGGCAATCATTTCACCAACTGAGTCACCGGCCACAACTCCAATCCATTTCTGGTGTTTAGTATTTCGGCCGCTCTCACGTCTGCCACTCTGCGCTCACTCTCCGGCTCCTCAGAGGAACATATTCACTGGTAGAAAGTGGAGAGATCGGCCTGTCCCTAAACCTTTAATACGGGAGCTTTTGTGGGTCGCTTGGTGGTGAGGATGGTCAGTCTGTTCTTTGCACTGTTTGGTCCCCCCATCACAGCCGGAGGAAGCCTGGACACACAACCTTTAAGGTGGATTTGAAAAGGTCGAGGTGCAGAGGCATGCAGAATTGTAATAAAGACACATCAGGGCTGGAGTCTTGGGGTCAATGGGATTGCATTCCATTGTAGTGCTCTTCACTCTCCAGATCTGTAATCCCCTGCTTTGCTTTACGTGAAGAATTTGTTGCTGTGCGTCACTGGTGTAAAATAATGCTGGTCGTATCCAGGGCTGGAAATGGCCCGGTTTTCCTGGGCAACCGACTTGTGTGTGTGTGTGTGTGTGTGTGTATAGTCTTCCTTCTGAGGACCACCAGCTGTGGTGAAGACGTATTAATGTTGGGTTAAAGGCATAGGTCTAGGGTTAACATTAGGTTTAGTTTTAACATTAGTTTTAGGCTTAAGATAGTAGTACGTTTGGGAAAGTAAGAAAGTCTCCACAAAATAATTGGAAATCTATGTCTAAATCTGTGTCCCCACAATTCAAAGATACAAGAGTGTGTGTGAGTACCAGATATATATCACATTTTGGAGACCAAACATTCAAATTATGGGGTCATGTCTTCCTTAAGAGGACCAGCAGCTGGTCCCCACAGTGTAACTATTACATTTTCAGGTGAGGATTGGGTTTTAAGTTTGGGTTAAGTTTAATGTTAAGATGAAGTTTAGGGTTAGGGGTAGAGTTAAGGTTAGGGTTAAGCTTATCTCAGTCACCGAGGCGCCACAAGTCGATGAAGTAAATAAGTGCATTAAATTGGACTCTCAGGATTCTGCCAGTTGCATTCTGATTGGTTCTCTGCCTCTTTCTACTTTTCATATCATAATAGTAGGCGTGTGATTGGTCCTTTTGCGTGTCAAATCCCTCTTCCTCCTGTAGTGGAGACTCTCTACAGACTCTGTCAGTGTGGGACTAGGGTTAAGCTGGTTGTAATTATGGAAAAGTTAATGGTAAATCTCTACAGAATTAATTAGTCTGTGTATTGTCCCCACTACTTACAGATACAAGTTTTGTGTGTGTGTGTGTGGGTGGGTGGTACAACACGTCACTGCACTGATAGAAAAATATGAAAATGCTACCATGAGTACAAAGAATCACTTAGATGCCTCTTGAAAGCACTCAAAATGATAATGACGGAAGTGTGTGTGTGTGTGTTTGTGTGTGTGTGTGTGTATGTGTGTGTTTGTGTGTGAGGGACACTAATTGCACTAATGCAGGCACTCACTGCAAACAACACGTACTGGCCCTCCCTCCCCTCTCCCTCATGCTCTCGCGCTCTGTCTCCGTTTCTCTCCTCGCACCCTGTGGACACGGTGACCCACTTTATCTGAACTGTCTGCTGAAAGGAACGTCCACCTGGGTTTGGTTAAGGGCCGTGAAACTGACCGGCCTATTGTCCCAAACCTAAACCGCCCCCTCCTTTCCCTTTCTCTCCGTCTCACCTCGCTCCATCTCCCTCGTCTCCTGCTGCTCCGCACGGCTCTCTGCGGCCACTCGGGTTGTAAGTGGCTGCTCGCCAGGTAAAGATGAATTGCATTTAATTATTTCGCAGCTGATGCATCAACAGGGGTTCTACTTATAGATCCGAGGGTATTAAGTTGCCTGAGCTGTGCAGTTCCCCCACACTCCCCGTAGCCCCCAATTGGGGCTTTAAGTCAAGCTCATGACGGAGTGTCTCCAGCCCCTTAGTGCCCACCAGCTCTCCTCTCTCTGCCGCTGGCCTAATTAGTCCCCCCGGCACGTCCACGGCCTAGCGTATTTATCAGGAACATTAATTAGTATCAAGAGTACATATCTTACTTTGGGATACAGCACGTGTCCCGTTTACACCAGCTCTGGGAGAAGCCGAGGGTCCTCGTCCCCACCGGCATCAGTCTCTTTAGCCCAGTCCCTTCAAACAACAGGACCTGCGTCTGTTTGTTTGTTTGTTTTACTCATTATACCCAAGAACCCTGGTCCTGCTGCTTGTTTCTACACTCACCGTCCACACTTTCTGCTCCACTGTCCACACAGTCACTCTGTAGTCCATCAGTTGCTCTGCACCCCCACAGAGCAGGTGTGATGTGGTGGTGGATCATTCTCAGCGCTGCAGTGACACTGACGTGGTGGTGGTGTGTTAGTGTGTGTTGTGCTGGTGTAGAGTGGATCAGACACAGCAGTGCTGCTGGAGTTTTTAAAGAATAGTCCACCAACCAAAAGCATACAGCTCACAGCCTGGTAGCAGGACACCCAACTCTCTCTCTCTGTCTCTCTCTCTCTCTTCTCTCTCTCTCTCTCTCTCTCTCTCTCTCTTGTCTCTCTCTCTCTCTCTCTCTCTCTCTCTCTCTCTCTCTCTCTCTCTGTGTGTCTCTCTCTCTCTCTCTCTCTCTCTCTCTCTCTCTCTCTCTCTCTCTCTGTGTGTGTGTGTGTCTGTCTCTCTCTCTCTCTCTCTGTCTGTCTGTCTCTCTCTCTCTCTCTCTCTCTCTCTGTCCCTTTCTCTCTCTCTCTCTCTCTCTTGCTCTCTCTCTCTTGCTCTCTCTCTCTCTCTCTCTCTCTCTCTCTCTCTCTCTCTCTCTCTCTCTCTCTCTCTCTCTCTCTCTCTCTCATCTTGTTTAAGGTTGGGTTAGGTTTAAGATCAGACATAAGCCAGTACAGCTCCACAAACTGAATGGAAGTCCATGTGGTGTCCCGACAACTCAACAATACAGTCGTGTGTGTGTTCACTGCCACAGATGGGTTAAATGCAGCATTAAAATTTCATTGCACTGTTGTACAATCACAAATAACGAATTTCAATTTCAATTATAGACCCCTAGATGAGGAGAGAATCCCCCCAGAGCAGGAGCAGGTGCTCTGTTCATATGAGTATGCAGATTTTATTTTATTTATTTTGTTGCCGGTTAATAATAAGCAATAATAGTCTTTGAGGAATGGGGTGATTCGATCGGATTGTTTTTTGCTGTAATTTACATATTGACAAAATATGTTTTAGTTGCAGAGGGATGTTTAGTTGAAACCATCAATGGGAAACAGTCGGAGTAATCCTTCAATGTTGTTAATATTCTCACCGCCGTCTCAGAATGAGAACTATTAGATGGTCTAGATTCCAGGTGATCCTCCGAGTAAGAGGTCCCTTTGGGAGTGTGTACAGACATCTTGTTGCTGTAAGATTGTGCGTGTGTGGGTGTGAGAGTGTGTGTGTCACTAGGGTAAGTAGTCCTGAGCTGATTTGACAAAGTGCCCCATCAGCTGAAGGTGCTGACGTGGTTTGAATGAGACCCCCCCCCCCCCCCCCCCCCCCCCACACACACACACACACACACGCACACACTCCAGCTCCTCAACACCCCCGCGGACCCCGATCGATAGTGAATCTGTCTCAGTCCCGTCTCTGCTGAGCTCATCGATCCCTGCAGCCGTCTGCAACTGCGTTTTCCATCTGCCAGCGCAGACAATTTCATAAAGAGGGTGCAGGGAGGTTTTCTTTATTCGTTTGATCCCTAGACATTCTCTCATTGTATTTTTTTTCTGTAAAAAAAATGATATTAAAGATTAGTATCTAATTTTTTCCCAGTCTTTTTCTTCACAGTTTTTATTCTGCCCCTAGTGGCCTGGGTGTGTAATAAACCAGTTCAAACATGACGTTCGGTAATGATTAGGATGATTATGTTCACAATCACCACTCTAAATAACCTCAAAGCTATTGGATGTGTCCACCGACCAAAAACATCCAGCCGACAGCGTCCTGTGTCACTGATGAAGGACTAGAGGACGAGCGACACACACTGTGCAGCGACAGATGAGCTACTGTCTCTGACTCTACATCTACAAGGTGGACCAACGAGGGAGGAGTGTCTCACAGAGTGGACAGAGAGTGGACGCAGGGTTTAAAAACTCCAGCAGCACTGCTGTGTCTGATCCACTCTACACCAGCACAACACACACTAACACACCACCACCACGTGAAGTATGCAGAGCAGCAGATGGACTACAGTCTGTAATGTTAGAGTTAGAGCTCTTGTGTGGTCAGTGGAGCTGAGAGAATGAACAGCGTGTTTAGAATTATAACTGGAGACTTTAACGTTTTGACTGAACAGTGTGTGTATGATTCGTGACTAGTTTAACGTTGTTTTCACTTGTTTAGATTTAATTATCTGCAGTGTACCTGAAAAGGCATGAATCAGAAACATTGAAATTCACAACAGCACTCGGTGGTAGCTGCACCAGTTTGTGGAGTTAAATGATACAGCTGTGTTTAAGACATTACGGCTCTCTGACTTTCCTGGGCTCTGTTTCTCCTTCTGTGGTGATTGGCAGCAGGTTGAGAATCACCAATCACACGTGATGATAAAAACACCCGCCGGTGGAAGCGAGCTGGACACTGAAGGGAATGCTAACAAGGTTTATGCCGGAGATATGTTTCGTATTCGTCTGTGAGAATTCCTTCACGGCGAGCCTTCTCGTGTCTGACGTCTGAGACGGATGGTGATAATGCAATCGTTAGATGGAGCTGGAGATTGATTATCATTTTAATATCCATCTTCTTTACCGAGCGCTATGTAAATGTATCCACTGTCGGGAAGTTATATGCTGTTAGAAAAACGAGGTACGTTGTTGTTTCTCAATATAAAAGTGCCCTGAAAGGAGCAGCAAAAGTCCTCAAGGTCCAGTCGTGTTTCACTGAGTGAGTTTTAAAGCACTGCATTCACTTTCCCAAGGGAATGGTACCTGACAAACGCGGAGTTTTACAAAAGAAAACTTAATACAACTAAAAATATAACTGCAGTGGAATATGAAGTGGTACAAAATCCAGATGAAGGTCCTGAAGACAGCCTCTCAGCTTAGTGCTCGCGGTTGTTTTTCCTCTTTACAGAACTCTGCCTGATTCACAGAACTGTGGTGGAGAGTGTGACCACATTTATTTATTTATTTATGTATTTATTTATTTATTTATTTATATAAAATGACACTTGGGACACTTAGTAAGGATGGTTAGGATGTTGTGGCTGGGGGCTTCAAGTAGGCCTTAGTCATAGAAATATCTGTGTGTGTGTGTGTGTGGAGGGGGGGGTTAATATATTAAAAATACTATATATAAATATATCAAAATATGTGTAAAATCATGCAAATAAAATAATGAACATTGATACATAAATATTGACCCATTTACCAAGACTAACACATAGCCTTAATAACCACACTGCTAAACAGTCCTTCATTTCTACATATGTCTTATAAAATAAATTAAAAAGGAAATACTACCAAAGAGGTGTGGCACAGTGGAGAAGCAGGTAGTGTCTCTGTCACAACTCCCGGGATTGGGAGGTTGTGGGTTCAAGCCCCACTCCGGGTGACTGTCTGTGAGGAGTGTGGTGTGTTCTCTCTGTGTCTGTGTGGGTTTCCTCCGGGTGACTGTCTGTGAGGAGTGTGGTGTGTTCTCTCTGTGTCTGCGTGGGTTTCCTCCGGGTGACTGGCTGTGAGGAGTGTGGTGTGTTCTCTCTGTGTCTGCGTGGGTTTCCTCCGGGTGACTGGCTGTGAGGAGTGTGGTGTGTTCTCTCTGTGTCTGTGTGGGTTTCCTCCGGGTGACTGTCTGTGAGGAGTGTGGTGTGTTCTCTCTGTGTCTGTGTGGGTTTCCTCCGGGTGACTGTCTGTGAGGAGTGTGGTGTGTTCTCTCTGTATCTGCGTGGGTTTCCTCCGGGTGACTGGCTGTGAGGAGTGTGGTGTGTTCTCTCTGTGTCTGCGTGGGTTTCCTCCGGGTGCTATGGTTTCCTCCCATGGTGTGAGTAGGTGTGAGTGACTGTGTGGTGCACCCTCCAGGGTGTGTTCCTGCCTTGTGCCCAGTGATTCTGGGTGGGCTCTGGACCATGCAAACTAGATGGGTAGTTGCAGACAATGAAGGAATGATTAATTAAGACTCATCCTACCTGGTGTGTGTGTGTGTGTGGAGGGGGGGGTTAATATATTAAAAATACTATATATAAATATATCAAAATATGTGTAAAATCATGCAAATAAAATAATGAACATTGATACATAAATATTGACCCATTTACCAAGACTAACACATAGCCTTAATAACCACACTGCTAAACAGTCCTTCATTTCTACATATGTCTTATAAAATAAATTAAAAAGGAAATACTACCAAAGAGGTGTGGCACAGTGGAGAAGCAGGTAGTGTCTCTGTCACAACTCCCGGGATTGGGAGGTTGTGGGTTCAAGCCCCACTCCGGGTGACTGTCTGTGAGGAGTGTGGTGTGTTCTCTCTGTGTCTGCGTGGGTTTCCTCCGGGTGACTGTCTGTGAGGAGTGTGGTGTGTTCTCTCTGTGTCTGCGTGGGTTTCCTCCGGGTGACTGTCTGTGAGGAGTGTGGTGTGTTCTCCCTGTGTCTGCGTGGGTTTCCTCCTAGCAGTTTGACCAATGGCTGATGTAGATACGTGATGTAAACCATTAGCAGCAGTGAGAGGGTGGGGCTTAATCAGTGGTGTTTAAAGCTGTTTAACACAGAGACAGATGTGTGTCAAATGAAGAAGCAAACTGTGACTTGAAATCAGTGTGAAAACCCAGACATTTTGCACAATTCCAGAAATCCTGGCCGGAGGCATATTCCACATTCCAAAAAGTGGACATACGGTCACCCCAGTTGTGTGGAAAAACTAAGTTGCAATTGTCATTCAAACCTAAATGACTGGTATCATAGGCGTATTCTCCTCGCCAAACACACTCCCAGATCATTGGCCACATGCTAATGACCATGCAGCGAATTTTGGGTACTGCAGTACACCTTTATTCAAGGTTCTGCAATAGTTCTACAGACAGTGGCTTTATATAGAACCAGGATCAGTTAAAGAACAATGTGTATGTTTAAATACTACTTTATTCCCTTTGTGAAATCGTTCTTCAGATCGATGAAGAGTGTGTTGTAAAGTTTATACAGAGAACCACATACAAAACATTCTCCAGACTTGTAAGAGACCTTGTATGGTACAATGTAACTGCTTTGTTGTGTGTGTAACGTGTAATGTACTGTTTTGAGGCTCCTAACCGCAGGGCTACTTTTGGCCAGCTATTGTTTTAGGGGAGGATCATTCCCTCTGTTAGTTGTCCACTGCAGTGTGTCTGGGATGTTTATCCATGTCAGTGTTATTGCTATTGCTAGCTTGAGAATGGTCTACCACCTAAAAATATCCAGTCAAGATCAGCTCAGAGGCCAGAATCGGACCATTAATGAAGGGCTAGAGGTTGGCTGTGTGTGTGTGTGTGTGTGTGTGAGGAAACAGCCAGGTAGGCCTAGGAGGCAGGGGGTTTATAATGAAGGGGCTGGTGAGTGTATGTCCAGCTTTGTGTGTGTGTGTGTGTGTGTGTGTGTGTGTGTGTGTGTACTAGTTTCAGCTCGAGAAGGCAGAAAGTACTTGTAAACACTTCTTCATGTGCACAAACAAGGGCCGCTGGATCGTTGCCGGATTGTACACATGCAGCCAAACACTGCTGTTAGACCCCGGCTACACTCTGCGTTTGTTCCACATGTCGCTCTGAATAAACACTGCACAGTCACGGAGGAGGAATCATTAAAAGCCCAGCGTTCGCGTCCTCCAGCTTCTGTTTGACTAGCGCTATGTTGGGTTTGCTCTGACTCGCTAAGAGCCTTCCACTTAGACTTTTAATTGGACCCACTCTATGATTTCATTGTTGCTGCAGGAGGTTATTAGATGCCTCTGTTTGCTCCTATTGATTTTCGAGATGCAGACTCCGGCCTGATTTAAGAACACCAGGGCCCTGCAGCAGGAACTCGGCCGGAGAGATGCGTGGAGAGGAACCAGACGTAAACTCTCTGGAGTAGAAAGATTTAAGAGCTGGTGCAAGTGATCCTTTTCATTTGTTTATTTATTTGTGTTTTTCTTTAACCGGCTCTGTGTAGCCGACTCCCCGAGGCTTGACCAGCCCACCAGTCTCCCACATCAGATAGAAGCTGCTGACATTAATAAAGACACGCAACGGTGGCTGTAAACACGGCAGTGGGCGTGGAGGAGTCATTCTCTGCCCTCATCCACCCTCCTGCTGATGTGATATCATTTTACAGCTGCACTGATATCTTTCTCTGCTCAGAAAGATAAACCAGCTCCGTGCATTAATCCCTTTATGCAGAAATGCAAGGAAAAAAAAATAAACCTGATCAGTTTCAGGCTGTTTTTCTCTTTAGGTTATTGTGTCTCTTAATGCTGTTATTGCAAGGGATTGTGGGATGACAACAACAACGTAATCTGGAAAAGCCAGGGATCCATCATTTCCTCTAGGCTGCTAATATGAGAAAACAAACAAGCTAATTTCACTCCATACTTAAAACCCTCTCCTAAACATCTGATAAAATAAGAAAAGCTAACAAGCAAACAGCATTCTGCGAAAGGCAGAGGGGGCCTCCCTACATTTCCTTTGAAGACAGCCTTAAAGGACAGGTCTAGTCAGGAAACACAACTGGGACTAAAAATTAAAAACATTTGCATGACTCTAACAGCATTTGGAGACCACCTTACATGTTCATATTAATCTCGTGTCCATACAGAGCACACCATAGATACTGTTTTACCCCTCTGGGGTCTGAGGACTTTACCCCCTGGGCTTTAGGGCATTTGTCCCTCTGGGTGTGAGGAAGGTTCTGTAGCCACAGATCTTCCAAAGTCCTGTAACAGTTGAAGGTCTCAGCTCTCTCTCTGGACTGAGCTCTGTTTGACCGAGGGCTGTGGACAGAGATCATTCTCCCTAAACCTGAAAAGGTGAAATCCTCTTTTACAAACACTCCATCTGTCTGTGAAACACAGTCGCTCCTGAGTGACACACGATTCCACCGGTCTCACATGGTCCTCCTTCATAGCCTTATAACTCAGGATGCAAGAGGTGAAGGAGCTGGTGATGAGATGGTGTGAACAGGGCAAACTCTGCAAATTCAGAGAGGGTTTGACCCATCTTTCTGAACTGTGTTCTCACAAAGATATTCATAACTACATCCAGGAACATTGGAGAACATTGGATTTGATGCAGAGACACATTCTTCAACCCCAGAGGGTTAACAACGAATGCCAAAAGATTTCACTGAGGGTGCTATGTACAGTTTAGGAACATCAGAAGTAGTCTGCTGATCCAACAGTCTTCTACTTTCCCCTGTGAAGGAAGGAAGATAACAGCTGTTCTACAATCCTTTACTCTCTCTTTTTAAGACATCTTAAATAACTTCAAAAAGGAAATATATGGGCTGTGTGTGACACTGGACCTTTGGCTAACCCTGCCTTTGGGCTCTGCTTCCATCCTGGGTTTGATCTACCACCTAGCTAGGGGTCTACTTTTCTTCTGAGTAACAAAAGGAAAGCTCTGCCCTTTCCTTCACTCCTGCATTGCTTTCATATTTTCTTTAGAAGCTCCACAAGCCGACCACAAACCATATTAAAGCAGACACACACCCCGTCCTCTGTCTTAGCGTCCAAAAATTATTGGCGGTGATCTAGAGAGACCCCGATGGCTGATGCCCAAACAACAGAATTTAATTTTCCCTGGTGGAGCCATTTCAGATCACATGTTGAGAGGAAACAAGATCCCACACACACCAAACAATTGCCAGAAATCTCAAAGCTGATTTAGTGTGTGCCGTAAAGTTCTTTTCGGGAAAAGTTTTCAGCTCTTTCAAACCATCCTAATGTCATAGATTCTCCCTTCTCAGAAATTGACTCAAAAATGGTATTCAGGGAATTATTCAATGACCTTTGACTCCACCCCCTTGGCAACTACTCACACCTGCGGGTACTCAAAATCACATTCGCTGAGCCATTTTCAACTGCTTCAGAATCAGTGGGCATTCATGGTTGTAAAGGTCCTCAGGTCACTGTCTGTGAGGTGTGTGGTTTGTTCTCTTTGTGTCTATGTGGGTTTCCTCTGGGTGTTCCACTTTCCTCCCATGGTCCAAACACACATGTGGAAATGAGGAGTGACTGTGTGGCACTGTCCACAAGTGTTAGTGTGAGTGAGTGACTGGGTGAGTGTGTGATGCCCTGTGAGGGATAGGTACCTGATAATTCCATGCAATGAGCCTGAATAGGATGAAGTACTTACAGAAGATGAATGAATGAATAAACAGATGGAAAATGAATGAATGAATGAATGAATGAATGAATGGATGGACGAATGAATGAATGAAGTGATAAATGAATGAATGAACATGTAACACAAATGAGTGAGTGAGTGGGTGGGTGTATGAATGAATGTATAGATGAATGAATGAGCACATATATGAATGAGTGAATGAATGAACATGTAACACAAATGAGTGAGTGGGTGGGTGTATGAATGAATGTATAGATTAATGAATGGATGAATGAATGAATGAATGAATGAATGAATGAATGAGCACATATATGAATGAGTGAATGAATGAACAAATGGATGAATGAATGAACATGTAACACAAATGAGTGAGTGGGTGGGTGTATGGATGGATGTGTAGATGAATGAATGAATGAATGAATGAATGAATGAATGAATGGATGGATGAACGAATGAATGAATGGGCACATATATGAATGAGTGAATGAATGAACTAATGGATGAATAAATGAACATGTAACACAAATGAGTGAGTGAGTGAGTGAGTGGGTGTATGAAAGAAAGAAAGAAAGAAAGAAAGAAAGAAAGAAAGGGCACATATACAAATGAATGAATCAATGAATGAATGAATGATACATTTAGAAGCTATTGAAGCATATTAAATGTCATTAATTATTTAGGTGGGCTGTCTAAAATTTTGTGGTGCGTTTGGACGGCTGAGATTCATCAAGGTGCAGCTGATGGATGGACAGCAGTGGACACAGGGAAACCTTTTCAGAAATGTCCCATTAAACCACCAATAGCCTTCATTTACCTGGAGAGAGCTTTTCTTACGGGGCTCCCGAAACCGACTGGGCCTTGATAGGTGAAATTAAGAAGCTGTCTGTGGTAATACTTCACACAGGCAGTGAGCCCACCTGAACGAGTATTGGCAAAATAAACTGATCATCTGGATAATAGAAAGACTGTGTGAGAGAGTAACGCAATACTTATTGCTGCTATTGCAAGGTTCTGAGCAGGACTTGGCCTTAAAATATATCAAAACACATGGAGACACATGAATGAGAACGTGCAAAGATATTCCAAAGGAAGAGAAAATGTAACACACACTATACATCTTGTAGATGCCTCATTATAGTGAATAAACTCAGCTAATGTGAACTCAGGGTGGACACATATGTTCCAAAGCAATTACCAATGATAAGAGATGGTCATGAGACCTGCACATGAGCCTGTAGTCTCCACACACAGCAAGTGAATAGAAAGATACGTTTCATCATGCTGAGTAAAACTGGGTTATCACTAATGACACTGGTGGTTAATCAGATTTGCAATGCCTTGAGTTTGGCTCCTGAAGACCTAACTATTGAGTGAAATCAGATGGTAGTATTGAGTGTACAGATGTGTCTTAAAGCTTTTTGTGTAATGTATAATTGCAATTCGAAATTCAAACATTCTCCCACTCTTGTCATTTAATGGTGACTGTTGTGTAGTAATAAAACATCTTATAAAGTAAGCATTAATACACTAATTTCAAGATGGCACCTACAGCCCCATCTGTAACTGGTCTAAACCCACACTCACACGGACTTTTGGACACAGTATTGTCCGCAAGAACAGAACAAACCCATCACAGTCTTCTGCAGCTTTTTCCTGATGGAGCTCAGAACCAATGCACTTTTCACACGGCTTAACTTAAAGGTTATTTTTTGTTGAATATAATTACATGCATTTTATTGAGTGAACTCATATGGTTATTTCAGGGCTACATATATTTTGTAAAGCTTTTAGTGTTGCTTATGATTGTAATTCAAAATTCAAACTGTCACGGCTCGGCAGAGAAGACGAGGAGGCAGACGTACAAGCAAGGAAATGCTTTTATTAACAAAACAAACACAAGCAAAATAAGATAGAAAACAAACTACATTAAACTGAACAGGACTAGACAGGAACAACTAGGACAAGGACAGACAGGAAACAGCCGTGAACTGCTGTAGACATGAGTAAGGCATGAACAGAAACCAGCATCTACACACAAGACCAGACAAGGGAGCACTGAAACAAAGGGGCTATAAGGTTTGTGTCACGCTTTTGCCCTGCCTCGTGCTTTCCTGTTCTGTTTTTGTTTTCCTCTGTCTTCCATGTGCTCAGTTCATTTTGTTCTTATCTCCACCCTAGCCCCACCCTAGTCCTGCCTCAGTCTCTACCCTCTCATTAGTGTTTCCAGGTGTTTCTTGTCTGTGCTCCTGTGTATATATAGCCCCTTTGTTTCAGTGCTCCCTTGTCTGGTCTTGTGTGTAGATGTTGGTTTGTGTTCATGTCTTACTCATGTCTACAGCAGTTCACGGCTGTTTCCTGTCTGTCCTTGTCCTAGTTGTTCCTGTCTAGTCCTGTTAAGTTTAATGTAGTTTGTTTTCTATCCTATTTTGCTCGTGTTTGTTTTATTAATAAAAGCATTTCCCTGCTTGTACGTCTGCTTCCTCGTCTACTCTGCCAAACCGTGACAGTTTGAATTTTGAATTACAATCATAAGCAACACTAAAAGCTTTACAAAATATATGTACCCCTGAAATAACCATATGATTTCACTCAAGTAATTAGTAATTAGTCATTAGTAATAACTCTGTTTTATTCAGCAGAATCTGATCAATTTTGTGAGATGAACCATCTCCTACTATTCACTTCCCACTGTGTGTGGAGACCATAGGCTCATGTGTGGCTGAGTTTACTCATTATAATGAGGTGTCTACAAACTTCCAGATGTATAGTGTGTGTTATATTTTCTGCATTATGTCAGTGTGACATGCACTGAGCTCCAACATCTGTCGCTTCACCCAGAAAGTGTCACAACACAAGCTAATGTCAGATACTTGTACACGACAGTTTGACATCCACGTTTCCAAATGCAAGCTCTAGGATAGTGATGTCTGTTGTAATAAGTGCTTTTGAATGTTAATAGCAAGAGAGTTTAAACAGGTGTCTGATTTTTTTATGAATATTGTCCTAGAGAAAACTGTGATCAAACACGTGTTCATTTTTTACTGCCCAAATATAATCAGAAAGGCATTATTTTGTATGATGCACAGATAAGAAATGTGTCTTGGTGAGTGTACAACATGTCAAACATGTAATACCTGAAAATAGACACACAGCACTTACACACACACCCGAGAGGGCAAGACATTAAACTGAGGGAAGGATTGAAATAAGAATGCAAGCGAGAATCAATCCCAGGCGATTCCTCAGCTGTCCGGGTCTGTGAGCTCTACAGAGCACAATGGAGCTGTGTTTCATTTCTGATTTTAACTTGCCCTCACTCACGATCACCTACACTGAACAAGTGACCACTCATGGTACGAGGGGAGGAGGGGGCATGCCACAGTGGATTTGTAAATTGAAAAATATTCACCCTCGACAACAAACACAAACATTGATCCTGAGGAACAGATCTTTGTTGATTTGCTACGAACTCTTTACAACATTTTATCAACACAAAGGTGAATATCTCAATGAATGATGCAATATTCAACTTAAACATGTGGTATATATATTATATACATTAATAATATATAGAGTTTTTTGACATCACAAACAGTTTTTTTATTATTATTTAAAGTTGTACATGTTTTTTTCTGATCACTGAACTTCTCATCTCAACGATATCTGTTGTAAAAACTGCAATTTAATAAAAATAAATTTAGATTTGATTAATTATAAACTGATTTGTCCAATGGACATCATGTCACATTGCATTCTGGGCAAGTTCTGCTTCTGAAGTGGTCATTAGTGTGGACTTGCTCCCTCGCCGCTCCGAGGGCTCATTTAACTGAGGGCATGTTACAGTAGTAATCTGATTTTCATTTGAGCAGTTATTACAGCACCCCCTATCTGCACCAAAAATGCATGTTCTCCTTAAATCCAAGACAACTGGCAAAATAACTGTGACAATTAAACCCACATGTTGCTTTCACAATGAATTAACACACAACAAAGCTAAGACTATCCAAAATCTTGCAGAAAAGTCTCTCAAATCATCACATAATAAAACCAAAATTGTGCTGACATCACACAGTTTCACAGACACTGCACAATTCAACAAAGAAACCTTATATTACTGAGAGAGTTCAATTACAAGGACACACTATAGAAAATTATAATCTGGCGATATCTTATGTCAACTTGTTGAGTGTTTAGGATCATAGTCTTCTTATTCTGAGTTGAGTTTAATGTAGAAATATAAACTAAATGTCACTAACAATGAATTCACTTAATGTTGCCCCACAGTTCATTGTGCACATATTATGTTAATGTTGTATTCTCGATGCTGTATAATCTATATTTATAAGTGGAGATGGTGGTTGTCTGGTTACATGTTGTTGTTATCATGTTTGGTGTGTGAACACAGTCTAGCCCAGAGCCAAACCCAGTGTGTGTGTATGTGTGAGAGAGAGAGCCTTATCACTCCCTAACATCAAACCCAGAGGCTTTGCTCCATTTGCAGCTGTCAGTTCATGTTATGAACCGTGCTCTTCTGTAAAGTGTTAGATTTATTTTGTGAGGATCAGTGTTTCCAAACCATGAACTGGTACAAAAGGTTAGAACCCAGAGAAGGTTCTTGTTGAGTGATTAGTGTTATATACTTTTTTGTAGTTAATTTTAATGTGGAAGTAATGTAATTAATGTTCTCCCCTCGGTTCTTTATATCCACATTACTTATAAATGAATGTAGTTCATGTTTCATCGTGATTGTATAGATATACTGAGGGTTCATGAGTAAGCCGTAAATGATTTTACTGAGTGTAATACAATGTCAGTAAGGTTTCAGCTCTGCTCTTTCATGTCGGTCTTGTACATTTTCCTTTGGTGTCTTTTGTGGTCCATGTGCTTCTTCTTGTCTGTGTTAGTTCTCTGTGTCTCTGTTTCTCTCTGTTTCTGGTCTTCTTTATCTCGAGTGGTGTTTTATGTTGTTATTTTATAGTTCTAAGCTTTGCTTGCCCTGTCTTTGTCTTATTATTTCTCATGTCTTTCTAGTTTTTAGTTTCTAACCCTTCCTCTCACATAGTCTCTTAGTTGGTTGTTCTCTGTTCTTTAGTCTCTGTTTTAGTTCCTCTCTGGTCTTTAGGACCTATTGTAAATCCTTTGTTAGTTTATTGGTGTATCTGTATTTACTTGGTCCTTGGTTTAGTTAAGCTACAGTTTACTGCTTCTGTGTGATTACTATACATTTCTATTCTCTGTAACTTTCCATGTAAATAAAAAAAAAAATAATTCTCAGCACTCAGTTTTTGGATCCCCTAGTCCCAGCATGAGAATGTCTATGTTTAGACCGTGAAGACTGTCTGTAACTAGAGACACATGTTTATAGTTTGACGTGTGTTCATATCTAATTCTCCAAACTTTAGCGAATATTTGACTAAAATGAAAAGCCTGGATGTCCCTAATGTTTCTCCGTTGCAATTGGCTATGACTGGTAGTTACTTTACCATCACTAAGTGAGCTCCCGTACATTGGTGGCACTGTTTCACTAACTCTACACAGACTCTCTGTTCTAAACCTGGAAAATAACCACAGACACAGTGCTGTAAACTGTTGTGGGAAAAAGTTACACAGGAGACACCCCTGCTGCTCCCGACCCTTCTGGAGATTAGAGCTAGAATTGGGATTCGGGTTAAGGCCCTAATACTCTATAACATCAAACCCAGAGCCTCTGCTCCTTTTGTTCCTCCACGCCGAAGCTCTTAACATGATTCACTGTGTTGGGGAAATATCTGCGACACAGACCCCATCCGTTATAATGAGAGACAACGCTCCAAAAAAAGAGACGGGACTGAGCGGCCGTCACAATGTCTGCCTTTCTGTTGCATCAGCACTGAACACGACATATTTAAAGAGGCACGTCTGCCAGCTGTCAAAACAGCACGCTCACGAGTAGCACACAAAAAAACTCCTACCCACCAACGTCAGTTAAAGAAGGCTGAACAAACTGCCACTGGCATTCCCAAAAAACAGGACAGCATGTTCTCTCTGAGCTGCGCCTCTGCTTTTCTCTTGTATTAGAACTTGCTCCTACTGAGAGAACCCAGCAGGAGGTCAAACAGCCAACACGCCATGAGAAGGCCAAATAAAAAGGCAAAGAAAATACAAGCCCGAAGAGAAATGAGGCCAATAAGTTAAGAGTGGACAGAACAAGCCGTGGTTGTATCTTCTGATTTCCAAAGCTGGTGTTACGCTGGAGCCCTGTCATTTCAGAGTGGCTTTCTATTTATGGTATCTGTTCCTATATTTAGTCTAGACCCAGTTGCCTAAAGCCAGTTTATTCCTCTACACTCTGGAAATGAGCTCTTCATTTTCATGTTAAAGAGGAACTCCACATATATCTCACATAAGTCTCCACTAATAGCTCAGTGAATGATTTATTAATGGTGATTCACAGTGGCTGGATGTAGAAAAAGGATCTGTCAATGTCCTGCACTGCTGTCTGGGGGTTGTTAGTTTGTTTGTCGTCAAGTGGAAAATCTGATTTTATTGTACAAAACATTAATATATTTTAACATACTTTAAAAATAAGTTGGATAGTAATGTCTGACTAAGAAACACAGTTAGTGTTCTCCTCCAAGCATGTTGAAGTTCAGTGATGTTTGCTACAGTTCAAAAGGAAGCACTGGAGTATCATGTGGAAAAATGCTCTCCTGACTCTTCCAGGCTGGAGGGGGTTGTTTAGGTCAACAAGAGCTCCAACATTCAAGAAAACCTTTTACTAAACAGACAAACCCCATTTGTCTGTACACTTACTAAATGCTCTGAACGAGAAGAACAGTGGCTGTTTCTGAGCACCAAGAGCACAAAAATGGACTTGTGTTCTCCAGAAGAACGTTCCTGAAGATGTCTCCTTGCAAGGGCAGATTCATGATGCTGCACTGAATGATGGGCTTTTCGAGTGTTGTTTTTTGGAGAGTCATGAACCAATGTAGCCTTGCTATTTTGGGCGAATCGAGAATGACATCCATGTAGTTTAACCATGGTGTATGTGTTCCTTGGTATTAGAAGTTAACTTTGGCAGTGGAAGACAATGCCAACAAGAACACAAGAACGTAAGAACATTTAGTATAAGCACTACACAAACACTGTTTCTTCTCTTACCTCTGTGTTGGGTTTAGGACAAGATTTACATTAAGTCAGTGTTAGGCTAAGGTGTCAGCATTACACAGCACTGCAGTGTCTTACATTTTGGAGGTTAGATTTACAATAACGTTGCCGGTTAAATTTAGGTTTAGGTTGTTTTTTTTTTTTTCATTCTGGGTGTCAGGAATCTTGGATGGCGGACTGACGGAGGCGGACGCACACGCTAAAACACAGATACTTTATTAACAAACCAAAGAGACTTTAACAGAAAGGCAACACACAGGGAGCTAAGCAGACTAAACTAAAATACAAAGAGCTAGACAGACTAAACCTAAAACGGAGAACTATAGCAAATGGGAAAGACAAACAGACTAAAGACCTAGACAGAAATACTTGACTAAGACCTATAAAGCTAAATAAACACAGATAGCTAAAGCTAAACATAAACTCAGTGCTAAATCTGAAACTAAACACAGAGGGCTAGAGCAAACACGACAGACAGACTTAATAACATGATACAGGAAACAACTGAGACAGACAGACCCGACCGGACTGGCTACCATCACATGGCAACAATGGAAGAGGAACAACATGACTTTGGGAATGAAACAAATGACCGACAAACAAGAAGTGAGACAAGGGAACTTAAATACATAAAACAGACAAGACACACCTGAGACAGATAACGAGGAGGACGGACAAGGAGGCGGAACAACATGGGCGGAGACATGGACTCCAACATGGGCAGAGACATGGGCAGTAACAAACAGAGTCATGTGCTGAGAGAGCACATGGCAGGGAAAACAGACACGACAGGACAAGGGTGTGACACTGGGTTTAAACTCCCACAAACATGATATTTACCATTTGTGCCTAATTTCCAAATTTTTGGAATGTTCTGTTAGTAAAAATGCACAAATTTACCTTGAGACTATTCTGCTTAGATTGGGGGGAGTCAGTAAATGGGGGGATGAAAAAGTAACCACAAAACTGGAGTAAATTGGGTACAAAATGTATGTTTATACATCCCTGTAGGAGGCTGAGATGCCACCTGTTGCTGAAATATTATCCCAGCCCAACTTTATCTCAGAAGCTGCCTCCTCCTGATCACCACTCTGATCTGAGCATTCATATCCTTATATCTTTACACCTAAGTCGTGGTGATTCAGTGGCTCGATTTCCTCCTGCAGAAAAGCCTCGAGCCTGAACTCTTGGCTCCTCTCAGATCTCTTCGTTACTGCTGATAATGAGCTGGTAATATTTCAGCAGCAGTTCAGTGGACTCCGGTCCTCCAGGGGCAGGACGTGACATTTCCATTTCTTCCAGCCGAATCTCATCACAGATCCACATCCTGAAAGATCTCCCACAGGCGACACTGTGGTCCTGGTGTTTTGGATCGTCCCGAATATTGTACTTTCTCCTTCGTGAGGTGAAAAAAGCTGTGAAGAATGTTAGAAAACACATTGCTCCGTGATGGCATTTATTTAAAAAATAAAATTAAATATGGCATTTTTAAAATGGTTTTAGGACTGAAATTATATTATTTACAATATACAAAATTTACAGTGCGCTGTACATTCAGAACTGGACACATATGAAACATATGACAGTAGTTCTGTCCCTCAGCAGGATCTATCCAGTCTAGTGCCGTCATCCCATGTGGCAAGTTAGACTTGAAAATGGGGGACGTTGTGCAGCCCAGCACCAGAATCAATTTGCAATGTGGGTAGACTCTAAACAACAATTACTGTCACCAAAAGCGTCTGGATGTTCGCTTTGTGCAGGTGTTGTACGTGATGAGACCGTATGATGGGTTCTTGTAGGTGGAAGATGTTTAAAAAGTGGGAAAAATGATTAAAACGATTTTTCTTTTTGTCCTCTGAGCTGCATTTGATGTTTGAACTCTGTCCTTTTAGTGCCTTGATGGCTGTGATTATTTTCTGTCCATCGCTTTTATTTATTTATTTACCATTTTTGGAGGTTTAATTTAATTTCCAAATTAGAGTGTGTGAAGATTTAACCCAGCTCTCCTCTGCAAGCTCCATTTACATATAGATGGCATCTCTTCTGTGCAGCACATAATGTAGGGACTCTTTTTTTTTTATTGTGTTGTTTTGCTTGGAGAATGTTTCCACGAAGAGGAATTAACAAGGCCCATTTAGCACTTTAGCATGTCTGTTTAGTCACAGTTAACTGAGCAGCTTAACAAAGGTGGGGGGAAAGAATGGGGGTTAAGAGACTTTATGAATTAACGTATTCTAACACAGGCTCTCATTAGCCTGGCTTCTTCCAGCCCCAGTGAGTCACTGTCATGTCTCCTGTTGAAATCCAGAGGAGCCATGTTGGCGCTGTTTGTGATTAAATCACCCTGCAGCCCTTTGCATGATCTGGGTTTCTACTTCCTTTCCTCCAGCATGTTCTCAGTCTTTGCTCTTTGATGTATCGATCTGGACACTTTGTTGAAAGGCCTGACCTTTCCAAAGCTCTCGTTCCTCAATGGTAATTCGGTTTCAGCAGGTTTGAGCTGCTGGTCGAACTCTCGGGTGCTGCTCCTTCTTCAGCAGATGGAGCCAGTCACTGTCAGAAACTGATCTGACGGCTACTCCGCCTTTCTGTCCATTACAGTGGCTTTTGCCCGTCTTTTGTCTGGAGCCGTCCATCAACTGGACATTCTCCCTCTGGACTTTAGAGGTTTTGCTTCTTGCCCTCACTCAGGGAGCACAGAAAATGGTCGAACGTTGGATGTCAATACCTCTCAAGACTGTGTTGATTTATTAACACAGATATTATTTATAGATGCATCCACTCCTCTGTTACCTGATAGTTAACCCCTTTCTGCTGTGACATCTTCATTCCCATTAATAGATATTATGTGTCTTGTGTTGGTACGAGTAGATCAGACTTATCTCGATTTAGCCCTTTTCCACCAACAAGGAACCACCTTGGTTCTGGTTTAATTATAGTCTTGATTTGTATTATGCTTCAACAAAGATAAATTGATTATAGACCCAGAAACGTCTTTTCCCAGGTGGTACCCAAGAATAGTGGGTTCTTCAGCAGCAACCACGATGCCATCAGTGGGGGAGTTGAGATAAGGAAGCTCCAGAAAGAGCTCAGAGCCTCAAATAAAGTGTTATGGCACAGTGGAGCTGGACGAGTCATGTACAGAGTGTTATCCTCAATGGTGTTCTGGGTAAAGACCAGAGAATCAGACGCGTCTGTGGAGAAATTGGGAATGGGTACAGGTTTCTGATTCGGCCAAAAAACAGGAAGTGTATGCATTTATAATAAAAACACGAAAAATACCCTTTTATGTGATTTCTCGGCCTACGTTCAGCACAACCTGAGGAGCACTGCCTACTTTTCTCCACTGTTCACAAGCACAGCAGATGACTCACATCACTGCATCATTTCCACATGTGTGTCATATCTCACATATCTCACTCTGATCTGACCACACTGAGGATAAACCATGACTCTGTCCCGACTCTATGCCTTTATCTCTGGCTCTGGAGCTGAATTCAGACACAGCCCCACAGCACCCCCTGCTGAATATGCATCCTTGGTTCCCATCAAAACTGGTTGAATGGGTCGGGGGGTAATTCCCCAAGTTTCTAAGAACCCTGAAAGGAACCAGATCAAGAGCCAGAGTTCTTTTGGTGGAAAAATCGACATCTGTAATTGTCGAATGACAAAGTGCTGCTGTGTTATCAGTGGAGCTGAGAGAATGTAGAGTGAGTCTAAAAACAAGGAGGTAATTTTAACATCACAGTTGATTACTGTATGTATTGATTAAAATGAACCACAGCAGCTAATTCCTTTATGGATTTCTGCATTTCTTTTTTTAAAGATGTATATTATATTTGCTTTCTCCTGTAAAGTTGTAATTATTCAGACATGAAACTGTGCTCCAGCAGTGACCATATTCAGACTGTAGCATCAAGCCCTGTTGTGGTATTCAGGAGGATATTGAGCTCTCTAAAACTGCACAGTGAGCTTCATTTACTTCTTTCACAGTAAAAGCCCCTGACTGCCCATCTCATCAGGCCATGAGTTTTCATTTGTCAAAGGCGGGGTGCTAGCGTTGCAATGGCTGTCAAAATATTTGATCAAGGTCGAGTGGAGGTTAGTGGCAGCTCCGGCTAATCAGCTTTACCTCCAGGGGGCTTTTCAGGACCACTTACAGCCCTCAGGAACTTGGCTCGATGTTCCAGGCTGTGATTCGCCTCCCGCTGTAGCACCATCTCACTTCATCCATCCCACATACATCCCTGCTGCATCACCATTAACAACCCCTTTAAAAGGAGAGTCCAGTGGTGGAGATTTGACCTGCGTGTTTCCCTGCATCAATATTTAACTCTGATCCCAGAAAGAAGTCAGAGTGAGAAATAAATCAATATATACTCTTTTAAACTACACTTCCACTCATCGATGTACCCCTAAAACTCTTAAATTTACCTATGTATTCTGAATTATTTCCCCTAGTCTCCATTAAAACTGTATGTAGAAGTAAACAGCTGTAGCTGGTGTGTATCTGTATTTTGGTGCTGTAACTGTATGTAGGAGTAAACGCAAATGAAACAAATGTGATTAATTGTGATTAATTTTTGTCTAACACCTGGGCACAGCAGCTCCAGGTGACTGTCTGTGAGGAGTGTGGTGTGTTCTCCCTGTGTCTGTGTGGGTTTCCTCCGGGTGGCTGTCTGTGAGGAGTGTGGTGTGTTCTCCTTGTGTCTGTGTGGGTTTCCTCCGGGTGACTGTCTGTGAGGAGTGTGGTGTGTTCTCCCTGTGTCTGCGTGGGTTTCCTCCAGGTGCTCCGGATTTCTCCCACGCTCCAAATACACACGATGGTAGGTGGATTGGAGACTCAAAAGTGTCCGTAGGTGTGAGTGTGTGAATGTGTGTCGCCCTGTTAAAGATTGGCGCCCCCTCCAGGGTGCATTCTTGCCTTGTGCTCAATGATTCTAGGCTCTGGACCTGAACAGGTTAAGCATTTACAGACAATGAATGCATGAATGACTTACACCCTTGATTATGTTTTTTAGTTTTATCCAACAATATACCTTTCTTAGGTTTGACATTCATTTTATGCTATATTTACTGTAAAAAAAAAAAAAAAAACATAAAATTGAATATTTTATCTTTGTATGGTCTATGATTAAAGACAGGTGGATTTACACATCACTGACTGCTCCCTTCACATGTTTCTTCCACTGCTCCATCTCTTGGAACTGGCTCTCTAACATTACGAGGATCCTGTGGAGTAAATTTAACCGAGTGTTCGATTTCTGGCGAGACGTGGCGTGTGCTCGTGTGCATGATGAATGTGTTTTAGTCCTCGATCTGGACAGTGTTTGTTTTCCCTCATGTCTGTCTCCCTCTACGACTGTTGGCACGTAGCTTTGATCCGCCCAAGCTTTTCCTGGCTCTTTAATTACTGGCCGCTCATGCAGGGCCGGCTCAGGTGTGTGTAATTACGCTGGTAATAAGACTTGGAAAGACTCCACCTGCCTCTCGTTGGGCATCCTGCCTCTCTCCCTCTCTCCCTCTCTCTCTCTCTCTCTCTCTCTCTCTCTCTCTCTCTCTTGTCCTCCCCTCGCTCTGCTGACAGAGAGGACACGCTTCATCACTTCACATCATGTGGTTATGAGCGACTTTTCTGTCAAAGCACAAAGCTCTGAGCCTTTTCCTCTTTTGAGTTTGTGAGTGCGCACCATCCACTGTCACCCTTTGGTTTGTGCCCACAGAAAACATCAATTTACAAATTTACAAATAAAAATAAAAACAGAGGACATTGTTTTTTTGTTTATTTGTTTGTTTGATTGTTTGTTTTTATTTACTTTTATAGCAAAGCAGACACCAGTGCCCTGTGTGGATCTGCTTGTTTTCCGTGTTAGAACAGAATTTGAAGTACAGCACCCTCACAGTTTGGACACCTCTCCTCATCAGTGATTGGTGGAGTGGAGCTAGTCACTGAATAGAGCTGTGTACCAGCCCCTACCTCTGCACAACCCCAGTTACAGTCTCAGACACATTCAGAAAGGAGCGGTTCTACAAATGAACCGTTCCAGGTGACGACCTCATGAAGCCGACTGAGAGAACGGAGAGAGTGTGTGAAGCTGTCGTCAAAGCAACAGGGGGCTACTGTGAAGAGTCTAAAGTGTAAAACATAGTCTGTTTTTTGTTTACTACATAATTCCTTATGTGTTCCTTCATAGTTTTAAAATCGTTTACATGGATAAGTGTGATACGCTGCACTGTGCTGACCTTCAGTCATTGATTTATGATGTCTTCAATCTGTATTAAAGGGAAAGGCTATGATCCTGGGGAACTGCAGCTCTCTCTGGTTTGTTTATATTCAGAACCTCATAGTTTTTTTTAAGGTGGAACGGTGAATTTGAGGAGAAAAATGACCAGTGCTTGTATGTGTCTGAAGTGTGAAGTGTATAATAAGTGTTTGTTTGAATTCCCACAGAAACTCATGTGTAACTCGAGCTGTTTAGTTTTGTAGCACTTTCACTCTGTGTTTACTTTCATGCAGTTAGCGCTCTCCTGAATTTAGAGTCAGTTCCACCTTAAGTAATGTAACTGTAACAGCAAAAATAAGTTAATATTAATTACCCACTTATGAAACAGGAATAAAGCAGTATCCTCACCTCCTTTCATCATTTTCAATGTTTGGAGTCTGTCTCTTTGCCGTTTCTCTTCAGAGACAGAAGAAGCCTGGCTTTGACCTATGTCTGACCTTTTTTTTTAACTAACAGCGCTTCGTAAACACATTGCACCATTTTCAGCAAAAACAACGGTAGAGCCCCAAATGGTGAAGAAACATTGGGAATTTTATAAAAGGTGTTTTTTGACTAAAATCATGAATGTCGCCTTTAAGTCCCAACATTATTGCGTTACGTACCCCATTTAAACTGGACTGGATCTGTCTGGTTTATAGAACAACAGTAACCCCCTCATTCCACTCCCACCCTCCTCTGCAGTGCCTTCTCCTGGAAGTGTGTGTGTGTGTGTGTGTGTGTGTGTTTGTGTGTATGCTATAGCTGGCATGTCCCCGCTCCGTTGGCATCGTCCCGGTGTAATTACGAGGCTGAGTGCTTGCCGCTGACAGATCACTCGAACCCTGGCTGGGATAGAGCAGCTGCACCTGCTCAGTGCTTACAGCCTCTGCCAGCGTCGGGCGTCAACCAACGGTCACACGCTTCCAAACACAGAGCGTAGGTTTGACCACAGCCCGTGGCCAGGTGTGCTGACTCAGAAACGCTGCTGCTTCACATCTGTGGAGATGTTTACTCTCTCGCTGGAGCTGTTTCATCACAGCCTCGCAACTGCAGATCTGCAGACGCTCGCAGGAGCCGAGTCAGACTCAGAGTTTAACCTCTTACAAAAGCACACGATGATAATATACAAAATATGTTGATAATTAAGAAAATAATTGATAAATTAATACAAGTAGTTACTGTTAATTTAATCTGCACTCACTGCTGACACCGATGTTCAGTGGTGCACCGTTTACACACTGTTTGTTCAAGCTCTAGGAAAAAGCACTGTAAATACAGTGGGGTGCTCTGGAGCAACTGTGTACACCCACAGATGTTGAACTATATTTAGTACAAACTCTTCTTGAGGAGATCAGTCATCAGTGTGGAAATAAAAAACCCTGTGTATAAAGCTCCTCTCCATGTGCTGCTCTGGAAACCGCTCTAATGTGTTTACGAAGCCCCAGTGTCTGTAAATGGGTAAAAAAACAAAGTGTCTGGGTCCGGTGCTAGGCTTTCACTCTCTCTGCTCACGGCAGAGAAACGCCATCTGGAGGTTTTTAGACAACGGAGAGACTCCAAACGCTGAAAAGCACCAACCGAGATGAGGAGGTTGCTCTATTCCTGCTCCATAGGGGGGTAACACTGACTTATTTTTGCTGTTACAGTTACATTACTTAAGGTGGAACTGACTCTAAATTCAGGAGAGCGCTAACTGCATGAAAGTAAACACAGAGCGAAAATACCTTGTGTTATAAATGGTAAATAAACAGTGAATAAAAACTTACAGACAAGTTACACTTCAGACACCAACACACAACAGTCGTTATTAAAATACACAGAGCTTCTGAACATAAACAAACCAGAGAGAACGGTGTTTCCCCACAATCACAGACACTCTCTTTTTAAAAACTCAAAACAATGTTCTAGTGTAAGACTTTTCCAGAAGTGTAGCTGAGCCTTTTTAATCTCTGAATTCAGACAAAAGGCTGAATGAGAAAGTTCTGTGAAATCCATGTAGTTTATGAGTTTATGGTGTGGACCCGGCAGCATTTCATAGTGTCACTCAGGTGGAACCGAGCCTCAGACATTCATGCTTTCCACTAGTTCCTCAGGAGAACACAGCAGAGCCTCCGTGAGCTGGAGGAGTGTCAGGTGTCAGCCAGAGAATCAGCTCATATCCTAAGGTCTGATGAGCTGAGAAAGTGAGGGTTATGTACTCTCTCTCTCTCTCTCTCTCTCTCTCTCTCTCTCTCTCTCTTTCTCTCTCTCTCTCTCTCTCTCCCTGTCTCTCTCTCTCTCTCTCTCTCTCTCTCTCTCTCTCTCTCTCTCTCTGTCTCTCTCTCTCTCTCTCTCTCTCTCTCTCTCTCTCTCTCTCTCGCAGACAATATCAAGGACACATTAAGTTTAAACCCTTTATCACACACAGGAGCACTGCGTGTACGTACTAGAAATACTCTAGGAGACTTTACTGCTATTGTATTTGACATTCATTCATTCATTCATTCATTCATTCATTCATTCATTCATTCAGCCGTGTGTGTACACACCATGCAGCTGTATATGATATAAACTACACCACTGGAGGTCATCAGAAAGCAATGTAGGAACGAGGGGTGGAGCAAAGAACCGAAACAAAAACAGAAAGCTCATGGACGAGGGAGAAGCAGGTGAACGCAGAGCTGTTACCGCACTCCTGCCGCCCTTTATCTTAACACACTCCTCTGTGAGGAAGAGAAAGTTTATTACGGTCGGTGGGGCACAGGAAATGGATTCTGATCCTTTTAAAAAATTCCAATTGAAAGTAAAGCTTGGGCGTGCTGGTGCTGGTGGCTGACATATTAACTGTGAGGCTCAGAGAGGGTGGCAGAGGCAGAGAAGCAGATAGCATTATTGGATTATGCAGCTTTTAACAGGCTGAGGAGACACTAGGAGGCCTTGCCTTACAGCAGATGTGTGTGTGTGTGTGTGTGTGTGTGAGTGGAAGATAATTGCTGTGTGCTATAAATTAGCACACTTCAACCATGAAAGCACGCTTGGAAAATGGTGGGCTGAATATAAAGGAGAGAGAGAACGACAGTCTCAATAAGACACACAGAGCAAAGCAAATTGGCCAGTGATGTTCACATTGTACATAATCGACAAAAACATTAGCAAAGCTGCGGCAGGATTATTTTATTTCACAGCCGAGCTTCTCTGTTCTCATCCCCGCGCTGATACGCCTATTGGCGCGTCCATTAACCTCCGATACATCCCCGACTCGTGCAGCCAAAGCTCGGTTCATCGTCTATAGATTAGAGCTACAGCAGCTGAACTCCTCCCGCTCTCGTTCCCTTCCAGTTCATTCTGTGAAGAGCAGCACCCACGGCTGATGAGGGCCACCTGGGTGAGATGGATTTCTGAGTAGCCCTGGCTGTTTGGTACGTGATTAACATGTGCCCACGTATTTCTGGGACGAGCCGGGTTAATGGCGTCGCTGGTTGTTCACACGCGGAGGAGAATGGCACCTGAAACCATGTCATTTTACAGTCTTCAAAAATCAAGGCGATGTTTCTGACTCTTAGAAGTCGCAGTTGTCATCAGTGAAAAGGGAGTCCAGGTATTTTACACGGCCTTCAGAACGAGGGACCTTGGCTACTTTAAGTGGCAGGCATTGCTCAGCTGTGCAAGTGCGGTGTGTATAATCTCTGGAGAAAATCACTGAATGAAATGGGATAGGATCATCAGCGGAGCCCAGAGCAGTAGATAGAGGCGTATACACCCCCAGCGCTGGGCTGTGGAGCAGTGGAACTGTGTTCTCTGGAGAGTTGGAGACCTGTCTAGTACTTTTGGGATGAGATAGACTGTTGTTTGTTTTGCAGAACTAATCCTGACCTCCGAAGACGAGTCCGTACACAAACACACAAACCTGCTGCTTCGGATCTTATGAAGCATAGTGTTAGGTTCATGGCTAATTTTAGGACTGCTGTTTTTCTCTGGATTGACAGACGTTCACATCATCATCTGTGAATAGAGGGCACGTTTCATGAAGGCGAGTATTTCTTCAGAGTATTTCTGTGGCTGAATGCCATCTGACCCTCACAGCAATGGTCCAGCGTCTAACGTAAAGTCGTCCCCAGAGAGCGGAGGCTGTTACTGCAGTGAAGAGAGACACGTTCTCAGTAAGAACTCTTGATTTCAGCAGAAACACTCTTAAATATGAAGGAGGTTTTTTGGGTGATGCCCTGGAAGAGCCACTGTGGGTTCCATAAACAGATGTGTTTGTTTAAAGACGTGAGAGCGTGAAGAACACGACTCTAAGGTTCTTCACACATTTAAACCTCATTCTTTACGGAACCAAAAGAGCTTCTTCTGTGGCAACACTCACAGACCCTTTTGTATCTCCTTCGTTTTTTAAGAGTGAAGGTGACAGTGAATGAAGATAAAGAGAGACTGAGAAGAGAGCGACTCCTCGAACTGTAAACTCAAGCCTTTAATGATGAAAATCAAAATTAAAAGTAAAATATATAAAACACAGTCCTTTTCGAGAGGCGAGGCACGGACAGCCCGAGGTTGCCTCTAGGTCTTGTCTGGTGTTTGATATCTCTGCTGACCCTCTAACCACTCGCTCTCCTCTAAAGGCTTTCTCCTCACATCCCTGGACATGTGGACAGTGAAGCCAAGAGGGCAGGGAGACCGTGTGTGTGTGTGTGTGTGTGTGTGTGTGTGTCTG